>NW_026294573.1:8581899-8936899 GCF_007827085.1 Peromyscus californicus insignis
CCTTCGGCAACCCTGACCTCAGCCCCTCATCCTGGGCCCCCTGCACCACCCTGTCTGCTCCCAGCCAGGTGTAGGGACAATTTGCAGAATTTGAAGCCCTTCATTCCCAGAGAAGGGGCTGGGCAGGAGGCCTGTGTGGCAGATGAACCATCTGAGGTCAGGCTGCCTACAGGACCTCTTCCAGACAACCTTACACACAAGGAGAGAATTGTGAGTGTTTTATATTGTGTGTCACCTGAGGAGATTAGAGGTTCTGCTCTGCAGGACCTCTGTCTGGTTCACCACTGGATCCTGATGAGTCAGAACATTGGGCATATATCTAGTGCCCAACTAATATTTGCTGTGTGAGTGATTGCATGCCTTGTCCAGTTTTCTACCTCTGCTCATTTGGGCAAGAGCACATGCCTACTGTATACATGTAGCAGTAAGAGGCAGCTAGTACATGTAAAGAGCTGGGGGTGGTAGGGAGATAAGTTGTGGGCAAAAGGGCAGCTGACGTGGTATATAGAGTAGGCTCTTGAATAATCAAGAACAGTCTAAAAATGTCCCAGATGCCCCTACACAAAGTTGTCATGGTGTCCGAGCACCATTTGGCCCAGCGCTGACAAACTGGATTTGAGGCTATTCCGGTACCCTTGAACAGGTTGGTGCATGCTGCGGGGAGAGAAGGCACTGGTTTACACGAGCCTTCTGGGATGCCGTACCTGAGCAGGAAGTGAGGATGTAGACCAGGGCAGCGATGCAGCTGCTGCTGATGAAGGCGAGGAGCATGTCGTTATTGAAAGTCCTGCGCACCTCATAGTCGAAGAGGTCCGTCCCCCCATAGAGGACCTGGACTTTGCTGGGGGAGGGAGGCCGAGGGGAAAGGAGACACAAGAAGGGGATTGAAGATGACTGTGGACACTTGAGAGCCGGGGCTGTGCCCTTCATCAGTGGCTCTTTACCTTGGCTGCTCGTTAAAATTACTTCAGCTTCCAAAAGTCCTGACATCTAGGCCGGATGCCAAGCAAATTAAATTGTAATTTCTTGGGTGGAGCTGAATCAAGTGTTTTTTTCCCCCAAATCTCCCAGGTGATTCAACGTGCAGCTGAGGTTGAGATCTACCATTCCACACAGATAATAATCAGTGACAATCAGCTCCTATGTAACCTTCCAGTTCTCAACGGTCCACAGCAGAATCTAAAGTCAATCAAACCGGCTCCAGATAATCCCGTTTTACACCGCTGTTCAGTGTGTGCTCACTACAAGTCATTTTCCAAAGGAAAACCAACCAGGGTGATCAAACTGTTTTCTCCCGTGTGGATGTGCCTGTGGTATGTATATGCCTGTTCACACACGTGTGTGTGTGTGTGTGTGTGTGTGTGTGTGTGTGCGCGCGCGCGTGTGTGTGCAGGTGCATTTGCATCTGTGCGGGTGTGGAAACCCCGTGGTGATGTAGAAATTCTTCCTGGACCGCTCTCTGCCATATTCATTGAGGCAGAGTTTTCAACGGGACCCAGAGTTCTCTAACACCGCTAGTCTGGCTAGCCAGATTGCTCTGGGGATCCATCTCAACTTTACAAGCTTTAGAATTACAGGTAGGCTGTCACGGCCACCCGGCATTTATGTGGGTTCTGGGGATCCGAGCTCCGGTCCTCACACTCAGGCAACAAATACTTTAACCACTGAGCAATCTCCCCAATCCCAAACTATATTTTATTTATTTATTTTTATTTTCATGAGACAGAGTCTCACTATGTATCATCCCTGGATGGCTAGGAGGGGCTATGTATAAAGCTAGACTTGAATTCACAGAAGTCTATCTACTCCTGCTTCGTGAATATTGGAATTAAAGGTACATCACCATCCCCAGCCATCCCCAACTATATATATATTTTTTCCCAGAGCTGAGGACTGAACCCAGGGCCTTGCGATTGCCAGGCAAGCGCTCTACCACTGAGCTAAATCCCCAACCCCCCAACTATATTTTTAAGATTTATTTTTATTTTATTTGTGTGTGTGTGTTTCTGTGTGTGCGCTATGTATATGTGAGTACCCACAGAGGCTCAAGGAAGGCATCAGATCCCCTGGACCTGGAATTACAGGTGATTGTGAGCAGTCTGATGTGCATGCCGGCACCTGAGCCTGAGTCATCTCAAAGAGTACTACATGCTCTTAACCATTGAGCAATCTCTCCGGCACCCAAACCGCTTTAAAATGCAACCAAGAGTGATGTTTCCAGCATCGACAGAGCAGCAGTTGACATCTGGACTGGCCTTACCACTGCAACCACAAAAACAGGAGAAAAAAAGGGCTAGAGAGATGGCTGAGAGGTTAAGAGCACTTGTGCTCTTACAGAGAACCTGGGTTTGATTTCCAGTACCCACATGGTGGCTCACAACCATCCACAACCCCAGTTACGGGGGCTCCAACAAGCACTCACAAGGTGCACCATCTATACACAGGTAAAACATCCATGCACATGAAATAAAAACAAATCAATCTAAAAATAAACTTAAATTATGAGAAAACACATGAAATGGGACTCTGGATACCAGACCACAGAGAAATGTGATGTAGATGTAACCGTCTTATTAAATAAGAAACACAGAGCCAATGCAAAGATGAAAGCCAAAGAGGTCAGAGCAATAAAGAGCTAAAAACCTTACCCTTCACTGTCGCTGTTGTTGTACCTCTCCGAAAGAGAGCTACTTCCTGTGTGTTTGTCTTTATATAGAGTTTCTGTTCTGTCTTCTCATTGGTTGTAAACCCAACCACATGACCTCCTCGTCACTGCCTGTCTGTACAGACCTCCAGGTCTCTATGGTTGGTATTGAGATTAAAGGCGTGTGTCTCCAATGCTGGCTGTACCCTTGAACACACAGAGATCTACCTAGCTCTGCCTACCAAGTGCTGGGATTAAAGGCGTGCACCACCACCGCCATGCTTTTGCTATGGCTCTAATAGCTCTGACCCCCGGGCAACTTTATTTATTAACATTCAAATAAAATCACATTTCAGTACAAATAAAATATCACCATACTGTGATCCTCTGAGATAAAAAATAAAGTAGGCGCTGTGGTTTCCAGGGCTGAGGCCTCGACAGCGCTGCTGTACTGAGAACAGCCTCTCTGATCAGCTACTAGATTCTCAAGGAGCCGGAAACTTCCTCAAACAATGGAAACCGTGAACCTGTTGATCCAAGAAGCTTGAACCAAGAGCTCCAAAGACCAAACAACTAAATGGACAACAATGCACATCCCAACTGAACCACTCCGACACTCTCGTCAAGGGAAAAACTGACAGAGGGAAAGGACATGTGGCATACCGTAGAAGAAAGAGAAGAGCCACGGCAGATTTCTAGTCAGAAATGATGAAAGTCAGAAAACGGCCGAGCAGCATCCCCAGACACTCCGGGGAATCCCAACCCAGAATTCTATACCCAGCAAAAATACATTTCAAAAGCAAAGGCAAAATCAAAAAAACTCCGTCAGATACACAGACTGGAATTACCTCTGGTACACCCACATTACTGAAGATGCTGAGGGGGGCCCCTCAGGCAGAAGGGGATGAGAGAGTGCAGGAAGGAGGATCTACACTGAGGAGAAACTGCACTGTAAATGGAAATGTCACGAGTAAGAAATGCAGCGTTTTCGTTATCTCTGTAAAAGAAAAACTGGCCGCTTAAAAATAATAGGGTTGTGTGGGGTTCATGCCACACAGAACGTGGTCCACAGTGTATAGAGGCCACTGGAAGCACAGAAGGCTGTGACTATGACATAGTACCATCTCAAAGACATACTGTGATATTTAAGGAGGTATACTACAAATCCTAAAGTAGTCACTAAGAGTTACGGCTGAAAAAAAAATAAGATTAAAATAAAAGCATAAGAAATAATTTATCCAGAAGAAATAAAAACTTCCCCATTCCATCTATTCAGCACTAGGTTCTGATGATGTTAGCCAGTGCAATCAGACAAGAAAACGAGAAATAAAATTCATCTCTATTGGAAAAGAAGATGTAGCTCTGCTTCATCAGTATAACACAAGCTTATCTGTGTGGAAAATAAACCTAAAAAAACAAGCAGCAACAACAAAAACCCTAAGTTTACACACGAAGGACACTATAAATTTAAAGTATAAATTAACAGCCGGAGAATAAATTTTAAAATTGTATTATCATAGGAACACGAAAACAGGAGCTGCTTAGAGAGAAAATGAAAAATGACATTAGACATACCATGTTCACAGGTCCAAAGATGCAGTGTTTGAAGGTGTCAATCACACACAAGAGCCCAGTAGACTTTTCTCTCTCCTGGCACTTGGGATTGGACCTAGGGCTTTATACTTGCTAAGCACATTCTCTACCTCTGACCTACAGCCCCAGCTATTTTTAATTTATTTTTTTTTTAAATCTGAGGCAGAGTCTAGCTAAATTATCCAGGCTGTACTTGAACACACTCTGCCACACAGGCTGAACCGTCATTCTCCTGTCTCAGGATGCATCTCAGTGGTAGAGTGCTTGCCTAGCATGTGCAACACCCTGGGCTCAACCCCTAGCACTGAGGGAAAAACAAACAAACAAACAAACAAACCTTGGTATGAAGCTATGATAATCATGACTGTGTAGTTCTAAAGTGCAGCCCCATGGACTAGAAGAGAAGGTCCAAAAACAGACACACACGTAGACAGTAAATTTGTGTCCAAGGTACAAAGGCAATTCAACAAATGACACCAAGATAACCAGATTCCCATGTAAAAATAATAAACCTCAATCTATATCTTGTTCCATGCTCAAAGGTGAACTCAAAATGAATGTCATAGTATGAAATGGAAAACTCAATAAAAAACGGCACAAGTGGACAGTGGTTAGCATAGAAACTCACATTTGGTTAAAGCACAGAGAATAAACATTTGTAGAGTGCCCTTCCTTCCTTCCTTCCTTCCTTCCTTCCTTCCTTCCTTCCTTCCTTCCTTTCTTCCTTCCTCCTTTCCTTTCTTCCTTTCTTTCCCTCCTTCCCTTCTTCCCTTCCTCCCTCCCTCCCTCCTCCCATCCTTTCTAAATTAAGAACCGTTTTAAATGGCACCATCTATATGTACTGGTTTATTTTTTATGTATCTATATGTACTGGTTTATTTTTGTCAGCCTGACACACTAGAGTCAGAGGGATCCTCGATTGAGGAAATTCTCTATCAGATTGCCCTATATGCAAGTCCGTGGGGTGTTTCCTTGATTGTTGGTGCAGAAGGGTCCAGTGTGGTGGTCTTGGGAGGTACAAAAAAAGTAGCTGAATGTGAGCCTGAGAGCAACTCAGTAAGCTGTGTTCCTCCATGGCCTCTGCTTCAGTTCCTGCATCCAGTTTCTTGGGCTCCCTCCATGGCGGACTGCCACTTGGAAGAGAAAGATCCAGCAAACCCTTTCCTCCCCATGTTGGTCAGGGTTGCTGTTTATCACAGTGACAGAGGGGCAAATGAGAACCCCACAGCAAGTGTTAGTGGGGATGTGGGAGAACTGGGGCAAATGAGAACCCCACAGCAAGTGTTGGTGGGAATGTGGGAGAACTGGGGCAAATGAGAACCCCACAGCAAGTGTTAGTGGGGATGTGGGAGAACTGGGGCAAATGAGAACCCCACAGCAAGTGTTGGCAGGGATGTGGGAGAACTGGGGCAAATGAGAACCCCACAGCAAGTATTAGCGGGGATGTGGGAGAACTGGAATTCTCACACACCACTGGTGGAAACAAAGTGGTACAACCAATTTGGAAAACTCTGGAAGTCCCTTAAGTTAAACATATGCCCACCATTATTGCTCAGTCATTTTACTATGAGGCTTTTCTCCAAGGCAAAAAGGTTTTGTCCCTACAAAGACTTATACACTAACACTCACTGGGGCTTTATCTGTAATGATTAAACCTGGAAGCAATACAAACACCAATGAGTGAACAGACGAACAAAATATGATCTCCATACAATGGAATACTATTCCATGTTCAACAATAAACTGTTCAAACACGGTAAAACATGGGTACAACTCAAATTAGCTAGAAGGAATGAATGAGTCCCATCAAAAGAGAACCTAGAATACCACGTATACAAAATTCTAGAAAAAGAATGTCTATATATGATGGTAGAAGCAGAAAGTGGGGGCTGGAGATATGGCTCAGCAGTTAAAAGCACAGCCTGCTCTAGCAGAGGACCTGGGTTCAAATCCCAGCACCCGCTAGACAGCTGGCTGTTGTCCAGTTTCAGGGAGTCTGATGCCCCTTTCTGGCCTCTTAGAGCACTGCATGCATGTTTAAATACAGGCATTTAAATACAGGCAGGCAAATGCTCATACTCATAAAATTATATAAAACAAACAAACAAACAAAAAACAGAAAGTGATTGCTAGGGTTGGGGCTGGGAAGCAGCTTGGAAGCAGGATGCAGGATGAGATGGTTTGGGGCTGGGAAGCAGCTTGGAAGCAGGATGCAGGATAAGATGGTTGTCAGTGGACATAAGGAAACGTACTGGGAAATTCGCAATCTTGACAGTAGATGTGTCAAGACTAAAATGTAAGTATATGCAGTTGGTTGTGTGCCAATTACACTTCAACAATTTTTTTTTAATTTCCTTAGCCTCACACATAATAGCCAAGAAGAAAAGATCTCTGGCTTTCTTATTTTGATGAATTAGATACTTTTTCTTTGAGTAAAAAAAGCTGAAAGTTAAATCAGTCATTTACTGTATCTACATAAATTTATACAGCATTTACAGAGTGTCTTATGGGGAAGGGAGCTGGAGAGATGGTTAAGAGCTCTTGCTGCTCCTGCAGAGGACCTGGGTTCCATTTCTAGCACTCACTTGGTGGCACAACAAACACATAGCACACACAAATGCATATAGGCAACACACATAACACACACAAATGCATATAGGCAACACACACATAACACACACAAATGCATATAGGCAACACACATAACACACACAAATGCATATAGGCAACACACATAACACACACAAATGCATATAGGCAACACACACATAAAGTAAAAATAAATGAACCTTTAAAAAATAAACAAATTAAAAGGAAAGGGAAAACAGTCATTTTAAGAGAGCAACAATGGACAGGCAAGATGGCTTAGTGGGTAAAGGAGCTTGCTGCCAAGCCTGACAACATGAGTTCTGGAACCCATATACGTGGAAGAAGAGAACAAATTCTTGCAAGTTGTCCTCTGGCTTCCACATGCACATAGTGGCACGCATGTGCCCACACATGTACACATACAAAATAAATGAACAAGCATAATAAAAATTGTAATAAACTAATGGAGCAACAAGGAAGATTTGCAGCTGACTTCTCTCCAGAAATGATGGAAGCCATGAGACAATGGAATGACATCTTTAAAATAGTGAATAAACACAGCTGCCAGTTTGGAACACCACACAAGTGAAATAGATTAGAAAAATAAAAGTAAAATAAAGATATTCTTCAGGCAAACAAAACAGGGGTCACCACCAGCAAACCTGCACTTGGAGAATACGAAAAAGAGTTCTTCAGACACAAGGAAAGTGGTCCCAGAGAAAGCAGGAAACCACAGAAAGTAATGAGGAGCAACAGGAAAGGTAAACATGAAGATAAACGGAAATGAACAGGTTCTGGAAGACAGAATGGGCTGTGGTGTTTAAAATGTATATACAATTAAAACGCACACAACAAAACCACAGAGGATGAAGAACGGTAAATGCCACAGGCTGGTGCCATCAACGAAGCCATAAAAGTGACGATTCATGTAATTCTGTGTTAAGTCAAGGTGTGTTTTCCTCTTGAGTCACCAACAATATAACAATAAAAAGGATTTTGTGAATCTGAAAGAAGGCATTACAATCAAGTCCTTGGGGCCTGGCTGTCACTTCCTCCTAGGAAGTGCCAGGGCAAGGCCTTGAACTTAGCAGGTGAACATTTCAGCAGAGGTAACTTTTGCTATCTGAAGTGCCCTCCACAGCCAGCTCCTCTCAGCTGCCTTCCTTGAGGTACCTCATCCATCCATATCCATCCATCATCCATCCATCCATCCATCCATCCATCCATCCATCCATCAACCACCCATCCATCCATCCATCTACCTATCATCCATCCATCCACCTATCATCCATCCATCTATCCACCACCTACCCATCCATCTATCCACCTATCATCCATCCATCCACCTATCATCCATCCATCCATCATCCATCCATCAACCATCCATCCATCCACCTATCATCCATCCATCCATCATTTATCCATCCATCATCCATCCATCCATCCACCTACCATCCATCCATCCATCATTTATCCATCCATCATCCATCCATCATCCATCCATCCATCCATCAACCATCCATCCATCATCCACCCACTCATTCATTCTGTAGACTAATCTTTACCAAGTGCTTCCAGGGACCTTGTTGGGGCTAGGCTTATAGAAGTGAGCCAGAAACAAGCCCATCTCCAAACCAGATTTTCCTTAAACATGTGTGTATGTGGAGGGGGGTGGGTGGTATATGTGCATACTATGGTGTGTGCATGGAGTTCAGAAGAAAACTTGTGTGAGTCAGCTCTCTCTTTCTACCATACTGGTTCCAGGGACCTGACTCAGGTCATCAGGCTTGGTTGCAGGCTCCAGTGAGCCATCTTGCTGACCTCTTAAATGTGTGTGTGTGTGTGTGTGTGTGTGTGTGTGTGTGTGTGTGTGTGTGCGTGCATGTGTGTCTGCCTGCATGTGCACATGTGTATGCTCTGGTGCATGTGTGTGCAGAGAACAGAGGTCAGAGATCAACCTTGAGTGTCTTCCTGTTATTTTCCACCTTTTAAAAAGATACATTTTTTTTTATCTATGTGCATGTGTGTGTTTGTGTTTGTGAGCATGATTGCAAGTAACCACAGGGGCCAGAAAAGGACAGTGAATCTCCTGCAGCTGCAGTTACTGTAGTTGTGAGCCGCCTGATGTGGGTTCTGGAAACGGATGTCCTCTGGAAGAGCAGCAAGTGCTCTCCACCACCGAGCCCTGCCCAGTCTTGTTTTTTTGAGACAGACTCTCAACCTAGAGTTCACCAATTTGTCTAGGCTGGCCAGCCAGTGAGCTCTAGGGATTCTCCCTGACTCCAGGCCTCTCCAGCACTGGGATCACAGATGCACACCATTACACCTGGTTGTTCTAACATGGGTTTTGGGGATTGAACTCAGGTCCTTGTACTCACATGGCAAGCACTTCGCCAAGTGACCCATCTCCCCAGCCTCCACTTCCTTAAGCTGTACACTGCACACGAATCCCCCCCGGAAATGCCACAGGTCTGAGAGATGGCTTGTGAGCCTGCAGTTCTAACAGTCCTACTGCTGGGATTATACCGGGGTTTTATGTGGGTTCTAAGGATCTGAACTCGGACCTTCATGCCTGCATGGCAAAGCACTTTACTAACTGAACCAATCTCCCCAGGCCTAGCTCACTTCCTCTTCTTTAAAAAAAGTATTTATTTTATATGTATGAGTCTTGCCTGTGTGTATGTACATGCACCATGCACATGCCATATGCCTGCAGAAGCCAGAAGAGGACGTAGGAACCCCTGAAATTGTAATTACAGATGGCTGCGAGCTACCACAGAGGTGCTGAGAGCCGAGCCCAGGTCTTCTGCAAGAGCAGCGGGGTGCTCTTATCTACCAAACCACCTCTCCAGTCCTGCTCTCCTTTCCTCTTAATGACCACAGTAATAGGAACCACTGCCTCATCTTACAAATAGGGAGACTCAGGCCAGAGAAATGAAGCGATTTTGCCCACTGACTCCTTGGATATTAGAGGCAGAAAGGAACTGCTTTTCGGGCTAGTCATACCAAGCCCTCCAGAACAAGAGTTCTGGAATTGTCTCCCTCCCTCAAAGCTGTCATGTCTACTAACCATTAGCACCAGTCAAGAAAAGAGGTCATTCAGAGGAACCAGACCATGTACCTAACTCTGCTCACATTTGGGGATAAAGACTTCCTGGGGTTAAGGCTGTGAGGAAAGAGATTTGGAGCATAGGAGTTACCCTGTTACCTACTACACACAGGTGCAGAGGCAGGCACACAAGGTGTGGAGCTGGACTTCCTACCTAGTAGACTGCTTGGCTAGCATGGCCACGTAGGTGACCACAAAGCTCTGAAACTTGGCCCTCTGTTCCTCCCAGCGATCGTCCACTGAGTAGTAGCTGGGGAGCGGCGCTCCAAACAGGATCTCGCTGCGCAGGAGGGAGCTCTTCAGATTATCCACCGAGAGGCCTTCATCGACGTACCAGTAGAACTCGGGGTGAGTCATGGCCAGCTCTAGGGAGCCTGCAGGGACAGGGAAATCCGAAGAGCTCAGTGCACTGCTTCCACCAGCACCCCCCCCCCCCCCACACACACACACACTACAACATCTGGGACAGATGCATGACTTGGAGAGTCTACAGCTTCCCAAGTATGACCCTCCTTTGCCTGAGCAGGCAGTTCCCACTAGGTTTGTGCTTTGATTCCAGTTTGAACCCCACCTAATTCCAAGGCTCAGTCTGTAATCCTGTAACTCCATCTGCTAAAGCCCTACCCTACCTGTGCCCTCCCTCCCTCCAAAGTTCTACCATCTAGCACTGTCCCATCCTTCCTCAAGCCCCACCCCAAGATACCTTAAATCTCATGCTCCTTTTTGTCCTGGGTAGTTTTTTAGTTTGTTTTTGGTCAACTTGACACAAGCTAATGTTATCTGGGAAGAGGAACCTTAACTGAGAAAACACCTCTATCAGATTGATTGTAGGCAAACCTGTGGGAACATTTTCTTGATTGTTAATTGACAGAAGAGAACCCAGCCACCGGGGCCGGTGCTAATCTTGGGTAGGTGGTCCTAGGGTGTTAAAGAAAACTGAGCAAGCAAGCCAGTAAGCAGCGGCCTTCCATGACCTCTGCTTCAGTTCCTGCCTCTAGTTCCTGCCTCGAGTTCCTGCCCTGACTTCCTTCGATGATGCGGAAATACAAGATGAAATAAACCCCTTGCTCTCTAAGTTGCTTTTGGTCACAGTGCTTTAATCACAGCAGTGGAAACCCAATTAAGATACACTGCCTCCCAGGCTCTCTCTAACCAACCCCACTCGCAAGTCTCTCTCCACGCTTTCTCTCTCTGGACTCAACCTAACTCCCAAAGTCCCACAATCCCAGTGGGCATTCTATTCTGTCGCATTCTCTCCCTCTCCCTCTTCATATCCAATCCCAGCTGCACATCCCATTGGCACCTTGCCCTCTGCCCTCGCCCAAGCTCAGCATAGTCCCTTGCTGCTCACCCCGGATATCCGCCAAGTCCTGGCCCATGCCGTCGTAGTAGATCTTGCCGCCCCTCTCGGTGGGAAAGAAGTAAGTCATGAGCGAGCTGGGCGGGGAGCAGTAGGAATAGGAGCCGAGAGGCAGGTCCTTGAGCACCTCATGCGGCTTCCAGCAGAACTCCCGGAAGCCCGGGTGGTCCATGATCTTTCTCTCGATCTCGTGGATCGTGACCAAGCGCTCGCTGGTGAAAATGTTGCGCTCCGCGTCTCCCCGCGCCAGGAAGATGAGCTCGATGCGCCAGTGCGCGTGCGTCTGGGTGTTGGCGCTCACATAGGTGCGCGAGTAATCCCAGCGCGAGGCGCCCCGACGGGCTCGGCTCTGATTGGCTACCTGGTCCGTCGGGGGCGGGGCCTGGCGTCGAGGTCGCTCACTCGGAATGGCTGCTAATCTCTGAGTGGCAGGGGTGACCCTGGGAGCTGAGCGAGGGGTCCGGGATGCCTGTCGCGAGTGATTCCCCAGGTGCAGCTGCTGCAGCTGTTCTGAGATGAGGCGCTGCAGCGTTTCGGAGGTGAAGTCCGCCAAGTCCCGCCTGTTGCGCCCCCAAGATCCAAACTGGGACTTGAGGGCCAAGGCCAGAGCGTCAAAGCGTTGTGACGCCTCATGGTTGCGGATTTCGAAGGCATTGTAGGAGATGTCGATGTCCAAGGGCGGGTAGTAGAGAAACATGAAGGCGGACAGCACCATGGGGATGCTGCAACCGAGGAACAGCACCAGACCTGCGCAGCATGGGTTGGTGAAGGCCCAGCCCAGGGTGCTCCAGAACCCTGAGGCTGGGGGCCGGGAGGGCAGCGTCCAGCGTCGCCAGTAGCCCTGTGCTCCGGAGGGCAGCCCTGGCCCAGAGACACCTCTGCAGGCCTCGCCCAAGGTCTCCTCTTCCTGCTGTTCCTCTTCTAGCCACACATCCTGCAGCAGGGGGTCATCCTCCGAGTCCATAGCCTAGGGGAAAAGGATGGGTCAACAGCCTTGAGAGGGGAGGCTTCACCCAGCCTGGGTACCACAAGCAGACGCCAGTTGCACCGTGGGATTGAATCATGTGCTCACTAGGCTCTATGGTACCAAAGCACATGTGCACCTAACCAGGAAAAACACATTATTCTTTCCCATCACACCCAGCAAGATGATCTTGGCTTTCAAGACCGGAAAAAAAAAAAAAAAGGAGAACAGGGGTTGGCGATACGGTATCCGCTGCTCTTGCAGAGGACCCGGGTTCAGTTCCCAGCACTCTCATGGCATCTCACAACTGCCTGTAGCTCCAGTTGCAGCGGATCTGAATCTAAGGGGCACCAGGCACGCATGTATGCACATGCATACGTACAGACAAAAGAGCCACATGCACAAAAATACAAAAAAAAAAAGGATCTGTAAGCCAATTGCAACAGAAAAGACTTTTTTTTTTTTTTTCTGGTGTGTAAAGGCCAGCCAAGACTTCTGGCTACATGTGATGTTTCAATTTTTGCTGCGTTCTCTGTCCAACTTCAGAACTCAAGGCCAATGTAAGATGTGGCTCCATAGCAACTACTTGTGTATAATGAGCAACTGTAAGGTACCTTCGCAGTTTGTCAGAGTAGAAGGAGAGAAAAATGATCTCTGGAATCAGACAGGCCCTGGTTTGGGTCCTAGCAACTGGAACATTGGTAAGACTTGGAGCCACCCTGAAATTCCGAGTTACCACCTATAAAATGAAGGGAGCCGCTCCTGTCTCAAAGGAGTGTGGGGTCAGAGGTGGAAGTACTTTGCAGTCTGTGTAATATGGTAAATATCGTCTGTCAGGCAATCACATTCCTTTGTTCCCCCTTGGAGAGTGTAAAGTTCTCAATCATTGACCGGGGGACTGTGCCAAGACTAGGTGTCTGCCACAGAGCCCTCAGTATATCCCACCCCTCCCTGAACACTGCAGCTGCAGCCACTGTCTGTCAGGCTTAGACCACTTAATATGCAGCTCCAGCAAACGGCAGCCCTCTGAGCACGGGCAGGGGCTAGGCATCTCTCAGAGATGTGAGGATTCCCACGGGGTGGCCCAGAGGCCACCTTCAGTGTCTCTGGGATGGAGGGAGACTCCTGATCCAGATAGACATCAGGTAGAGGGAAGAGGCAGCGGGGCTGAGGATGCCCCCTTTCCCACTGGCATTCTCTGGAGCATTCTGCTTCAATTAGCTGGTCAACCCGGGAGGAAGAGAATGCTGTCAGTCCAGAGCAAGTAAGGAAGAGGGAGGAGGAGAGGACTAAAGCAATAGAACCATGAGGAGAGCGAGGTAAGAGAGTGGAATAATGGGAGGTGGGTTGGAGGAGAGACGGATGCAATAGAGAGAATGACTGAGGGGACCCTCTGGGTCCAAGACTTGAAAGAAGGAAAAAGCAAGAGAATGACCCCTTAACGGGGAACAAAGAGAAAAGATGTACCCAGTTCTCTTCCTCCTTCCTTCCCCCTCCCCCCTACTGCCTTTGTATTACATTCTATTCTCTCCCCTCCCCCACCTTGTGTAGGTGTGCATATACTCATCCACAGTCTTGTGCATATGGCATTCAGAGGACAGCCTGGTGGAAGTCAGCCCTCCCCTTCCGACATGTGTGTTGCAGAGATTGAACTCAGCTCTTGGGCTTGCCTTTACCTCCTGAACCATCTTGCCAACACACTTTCTGTGTGTATTTATGTCAGCGTGTGTGAGTTTATGTGCATCATGTGTGTGCAAATGCCCACAGAGGTCAAATGGCATTGGAATCTGGAACTCAAGTGACAGGCAGTCGTGCGCTCCTGATGTGGGTGCTGGGAACTGAACCCAGATCCTCTCAAGAGCAGGAAGAGCTCTTTACCACTGAGCCATCTCTCTAGTTCCGCCCGTGTGGTTTTTGACATGGGGTCTCATGTAACTTAGGCTTGTCTCAAACTCTCTATATAGCTGTGGATGACCTTGAACTCCTGATCTTCCTGCTTCTACCTCTAAAGTGCTGGAATGCCAGTCATGAACTACCATGCCTGCCTGGCTGATGCAACCAGTTTCAAGGCTAATCTTGCTGGGACTCAAAGTCATATCCAAAGCAAAATCCCACTTTTATAATCAGAGGGTGTGGTGGGGAAGGAATCTCATATGTATTTTAAATATAACCCATTAAGAATGACTCTCGCTGTTTGAGAAGATTATGGATGATTTTTATTTTCTCTTTTATGCTTGTCTGTTTCCAAATTTTCTGCAATGATCAAGTATAGCCTTACTTTTAGAATCAGAAATAAATGCTATTTAAAAATAGCGTGTGTGGGCTGAGCGGTGGTGACGCATGTCTTTAATCCCAGCACTCGGGAGGCAGAGGCAGGCGGAACTCTATGAGTTTGAGGCCAGTCTGGGCTACAGAGTGAGTTCCAGGAAAGGTGCAAAGCTACACAGAGAAACCCTGTCTCAAAAAACAAAAAAGAAGAAGAAGAAGAAGAAGAAGAAGAAGAAGAAGAAGAAGAAGAAGAAGAAGAAGAAGAAGAAGCAGCGCGTGCGTGTGTGTGTGTGTGTGTGTGTGTGTGTAGTCACATGTGTATTTTTACAGCTGTCTTTACCTCTTTGAAGAGTCATGATAATGTGCACGGGGTGGGGTAGAGGGAGAGTGCTGGCCTCCAAGAAGCAAATCAAGGAGAGTGGGCACAGGATACAGTAGGAAAGTGCAACACTGGCTTGGGGAGAAAGGAGTATGGACACTCCCAGTCCCTTGAGACAGAAAGAGCAGTCTTGAAAGGAAAGGGAAGTAAATCACAGCACATAAAACCCTAGCAAAGGGAACTGTGGATGTGGCTCAGTTATAGAGAGCTTGCCTAGCACTCTCAAATCCTCTGCTTCCATCCCCAGCATCCATAAACCACAGACCTCTATTATACACCTCTAATCCCAGCACTCAGGAGATGCAGGCTGGAAGATGGGGAGTTTAAAGGTTATCCTCAGTTCCACTGCAAATTTGAGACCAGCTTCGGCTGTATAAAAATCATGTCTCAAAAAACAACAAAATATATCACATACAACACTTCCATTGCACACACGGGAAAACTGAGACCCGGTGAGCAGAGTTGCGACACCCAAGGTCATTCTAGCAGTGGTGAGGCTGGGGTTCTTGCCTGGAAGTTTTCTATTTTGCCACCAGATTCTAGGGTCATTTTTTTCGGCAGCCCCAGGGGACGAGCAGGTCTGGAGATGATAGGCATATCCAAAATAGAGAAGCTGTGTTTAAAGTCTACAAGGCAAGGACCTATGGTGGGAAGTGGTGTGGACACCAGTCTGGACCCCCACTTATCCTCACACAGCACCCAGGCTGGAGGTCCAAGCCAAAGCTCTCTGTTTACAACTTCCCTCCTTCTAGCCAGGGATGACAGACCCCTTCCTCCTTCATTCCCTCATCCCAGCCAGACTATTAAAATGTAATCAAAAACTCACATTAGACATGCAGATTCTACTTAAAATACATATATGTATATATCTAATTTAACGGCAATTAGAAGGTAATCAGCTTTTTCTCCCTGACTGGGTGTGTTTTGCTTCCTTGGTTCAGCCCTGGTCCATGAACAGCTCAGAGCCCTTAGCATCCCTCACTTTCGGCTTGAGAGATTTGGGCAGAAGTTCAAACTGAGATATTTTGAGTTAAGTAGTTCCACTCTGCTGCTGTGTTAGAGTGAGAACACTGTGTCTCTCCTGTTTGTGAGTCTGCCTCTCCCACGAGTCCAGAGAAGGAAGCAAAGAGGTCACAGACACTCCTAGGTATCACTGTCCTCAGTTTTGGTCCAGCCTTCTCGATGCTCCCACCACATGCCTGTTGCCCAGCATCCCCAACCCTTTCCAGTGAGCTGAACTCTCCGTTCCAAACTAGGAGACTGGTGACAGCTTAACACTCGAAGGGGCAAAATCACACACACGGGGTGAAGGCAAAGCCCAGAGAGCCTAGCTGGAATCTCCGACAGTCGTTAAGATAATTATAGCATCATAATTAGTTCTGCATCCACTGTGCCACCAGGATTTTTCATCCATCTTCCATTGGCCTAGCACCAGCCTTGCAGCAGAGGCATGTGAGCAGCCCCATTTTACAGAAGAAAAAAATTCACAAAGAGCATTGATATCTCTATATATCCAGTGGCTCTGTTTCACTAGAGACTCTAGTACAAGGGGGGCAAGGAGCAGAGAGAAAGTGGGGTTGATGCAGAGAGCCCAACCATAGCAACTAGATATTAGGACAGTTCCAGAATTTTCTCCCAAGAAACCCGGGTCCTAGGCTGGAGATGTAGCTCAGCAGGAGGGTGTTTGCCTAGCCTGTGTAAGGCCCTGCTTCAAACCCAGTAGCAGAAAAAAAAAATCCAGATCCTAGCTGGGGAATCCCCCAGACCTCTAGATGAAGGCAGGTGGTACTTCTCAGAGCCCTTCATCCTTCCTCCAGCAAGACCCACTTAGATCTCTGCTCATCCCTGGGGGCAAGCTGCCTGTGCCCAGTTGAGGTAGACGCCTAGATTTCCCAAGAGGATGTGCTCCCAGGAAGCTCCAGTCTGTTGGCTCAGAGGGATCTGGACTTACTGATTAGGAGCCTAGGTGGGGCTGTGGTAAGCCTGCCCAACTCCCTCGTTTCTCAGAGAAGGGCAGGCTGCTGAGATGGAGCAGATGAAGCACGGCTGTCCTCCCAGGCTGACAGCTGGTGAGGAAACTGGGCGCTGACTCGTAAACCCAACAGCTCAATATATATCGGGCAAACGAGGTTTGCTCTGGGCAGGATATCAGCCAGGGTACTGTCCCATAATCCCCAGAGAAACCTCACCATCATGGCCTAGAAGCTGCTGTTTGTTCTGCCATTCTGTGGATTCCCTCTGGTGGGCTCAGTGGGACAGGATTGGTCCCCCTGGCAACAAGAGGTTATCAGAGACTTGAAAGAACCATAGCCTGATTCCAGGGGCGAAGCGTAAGCTGAGCAGCATAGACTGTGTAGTTAGATAGACCTGGGTTCAAATCCTGGCACTGCCACTAGCTGGGTGTTTGGGGCAGGAATGTTTCTCCCTCAATGAAATGGTGAGAGGCTTACCATCAGCTGGGCCCTACTATGTGGCCAGCACACACTGTGTTTTTTTAAAAATTACATTTGTTCATGTATTGTGTGTGTGCATACAAAGGTATGTGAGGAGGTCAGAGCACACCTTGTCAGAGTTAGTGCCTTCTTCTTATCATGGGGGTCCTAGGGCTCGAAGTCAGGTTGTCAGGCGTGGAGGCAAGTGTCTTTAGTTGCTGAGCCATCTCACTGGCCCTGCTCTTCTAATATATGCCGTTTCTCATCTGCCCTCAGCTCACAAGGCAGCCAGCTGCCTGCAGGGTAGGGTTGGATTGAGTTCCTGCAGGCTGGAGGCAGAGGTCATCCTTTTAGCCACCCTGTTTGGCTGCGAAGGGACTCCACCCACTGGTCTCTCCTCCTCACCCCTTTTCCTCCTCTCTTACCTACCTGTGCAGCTCAGGCCTCTCCCCAGACCCATCAATCAACCCAGACTCTGGAGCCCTGAAAGCAGCCTCGGCGTCACAGAGAATAAGACAATGAAAGCTTAATGTAACCAGCAGCATGAATAGAAAACGGAAATTAGAACACTCTCCCAGGCATTCCTGGCGGGAGGGTCAGAAGGTTCCAGAAACCCCACTCTGTCACCCCTTCCCATCACATCCTGGCCACTGCCTGGAATGCCATGTGGGGCTCTGGAGAGTGGGACCCCTGGGGCTCAGCAGTCTCTGCAGTTCCCCAGCCCCTAGAAGATTGGTTAATAAAAAAGAGAAAGAGCCCACAATGGAGGGTGAGTAACCAGGGCTATAAAAGCCAAATTGGATTCCTTCCTGGCTGATGAGCTCAGGGCTCCTCTCTCTCAAAGACCCGATTAGCAAATATGTAAAACCACTCTTGTTTCCCTGGTTCCAGGCAGCTCCTCCTGGAGCTTACTCAGGGGCCAGGGAGATGAAGGAAGCAGTGATGGGCACCTGCGGCAGCAGACGGCCAGAGGAGGGTCCTTGCGTGCCACAGACCTGCTGTGTGACCTAGAACGATTCATCTACCATCTCTAGGCCCGCAGCTCCCCAGACAGTGAGGGGGAAGAGTTGTCTTAATGTAAGGGGGGCAGTGGAAAGGGAACTGAGTGCTGGGGGAGGTCTGCCCCTACCCTGATCACAAGCTACTGTGTAATGGGGCAGGGGGAGTTGGCACTCAAGGTCAATGCAATATCATCACACTGTGTAGCACAGACAGCCGAATAGCCAGTAGCTATGTGCTGGGTGCCCTGGGCTTCCCCGAGACACAACACAGCAGGTGGCCACTTTACAGTGCTAGTTCTGGGAAAGGCCTCAGATACACCCAGACCCCACCCATGAGCCAAAGCATGTGGCAACACTCTTCAGGGCCAAAGACCTCTCAGAGAGAAGAGGCTGGAGGGGATAGAGAAGCTGTAAGATAAGCAGGAACCTAAAGGAGGGTGCTCCAGCTTTGGGGGAGCGCTGTGACGGGTTCTGGGTGGGAAGGAAATGAGATCTCTAGGGCAGAGGCCCTCTCCTTGAGAACTTGGGGCTGCTGACTCTCAGGTTTATAAAGCACAAAGGAGATCAGTACCAGATGAGAGGGTCGGGGGGATGGCAGAGGCCACCCAGCCCCATGTACCCGAGCCAGAGTCATTTTCTGCACATCCTTGATCTTCTCAACCTAGGGGACTCGGACACTGCGGCTCTGCAGCAGCTTCCGGCTTGCAGACCATTTGGTATCGTGTTTTCTACCCCGAGGAATGATTTCCAATTTGCAAAGCAGAAAACGGCATCTTTTAAAGGTCTACAGGGGCTCATTTGAGCCTGAACTTCTCACTGTTAGGTTTTACTTGAGTTTGACATATTTGAAAATGCTGGGCTCTAAAATCAGCCCTCCTGACCCTCACTGGTGTATGCATTCACATGCATACACTGTAGTCTGGCTGGTGTGCACACTCAGCGTCTACCCCTGAGTCATTCTAGAGACAGTTTAGGCCAAGCCCCGGCTGGGACAGCAGGACAGTGGGGCCCCAGGAAAGGGGTGAATGAAAATTTCAACCTTGGAGATGGACACCCTGCTTTGCATTGAGGGTGTTCAGATGAATTCTCCTTTCTGTGCCCAAGTCAATGGCTTTCCCCCATGATTGCTGATTGACAGTTTTGGCATCCATGGAGGAAGTATGGTCAATGCTGGAGGAGAGTCTAGTATTCCTCCTTACTTGAGATTGGCTCAGAGCCCACAGCAGGCCAGGAGTCTGGCACTGCTCTGGTCCCCAGCCCATGATGATACCACAGTCTATTGAGACAGGCAGGAGCGGGTCAGAGCTGAGCAGCTAGGACTGAGGGCTCTGGGTGGAGAATGAGCCCACCCTCAACTCTGCAATTTCCATCATAAAAATACTGGGGAGATTCAGGGCCCCAGGGTTAAGAGATCTGGAGAGACCCACTAAGGCCACCTGGTCCCTCCTCCAGCACCCATCCCTCCTGTTTACACCGAGATATCACCATCCCTGTCTCCTATCTGCACTTTCGTCAAATGGGAGGGCTGAATCCAATGAGCTTCAAAGAACCCAGTTCTGTCTTCCAGAGTCTCCAAAGGGCCAGGATGTAGAAGGTAACAGAAAAGATGGAGCTAGCTGGGAAGGGGGCTACTGATTCCCTGAGATCTTGGGGTCGTGCCATCTCTTAGTGTTTTGCCCTCCTAGATAGATTCACAGGGGCCAGGGGAATCCCATAACTGAGGGTCCTTCAGAATGGGGTGGAGCAGGAGATAGAGTGAGAAAATGAGACTCATAGGATCAGATCATCTCTCCCTGTCCTGAGCCAATGGTATTGCAGGCCCCACATCACCACAGGGCAAGGAGAGCTATGAGGAGGGAGTCTAGGCATGTTTTGATGGAGGACAGCAGAGGGAGAAGCAATTCATTTGGTCTTCTGGGCAGGGGAGGGTGGCAGGCAAACTAAACTGATTCTTATTCAAATGCTGCCCCTGGCTAAATTGGCAGTGGTAGGAAAACAGCTGCTCCTCACCCCACAGTGGTGAGCCCTGCCACGATCCTAGACTTGGACTTAGCTTCATCTACCGTACATCCCTCCAGGAGAGGAATTTGTTAGGGTCTCTAATCCAGAATCAAAGAGAGGAATTTGTTAGGGTCTCTAATCCAGAGCCAAAGATCCCTCCCCAGGCTTCCCAGACTCAGAAACCTCCTCCAGTAACAGGGCAACTCTTCCTGGAGCAAGGGAAGTTCTTTAAAGACGAGGAGAGGGACATAGGCCCTTCCATTTGTACCTGGGGCCTGGCTCTGCCAAATCAAAGTCCTATTTACCAAAGTCCATCAGTTCCATCCATCCATCATCCATGCATCCATGCATCCATCCATCCATCTGTCCATCCATCTATCCATGCAGTCACCTCTCCAGCATCCATGAATGTGTGCATTCATCCATCATCTATCTACCCAGCCATGCTTGCATCTACCCACCCATTCATCCATGCATGCATGCATCTATGTAGACAGCCATCCATCCATCCATCCATCCATCCATCCATCCATCCATCCATCCACCTAACTATCCATGCATTCACCTATCCATGCATGCATAAATTCATCCACTTATTCATCCATCCATCCCATGCATTCATCCATCTATCTATCCACCCATCAATGTATGTATCCACCCACCCACTCATCTACCCATGCATTCATCCATTCATCCATGCATCAACCCACCCACCTACTTATCCACACAGGCATGAAACCATCCATGTACCCATTCATCCATGCATCCATACCACCTTATTGGTACTTTCTATATAAAAGGACTGTTATTTTGTGAAATCATCCTAGTCTTGACTTTGTGATGCCTGAAATTCTTCTTCCCAAAGGATACATGAACCTTTTCACCCTAGATCCATTCTCAAGCTCACAGATGCCCAAGAATATCTCTCGACTCTGACATGTCCCTGCTTATTGCAGATTCCAGCTCTGTTACTTTGGATGGTCTGCCCCAATCCTCTGTCAGACCTGCTAAGGCAATCCGACTGCCTTGCAGGTAGCATGCAGCAGCTACTACTGCAGTGCTTGCCCCCAGCCAGACCAGAAGGGTTGCATCTGGTGGCTGATGCTTTTCTAAAGCCTAATTTTTTTCTGGCTTAATTTCTCTCAGGTCTGGATTGCTGGCAAGAACCAAAACCAGTATTCTATTTTTGTGAAACTGCACAACAAAGTTTTCAAACCAGGAAAGGCTTTTCAACCAGGAATCCTCAGATGCTACTATATCTAGAGGGACCTAGGACCCAACTATATCTATGAGGGATGGAAAGGGGGAACCATCTAGATAAAAGCCAGAGGATGTCCTGTCAGTTGGCCACATCTGGACATCTGGAAAGTGATCTTTTTGGCTGCTTGGCAATCAGGACTGAAAATGGCCAGTCTACATCCAGAGCCAGATATACAAACTACCCGGATCACTGAGGATCACAGAAGGTACTTCTGCAATGATGTCAGCAAAGGCCAAGCTGTGGACTTCGTCCTCACATAGTGGTCTGTCATCAGCTTGCCTGGGTTCGAATCCTGTCTCTGCTGTTTCCAACTTCACCTCTCTGTGCTTCCCATTTCTCACCCTTATGATGGACATAGTAAATGCCACCTATTACCAGATGAGCATGAGGACAAAATCTACAGAATGTAGCCTGAGTAGCAAACATTCAAAGTATGCTGCTTAGGACTGGAGAGATGGCTCAACAGTTAGGAGCACTTGTTCTTGCCAAGGACCAGCAGCCACATGGTGGCTCACAAATGTCCATAACTCCAGTTCCCGGGTATCCGATGACCTCTTCTGACCTCTGTGGGCACTAGGTACAGATGTGGTTCACATATATACATGCAAACAAAATACTCATGCATAGCTGGGCGGTGGTGGTGCACGTCTTTAATCCCACCACTCAGGAGGCAGAGACAGGAAGATCTCTGTGAGTTCGAGGCCAGCCTGGTCTACAGAGTGAGTTCCAGGAATGTCAAGGCTACACAGAGAAACCCTGTCTCAAAAAAAACAAAAACAAAAACAAAAACAAGCAAAACATCACTCATACACATAAATAAAAATTTAAAATCTCAAAGTATGCTGCCTGTTTTTGGAGACAACCTTTCCACTGGGGTGACCACTCTGCAGCTTGACCCCAGCAAGGCTCATAAGAAACCCCTCATGATAGTACCAAGGTCAGGACTTGGAAAGTGATGAAAACACTACTTCCCAGGACCCCAGCATCCCAATTTAGCATCATCTTATCTTTCTGTCCTTGAACTCCATGTAAGCTACCTTCCTAAGTCAGGAAAGTCACCACCTCTCCTTCAGGACAGGACTGGCTGCCCATCACCAATCATGTTTCCTTTCTTACTGACCTAGTGACATACTTGTGCTGGATGTCAGGACCAGATATCAGCTGGGAAGAACCAGCCCTATGGTGCCTCCTACCACAGCCACCAAGGCAGAAAATTAAGTAGCATGCCTAGTTATAGCATCCACCCAAACTTTCTCCCTGATCTGGAGAAGACCACTTGCTTGGATCAGGTCCTTAGTCCCAGAAAATACCTGGTCCCTTTTCTGTTTCAGGTGGGAACACAAGAGAGCCATCTTTCCTCACCCATTACCTTTACTCTCAAGGCAGCAGGAGTCAGGGTGGGGTAGGGGACTCCATGGTACTACAAGGATAGAGCTAGATCTTTCCATTTCTGAATTCCCAGTGCCTACATACCGTGGGGCTGTGCCGGCAGATGCTTAGCATTGTGGGGGATTAAAAAAACCTTTTCCAGGAGGCTTAAGGCTCTGATACTGTCTCCTAGGACACCTCTCTCTGTAGGGACCCGGATGGCGCAGGCTGGAATCAAAACCCGTACAGATCTTTCCATTGTCCCTACCTCCTAGTTCCCAATACATTGAGACCTGAGCCTGTCACCAATGCAACTCCAAACTTCCCCGGTCCCCAGGTTGGCTCCCTCAGAGAAAAGCATTAAAAGGAGGAAGTGGGATGTCAGAACCCAGAACACATGGGGCCACCATGCCATGACTCCCCCTCTAGTGGCTACTTGACCTGGAGTTTAAGGTAAAATGTTCCTACCCCGACACTCCAGTGATATCCTCCAGCAGCTGGTTCCAGATGCTGCCCTGGGTTTCTTCCTTCCAGGGACTGGCAGCAACACAGGAGCCACCGGTGCCAGCAATCGTGACAAGGCTGGAGAGGTGTCATATAAATAGCCCGGGGCTGCCCAGTGGCTCCACCTTCCTCCTGGCTCTGGTCCCAAACCTTCCCTTTCCTCACCCTCGCAGTGAACCTGCTAGCAGGGACTCTGCTGGACCCCATCTGCTCCTTAACTAGCTGTGTGACCTTGGGCAAGTGACTCAACCTCTCTAGCCTCACCTGCTTCCTTCTGTTGTGAAATGGAACAAGAATACCTGTCTTTAAGGTGGTTGTGAGGATTAAAATATAAAGGACATTGGGTACCATGCCTGACAGGCTATGTATCTTAGTTATTGGTCACGGTAGACCTGGGGTAGGACAGAGGTTCAGACTGATGTCAATGGGGACACAGAGATGGCTTGAATAGTAACCACAGGAGCGTCATCTCTGCCCTCGAAGGGACACTGTTGGGCTCACTGCCACATCAGTTCAGTCCCCTTGGGCCAGCTGGACAGCTCCAGAAGAAGCCTCTGTGGATGAGGAGACTCCGGTTCTGGCACCAGAATGCTGCATGATGCTGGGGGACTCACTTGCCTTATCTGGTCACTTCCCTGTCTGCAAAGCCTCTTGGGTAGTGATCTCTTCTGAATTAAGTTGTCTTTCATAGCCCAAGTTTTACAGTGGTGCTCCACCTCTCAGGAAGCTGCTTGGGCTCCTAAGGTTAAGACAGCCTAAAATGCAGACCTGAAGCATTCAGACCCTACCTCAGCCTAGTCATGGATCAGAAACCTGGGTACCCAGTCCAGGGTACCGGCTCACGTCACTGGGAGACATGTTTGTGACAATGCTAACTTAACCCTACAGGCAGAGAAATTTATATTGTTTGAAAACAATCGCATAGGTGGGTCTGGTTTTTTGGGTTTTTTTTGTTTTTCGAGACAGAGTCTCATTACATCATCCACTAGCCTTGAATTTACTAGTCTCCCCAATACTGAGATTACAGCATGCACTACTATGCTAAGCATAAGTGATTTTCTTGACAAAACATATTAAATAAACAAGAAACAAATAACTACAACAATGCAGAATCCTGGGCACACCTTTAATCCCAGCACTCAGGAGACAGAGGCAGGAGGAGCTCTGTGAGTTCAAGGCCAGCCTGGTCTACAGAGGGCATTCCAGGACAACCAGGGATGCACATAGAAACTCTGTCGTGAAAAACTTGGACTCTTCAGGTTGTGTGGCTTCAGACTAGTCTCTTTACTTCTCGGAGCCCTGTTTTCCCATGGATTCCTTGAGGATAGCAACCCCCACGCCATGAGAAGATCATGTCAAAGCTCAAATATGATTGCATGTGTATGTATTTAGTGCCTGGCACAAGGCAGGCATCCAACTACTGGCAGCTGCTGCTATGGGTACTGCCATTGCCAGCCTCTCATTGTAAGCAGGGGACCTGAGGCCATCAGCCTTGCATGTCCCTTCCCGAAGAACAGGTGACTAGCCCACAGGAACATATTAACTGCCATTCACCTTCTGACACCTTCCAGTCAGGGCAGCCAGGAGTGTGGCCCTGTGGTCTCTTAATGTGGGGAGCAAGCTCTCTGGTTCTGCTGGCTTCCCTGGACTGGTACCAGCAGCATCTCTGCCTCTGGCCTTTGTTGAGCAGCTGGAGCGCATGCTACACTGTCTGCCCGTGAAATTCGACTCATGGAAAACATGCATATTTGTGATTGGGTGCGTGTTTCTATTTCGGGCTGACACTGCTCTCTTTATTTATTTTCCCCGGGATATTGGTGCTTTGGAACCTAGCTTTGGAGGGTGTTTTGACAGACTTTGAAGTCTCTCCCGCTCCATGGGCAGAAACAGGCTCCAGTGGGGAGGGGGAGGGTGGGCAGTGAGAGAGAGGGTTTCCAATGACAAGCCCCTCCCTCGGCTAGGACAAGGGACAGTGACTCTCACTGCCCACACCTGAGCATGCAGGAAAGGGAACAGAGAGGGGTACAGGTGAGGAAATAATTTCAAAGAGGGGAGAAGGGGGCCAGAGAACTAATCACCGAGCTTCCAATTAAGATTCTGCTACTGTCAGTTATCAATGCTAAGACTATTACTATCAGCTTCCATGACATCGCCACGGCCATCATTTTGGGGTGCCTATATTTACAACCAGTGGTAGATGGGTGGTTCCCTTAGGGAGTCCGCCCTGTCTCTCAGCACCACACTTTGCAGTCCCCAAATCAAGAGACTGTGAGAAACAGTTGAGCCGAACGGTGCCCATGAGCAGCTGCTTGGTTGAGTCCTAGAGGCTTGAGGCTGGCCGTCAGGATAATACTGACTAGTGAGATATCTTGGCCAGTCCCTTCTATGAGGTCATGTGTCTGGAGACAAGGATCTTCAACCCAGCCACCCATCTGTCTTTGACTAGCCAGTTATGCTGGGTAGTCAGGGAAGTCCTTGCTACCAGACAATAAAAAGGCTTGGGCCTTCATGGCTTGATACAGTGGACACACAGACAACCATATCAGTGCCTGCCTCCATGGAGACTAGACCCGAGCAGTGAGACCTTAAGAAAATTACTTGGCATCTCTGGTCCTATTAAGAAAATCAATTGGGTATTCCTCGCTCAGGAGCAGGGTGACTTTAGCAGCAGTGAGGAGCTCTGAGGAAGTGGGGAGGCACTGTAACCACTGGGAGTTACAACCATGATTTTCAATCCCACCCAAGTCAAGTCACTCTCTCTCGAGAGCCAGTGTTCTTCATAATCAAGTCCAAAAAGGGATCCTGTGGGCGGCGCTGTCCTTTCACAGTGGAAAGCCTGAAGCTGAGACCATGGAGGGAGACTGTCCAGGGGAGCGCTGGGTACCTGTGACAGCATGGGTATCAGAGTGCAGACTGGGTCAGACTCAAGTGAAGGAAAGTCAGAAAAGGAACAGAGGTAGCCTGGAGGGATGATGGACAGGAAAGACCAAAGGGTGTGCATTTGAAAGATAACCCTGGGAAGGAGCAGAACAGCGAACAAAGACACGAGCAGCGACTGCAGACCCTGGAGGGAGAAGATATGCCAGGAAGAGGCTTGAGTAGGCATGGGGGTGGAGAGTACGAAATGGACACTGAGCTTCAGACCAAGACAGTGAGGCGCCTGCCTGCCTGGCTGGGCTGCTGCCCGGAGCTTCCTTTGAGCCTAACAGCTGCTTCGCTCCTTCTGGCAGATACTCTGATTCCGGGGAGGTCTGCAGTAGAAGGAGAGAGGGGCTGTTTGAGCTTCTGTGTTTGTGTGTATGCACACCCGTGTCTGTGTCCCACAGCCTGAGACCCTGTGTGTCGTTAGGCATCAGCGGGAGTCCTGTGCAGTGGTCTCCAGGGTCTGGGGTTTTAAGCATCCTCTAGCTAGAGCATGGAGTGGGATGTATCCTGATCCACAAACTGGGGCTTGTGGAAAGATTACGCTTGTCCACGTGGGTGTGAATCCTAGGTCTGTACGTGCGTTATGTGTGCCTATTAGGCACGAAGGGAGTATATTTATCAGAATGGAGTGTGAATTTGCTCATGGAGCGTTCGCGAGTGATCTATGCATAGTGTGTGCGCGTGCTTCCGTTAGTGCGTGGTTGGCGTGGAGCATGGGGCTGTAGGCTCCTGTGCGCTGTCCGCGGTACTGACCGAGGGTGCGGACAGACCAGGACCGACACCCAGACTCAGGAAGCATAGCGGTTAGCTGGCACCCTCTATGGAGCAGACAAAGGTCCAGCAGAGAAAACCTCCAAGGGGACGTCTCCCCCGGGGAGTTGGGAAAAGTTCTCCCAGCGGCAGAGTTGGCTCTCGGGACTCGCTGCCATTAGCGCTGGGAATCTTCCACTGACTCTGGGCCACACGGCTGCTCAGATGCCCACCCCATCACAGTCCTCACTGGCGTTCTGGGCCGAGCCAGGGACCCTCTAGCGCTAGGCTTCCATTGCCTGCCGGAGCTCCAAAGGTTCACTCACGCAGTGGCACCTGCAAGTGGGTTAACCGCGGCCCAGGACTCGAAGAACGTCCCGCTGAGCGCGTGAGTGCTCTTAAGTAGGGGGTGGCTGTAGAGGCCATCGATCACCTTTTCCTGTCCCCTCCCGCCTCTGAAGCCCGGCAGACAGCGGGTTGGGGATGGCTTCAGGCTGACGCTCAACTTTTATGGACCCAGACAGACACCCACTGGGACAAGCAGGGGTACGGAGGTCGGGATCCAGGTTGGACGTTAAACTCGCTCCGGCAGACCGAAGCTGCAGCGGCTCCCCAGCGCCCTGATGTGAGGCTGGGATCCGGCCTCGGAAGCGCGGGGACAAGCTCTGAGATCTGAACTCTGTCCTCATCAGCCGGCGTTCCTGGGACGCCGAGGCCCTCACCCGGGGTGGCCTGAGAGCGGAAGAACTTTCCGCACTCCCATCCCCTCCGGCCCCCCGCGCAGGCCCGGTCGTGTGTGGCGCTTTAGTCCCTTCCCTTCCTCGGAGCAGCGCATCCCCAGCCCCGATGGCGCCCAGCGGCCGTCCCACTCACCTCGCTGGCCGAGCTAAGCTAGGCTGAAACACCGGTGCCGCAGGGAATAGGGGGCTTCGGCGACCCCGCTGCGAAGATTTGTCCCTTGTGGGGAGTCTCAGAGGGGAAGGTCCTCGGAGCTGCAGGAGCCCAGCGTCCCCCCCGCCCAGCTTCGCTCCCGGGCGTGCAGACCGCGGGCAGGTCAGTAACAACTGCGTCCCCAGCGCGCACCGAGAGCACTCGCGGCCGCCGCCGCCTTTTATCTGCCGCCCGCCTTTGTTTGGGTCCCGGTTCCTACCACGGGATGCGGGGGTGTCCCGGGCAGGCTCTGGAGTCGCGCCGCGCCACAGCCACTGGCGCCTCCAGCTTCAGCGCCTGCGGGCTCTGCGTCACCGTCCGGCGAGGGCTTGCGCTCCGCCGCGCGCTGCTGTCCCCCGATCCCGCCGCCAGGCGCCGCCCTGGCTGCCGCTCCCCCTGCGGGAACCGCGCGGTGGTACAGCCAGGCTCCCGGCGTTGGCGAGCAGGGGCTGCGCATAGCGCAGCGACCCCTGGGGGTCAGTCCCAGGCTCTGCAAACGGCCCTGGCCATGTCCCCTACCGGCCCCCGAGGTTTCCGGGCGCCCAGGTCTCTCCCAGGCGTGCGCTCCTGCTGGCGGCTCTCAGCCACATCTGCTCATCTTTGGCACCTCACCAGCCCGCTGGACACTCGAGGGCATCCCCGTATGCCCTCCGGAGATGGTTGCCAAGCCCAGGCGCCTGGCATCATCCCTTTCTCCCTCCTCTATTCACCTCTCTGGCAGCAGAGTCCGGAGCCCTGCCAGCCCCTGGGACCGGGCACTCGTCCAGCAGCAGCACAGGTCTGCCTGACATCCCCTGTCTAATGGGTGCCCAAAGAGGAAGGAGCCCAGAAATCAAGACTATCCCCCTGCTTCATTTCTCTCTTTCAGTGCTCCAAAGACATTGGCCTTGATGTCACCCAAGGAGAGGCAAGGGGACTCTCAAGAGGGCCTGGTTCCAGCCTCTCGCTGCAGGAGGGATGCCACTGCCGGCTGAGAGGCCACTCAGGTGATTATGATGCAAAATCAGAATGTGAACTTCTGGATAACCAGGAAAATAGAGAAATAAGTCAGCTGAACCCTTTGCCTTCTTGAAGTCTCCATTTTATATAAGAGAATGCAGGAGCATCATGAAATAAAAATATCAAAAGTCCCACACCTGGCTCTACTCTGTGTAACCCATGCCCCCATCCGTATTTTTGAAAGAGGAAAGCTAGGGGCCTGGATGATGACTTAACAGGTGCTTGCTGCCAAACCTGACAACCTGAGTTTGATCCCCAGGGCAAGCCCACTCCTGTGAGCTGTCCTCTGACCTCCACGCACTCACTGTGGTACACGTGCACACCCCCTTCAAACACACTAGAACTAATAAATAAATAAAATTTCAATAAAAAAGAGACAACTTGGGAGTTCTCTGAAACCCTCTGACTTTGGGGTCCTACAGTAAAGTCCTACCGTCACTCACCTGCAGCACCTGTTCAGCTTTTCTGGACACAGTCCCCTGGGGACAGCACTCACAGGCTGGTTGCCAGGTGGATATGGGCACTTATGATCCTGGGTGCCCCAGAGCTCATCTGCGCAGAAGCAGATGACCAGAGCCAATGTTTCTGCCCCGGCATTTGCCTCCCCCCACCAAAGGATTTTTAGGGGACCCACTGGACAGTCACCAAATCTGTCAGAAGATCTGCAGTGAATTCATGCCATCCTAAAGACATTAGGCCTAGGGATTGCTCCTGGCAGGAAGGATGCCAGAGAAATACAGACAGACAGACAGACACGGAGAGACAGAGACAGAGAGAGAACTAAGGTCTAAAATGGAGTATGTGTGTATATTGCTGCCACAAGTGCAGAGGCCAAATGTGATACTCTAGGCAGAACAGCCCAGCAGTGCCTTGCAAACACCCAGCTCCACCTAACATATCCCAGAGGGAGGCAGAGAAAGAGGAACCACGGGAGGAGGTGGGAGGAAGGAGAACCGGGGAAATACTTGTTTCTAAGGAAGTAATGGGAGACACGTAGTGTGTTCTCAAGCCCAGCTGAGAGCAGAGGTTTGCTTTTCTGGGTGAATGACTTAATTCTTTTCAATTTGTTTTTCAGACTGCTTCTAAGAGCCTCCTCAAAGTTCTCCAAAGCCCCTATGCTGTTCCCTGCAATCTGATAGAATCACAGCGCACCCCATTTTTGCCCCCAGGGTGCTGTGCCTCTCACGAACCCACGCTTGTGGATTTGACCCTCATTCTCCCAGGAACTAGATTTGATAAGGGCCCTGATGACCTTTTCCCAACTTTCATTAGAGTCCTCTCTCCTCTCTGGAGCTCCGGTTAAGTAATCTCCAGAGGGCCAGGGCTTGTTCTGCCTTTGGTAAGGGATCCTCTTCAAAGGGAATGTACAGAGGCAGGGGACTTGACCATGGCCTCTCTCTCTCTCTCTCTCTCTCTCTCTCTCTCTCTCTCTCTCTCTCTGTGTGTGTGTGTGTGTGTGTGTGTGTGTGTGTGTGTGTGTGTGCGCGCGCGCGCACGCGCGTTGCAGGGGTGATACTCAGAAATCCTGAAAGGATATGATTTTCCCAGGCCATCAGCCCAGTTTTAAAAATGCAAATGGAACCAGGCCTTTGAAATATGTCCATTGTAAAGGGGCGCCTGTGGTGGCAGTGGAACAGGCAAGTAAGGAAAGCTGTGAGCATCCTGCTCCAGGGCTGTTAGCTCTCCCTCTCTCTCCCTGGCTACCCCCCAGACTGGATCATCCCACCTCAGGCACCTCCCTGAACCCCACCTCTTACCTCCAGGAGCTCCCCAGAGATGACTCCAGTGGCCCCCTGATGTGCCCAGCTGAGAGGCAGCAAAGAATGCAGTTCCCCATCTTCCCATAGTCTCCGAATTCCAGTGCCCTTCTGCCGGAAGTGTTCCCTGGGTCTGATTTAAATGCCTCTTGGTGCCCAGGAGCCGCTTCCCTTATACTGTGTCTTCCCGACTAATTGAAAAGCCTTCTTTTGAAAGGGATAGGAGTCATAAAGAGCCACTTTGTCCTCAGTTCCCATTCCTCTAATGCCCTTTCTGTCTGGTCTCCAGCTAGGAAAAGCAGGGCCTCCTAGCTCAGCCTTGCAGCCCAACGCTCTCAGGAGAGCTGTTTTCCCATTCCACTCCCTACGAGCTGCTGTGTGACCTTGGGAAAGTCACTTCACCTTGCTGAGTCCCCCCCCCCGCTCCCCCCCCCCCCCCCCCCCCCGCTCCATTTATAAAATGGAGACAGTGAAAGTACCTGTCTCATGGCAATGGCTATCAAGGTTTGCCAGATAAGAGCATCCCTATGGAAAAGCAGCGTTTGACACATTTGCATGGCATGGATTAAGATCTGGGTGAATGTCAGTGTCGTCTTCATACTCCTGGTACCCACTAACCGAGAGCCAAGACACTAATTCCTCCTGTTTCTTTGCTCCACCGGTGAGGAAGACTGTACACAAATCAGGTCATTTCACCAGATGGCTGAGCAGCTGAGGGTTAAGCATATGGGGAGGGTTGGAAGTGTTTATCTTTAAAAATATGGTACATTAAGACATTGTCCCAGCATAGTGGAAGGGAATAAATAGTGTTTGAAATAGTTCCCTTTTTAATCTGCTAACACTCTGACTTTGGGGAAAGCTGGGGTTGATGTGTGTGGGGGGGGGGTAGTAACTGTGTGAACTTGGGTGAGTCAGCTCACTTCACTGACTCAGTTTACTCATCTGAAAAATGGGGTTAAGGAGGCCCTCCACTGCTCCTACACTTGCAGTGAGTTTTATGGCAGATGCAGACTCGTTTCTAGGCAACTGTCAATCGTCACTTACATAGTTCAATTCAGTGTAGTCAGAAAGATAAATGATAGAATGATTGGTTGTGTTTCAGCAGTTGTCAGGTTGCTTAGGAAAGGGCTTGGTAAACTTGCCCAGGTTCGCTTTGAGGAAATCATCCTTTTGAGGTCACACAACAAGTTAGTGGGTGAACTTGGGTTAGAGTTCTGGCCTTCTAGGCTCCCGGCTTGCACTTCCTCTGAAATACCTTCTTTCCTCTGGCCAGCCCCCTCTTCCCTAAAGCTCCATTTGGGAGTTTGGACTCACAGAACTCCCATAAGGAGAGAATAGATGAGCTGATCATTTAGGAGAAGAAAGAGCTTTGGGGGAGGCAAAAGAGCCAGCTCGAGGCTGGGTTGCTCTGAACAGGGCTGGCGGGGGCTTGGCAGATGGGTAGCGCTCTTCTTCCTCCCCCAGCATTCTGCAAGCAGCCAGGCCTAGCATTCCTTTCCCAGCCTCACTTGCCTCCTCCAAGGAAGCAGGCAGCCTGCGCCAGAGTGAATACAATCCAAGTTATTAATTGCCTGCAACAATTAGCCCCAGTGCCTGGGCCTGCAGACGCCCAGGCTCTGAAAGAGGGAGCCAATTACAGCTTCATCAATATTCACACTGCTGCATAATCTTCTCCTGACAAGAGGCCCCCAGCCCCCACCCATGTTTCTAGGGGCCTTTGCGCTAACCCCCAACATCTTCAGAAGACCCAATATTGCTGAAGCCTTTGAGAGTGAATGTCACTCAGGGCCAGACCCAGAGGGACATTTCATGGAGTGGAGTCACAGCACAGGAAGAAAAGACAAGGGCTATGCTCAAGACCTAAATGAGTGGCTTCAGCCAGGATGGCCCCATCTTGGGGGAAGCATTAGAGTCTCTAGGTTGTAGGTATAAGTAGATTCCTTGCTGCTCTTGTTGCTAGAATGGCTTGGAAAGGGGAGGTAAGAGACACCCCCTAAAAGTTCTAGGGCTTTTCGTCATGTGTGTTTACATGTGTGTGTGCATGGGTGTGTGCACTTGTGCAGGCCATACGTTGACATTAGGGTCTTTATTGCTCTCTATCTTATTTCTGAGCTATTCTCTCTCAGAACCTGAAGCTCACTGATTCGGTTACATTGCCTGGCCAGCAAGCTCCTGGGCTCCTCCTGTCTCTTCTCTAGGGCTGGGATTACAGGCATGTGCTATCACTCCTGGTTCAGTCCATGGGTATCTGAACCAGGCCCTCAGACTTGCCCAGCCAGTGCTTTGCTAACTAAACTATCTCCCCAGACCAAGTTCCAGTCTTAATTCCAGCTCTGTCACATACCTGCTTTGTGGTCTGGTAAAAGTCACTTCTCATTTCTGGGCTTATGTCCTTACCTGCTCCCTTCCTCATGAGGGAAGGGCTAAGCAGAGTGCACAGTGAGGGGCACACAATGAGCTCGAAATAAAGACAGTGCTTCTGTTCTCTTTAGGGAAAAAAAAAGATCTGAAAGGAGAGACCATGACCCCTAGGGAAGAGTGGGGTGATGGGGATGAGGCAGACAGGCAGTTAGAAGAGCTGGGTGCTGGCCCCAGAATTGCTATAACTAACTCCTTTTCCTCAGTGTCCTTTTGTACCCAGTCTCTTGTTCCTACTTGCCAAGTGAGGATAACAAAATAGATGTGCTCCCAGAGGTGCCCTGGTGGAATCTCCCAGGAAAGTATGGGAGGCACGACCAATGTGCAATGGGTACACAGCATCAGAGGACTAGGAAAACCCTGATTTTCAAAGGACAAGTGGCAGGGGTAGTTAAGGGAAGTGAAATGGCCCAGAGAACCTGAGACTAAGCACAGAACTCACTCAGCCAAAGGCATGCACCTGTGTTTTCTATAACAGCAAAAGAAGCAACATACTTTTTTTTTTTCGAGACAGGGTTTCTCTGTGTAGCTTTGCGCCTTTCCTGGAACTCACTTGGTAGCCCAGGCTGGCCTCAAACTCACAGAGATCCGCCAGCCTCTGCCTCCCGAGTGCTGGGATTAAAGGTGTGCGCCACCACCGCCCGGCAAGAAGCAACATACTTTTAAAATCAAGATCGAAAATAACAATTATCTCCTAGTACAGAACTCCTGAGAGAGGCTTGTGGGAATCGGACTGAGCCTAGCGCCAGGGCTGTTTCAGCACCATGGACAGTGACTGGCGCATTGCAATAGCCTGGTGGAGGGTTCATCGGCTTTACAACTGCTGAGTTCAAACGTTGAAGGTGGTATAAGGCTTGGAGTGAGTGATGTCGAGCAATGCTCAGGTTCAAATGTAAGCTTGTGTTGCCTGGCTTTTGAGTGCTCAGTTAGGCTGCCCAAACCTTGAGAGGACAGAGGTCTTATTCATGGCCTGTCTTTCTGCTCCTCCAGGGATACTCAAGGCTCAGCATGAAACCTCAGACTGGTTCCCCATCCTGCCCTTCGTCTGTCTGGCTTCCTGGTACAAGTTGGCCAGCATCTTGTACTCCACCCAGCTCTACTGGCCCACTGGCGCCAGGAGACAGGCTAGCTTTAACTCTGGCCACCAGGACCCATCAGAGCTCTGCAGTGACAGCAAGAAAGAGCTTTCCTGGCATCTCCCCAGTCAAGAATCTGTGTGGCTCTGATGGACTGCCCCCCAGTGCCAGCTTCTATTCCTGCACATCTCATGTGGGCAGGGTGCAGAGTACACTATTCAAAAACACAGTGGTAGAGCGCTGAGTGGAGTGGAGGGCTGGTGGACAAATCTGCATTTTATCAGGGCAGAGGCCCTTTAGGCAACAAGAATGCTGCCAACCATATCTGTCCTGATCCTAGCCAATCGCTGCCATGGATTGGGTGCCAGACCCTGTATACATATGTCTTCACTCAAGACATCTCCCTCCCACGAAATGAATCTTCTTGTTAATCTATTTTCAGAGGAAGAGTAACTAGTGGCTTCAGGTCACCAAGCAGATAAACTGAGGAGTCAAAGTCAGGGAATTTGATTCTGTAGCCCAGGTTCATTTTCACATTCTTCCCACTTTACAGTTGTGAAGACTGAGGGTCAGAGATGTCATGGCACTCAAGATCATAGAAATGATAGTGCAGCAGGTCCGAACTGAGGTCTGCCACTCTCACCTCTCTGTCCCCCCATGGAGAGCATCCTGTCTTTCTGCTCTGGTCTGTGGACCTCAGGTCTCACCCAAGGTCTTGAACACAGCTACTGTAATATCTCTGCACATGTTTTTTAGGAAAGTCATTGCCAAGAGAGTTGGTCTAAGGCGAAGTTCATATTCAACTTGACTGAACTTCAGATTGTCTGAGTTGAATATGGCCTGCCTCAGGAAACTACAGGGACCAGCCCCAAGGAGGGAGAGTCACACCTAGTCTTTCTAGGACAAGATCCAGGGGGCAGGACTAGTGGCTGCAGACATACCACAGCCCTGGCATCCTCTGGCCAGGGTCACAAGGTCATCTAGCCTCTTCCAGCAAGCAGCAAGACTGAGGCCCGGGCAGGGGATCCCACGACTGCAGTTACTTCCCGGCACTGCTGTTCTTCTGGCCTCTTCTCTTCTGTGTCCTTCCTGCCATCTCCAGGACCTCATTTTGCAGCTGGGCACGTCGGGGGACAGCTGCTCTTGTTGGCAACCCGAGCCACATCTGGCAGATGTGTCAGCAGGATGCAGGAGGAATGTGTGAGTAGCCTTAATATGTATGTGGGGGAGCAGCCTTGGGCAGAGCTGTGCCTGAGAATTGGTGTGATGGCTTCCCCTTCTTCTCTCTCTCCCTGCCTCTCTTCCTTTTTCTCCTCTTCTTTTTTGTCTCTTCCCAAACTCCCACACTCCCTGACCTCATCCTTTAGCTCTTCCTTTTATACTGGTCCCAGTAATTCACCACCATCTTCCTTCATCTTCCCAACACCGAGGGGATAGTTATCTCCCTTCTATAGACAGAAAGCCAAGATTTAAGGCCCAGCGAGTTCAAGCCCAGCCCCCAGGCCTCTGCTCTCCCAAGCGCTGAGGGAACACAGCACCTCAGTCCTGTGGGACGGGAAGGGCAGAGCTGGCGATCCACACTCTTGGTCTCAGGTGGGTTGTTGGGAGGATGTGTCTCCCTTGAAGCTGAGCTGATCTCATCACCCAGCCTGGACTGTGAGTCCCTGAGCTTAAATCCTCTCCCTGCCCCGTGCACAGGGTCAGCCCAGGGTCAGTGAAGTGTGTCAGATGCAAAACCAGAGAAACAGAAGCAGAGTCAGACCAGCTATTCCAGAGGGACCCAGGCACAGAGGACTTCTATCCCTGGAGGTTCTGGGACTGTTGTTTCTATGTTGGGACATAGTGCTCGGTGCTAGGTGGACTTGAGTGCTTTGATGTCTGCACTGCTGGCTGGAGTATGTTGTCTATATTGTGTCTCTGAACTCACCTTCCAGCTACCTCATGAAGCGGCTGTAGCTGGGCAAGGCAGCCATGACTGCGATGCCAGCACTCAGGAGACTGAGGCAGGAAGATCTTAAGTTCTAGGCCAGCTTGGACTACGTATTGAGATAATGTCTTTTAAAACAACAAACATGCCAGGCAGCGGTGCACACCTTTAATTCCAGCACTGAGGAAGCCAAGGCAGACGGATGTTTGTGAGTTCAAGGCCAGCCTGGTCTACGGAGGGAGTTCCAGGACAGCCAGGGCTACACAGAGAAACCCTGTCTCAAAAACACCAAAACAAACAAATAAATAAATAAAACAAACACACCAGTGATTGCTGAAGTCAAGTGAGACAACCTGTGCTGTACGTTCGTGCATGGCAGACCCCAGGCAATGTCGTTCCTGTCTCACAGATGCTGGGATACCTCCTCAGCGCCTGTTTTACAGACAGCCGCTTGTTCTCCATGTTTGTTTGTTTAGTGGGGTTTAGATAACAATGCCACAGCAGGCAGATTGTGATATATAAGTTGCCCACATCATCTCATAGAGGGTGTGCAGGTTCAGCACACAAGCCCTGGAGTCAGATGACTTGGGTTCAAATCTCAGTCCTTCCAGTGACTAATCCACTCTATGCATTGATTTTCCCATCTGTAAAGGGGGCTTATAGTGGTGCCTGCTGCCTGAGGCTGTGCAGAGGAGGCAAGGGATGTGGGAGATAGAAACAAGGTGAGTAAATGTTGGCTAGCATTATTTTTAACCTTAACAACCCCAGAAGGTTTTATAGAAGGTAACAGAGCCAGACATGGGACCTGTTAATCACAGGACTTGGGTAATAGAGGTGGGAAGATCAGAGGTTCAAGCCATGGCTACATAGCAAGTTTTAGGCCAGTCTGGGCTACATTCGACCTTGTCTCAAAAGATAAACTACCATTACTATCATCAACAAAACAAAAAGAGTTAATGATGAGACTGAGTCATCAGTCCAAGGTCACACAGCAAATAAATGGCCTAACTATTGGAACGCAGGATTTGAATCCAGGTCTGATTGGTTCCCAGGCCCATGCCTTTCGTACAGCAACCACATACCCAGAAGTATGAGCAGGATGGGGTCCATGGGCTCCTCTAGGGGTGAGCCAGCCCCTTGCTTTCAGTGACTCAGTGACTCCTTCACACCCGCCTGCCTGCTCTCCCAGTCACCCTTTATACTGACAGCCCTCCCTTCCCACTGTGTCATTCATTTAAACTACACTCCTTCCTACTTAACTGCACCAGCTCCCTAGGGTCCTCCCACCTGCCAAGACTGCTTGCCTTGCAGGTCCCAGGGGGCCTACAGAACCCCGAGCCCAAGGCTTGTTCTGGATCTGGGCCTGGTATGAGGAGCTAGGAGAGCCAGGTGAACTCCCTTCCCTCTGCACCCTAATGGTGAGAGGGTCCATGTTCCAGGAGCTCCATGCCCCACCCTGGCTGGCCCTCCAGGACCCTCTCTTCCTCCATGACCTCCCTCTAGCCCTATAACCTGCCACTGACTTGACTTCTGCAGCTCCTGCTGGGCCCCTGTCCTATTATATGCTGATCAGGCTCCTGTGTGCCCCAGCCAGGCTCATATTCCTGCCCCGCCTGAAATGCCCTTCTCCTGCCTCATCCATCCCAGGGCCAGCTCATCTTGTCATCAGAGAAACCACCCCCACCCTCCCCACACCTTTTCTCTCCAGAGTGCCACCCAACCCCCTCCCGGTTCCCAGAACAAATTCACACATCTATTTCTGCACTTATCCCAGCCTGACTTGTGTGTTCTATATGGAGGTTGTTGACTAAGTGTGGGGGCTCCTAAATCTCTGCAGGGGGCCACTTCCCAGGCAAGATCTCCAGCATGGTTGAGGGGAACCCACTTCCCAGGCAAGATCTCCAGCATGGTTGAGGGGGACCCACTTCCCAGGCAAGGGCTCCAGCAAGGTTGAGGGGGACCTTGGTAGCAAATCCTGGAGCTATGGGTCCATCAGGCTCCCGCAGTCAGGTTAGACACAGGCACCGCTGTCCTCATTTCAGAGATGAGACAATGGACATTTCTTTGATGGTATGACTGTCCTGTGATCGCATGCCCTGTGATAGCATGCGTTTGTGGGGTACTGCAGACCTGGACCTCTGCTGCCTCATCCAGCAAGGCCCCTAAACCCTGGTGCAGTGCCGGACTGGGTCACATCAGAGTCTCCAGTTCTCGCTGAGATGTGAGTGCCGTGGCAGTGCTGCGTTTGAGTTACTTTGGTATGGTGATATTTTATTTGTATTAAAATATTATTTGTATGTTAATAAATAAAGTTGCCCGGGGATCAGAGCTATTAGCAAGCCATAGGAAAGCAGGGCAGTGGTAGCGTACGCTTGTAATTCCAGCACTTGGTAGGCAGAGCTGGGTAAGTCTCTGTGTGTTCAGGGATACAGCCATTATTGGATACACATGCTTTTAATCTTAATACCAATCATGGAAAACCTGGAGGCCTATACAGACAGGCTGTGAGGAGGCGGTCATGTGGTTGGGTTTACAACCAATGAGAAGGCAGGACAGGAACTCTATATAAAGACTTTAACACAGGGGTAGCTCTGGTTCGGAGAGGTAGGACCACCGCAGGAGGAAGGGTAAGGTTTTAGCTCTTAGCTCTGACCTCTTGGCTTTCTTCTTTGCATTGGTTCTGTGTTTATTATTTAATAAGAAGGTTGGATACATCTACATCATCGAACAAGAGGTTTCTGTTTGGCTCACAGCTCGAAGACTGGTCAGGAACTCTGCTGTGGGCCATGAGTGAAGGCACCGCTGCTCTGGGGCTCCCGGAAGGGTTCAAGGCTACTCTATGTTCCTCTTCTTGCTAAGCTAGGGGAAAACAACAGGCCAACTGTGACCCATAAATATGTCCCAGTCTAGGGGCTAGAGAGATGGCTCAGAGGTTAAGAGCACCTGCTACAGCTGCTGAAGACTAAAGTTAAGCTCCCAGGTTCCCATACCTAGCAGCTCACAACCACTTGTAACTGCCCGAGGTAGGGTAGACTCCAGCTGTGGCCTTGATAAGGGTGTAAATGTAAAATATCAGTTCAGGAGACCCAAGAATGGAGACCAGGAATGCAATCTTTTATGCTACATCTGTGCCTCTCTTCCCATTTATAGACAGAACTGATAACTAGATGTTCCTCCAAAGCCACTAGATGAGTTCCCCATTTTTTCCCCTTAGAGTTACTACCTACAGAGTCTTTGGCTCATTCTCACTCTCTCCATTGGAAGCTAACCCACGCTGGCTGCAAACCAGCAGAGAAGAGCTCTGGAAAGAGAATGCCCTAACCTGAGCAGTGTGGCCTTGAGGGAGGGCACAGGGGTGCCTGGCTTGCTCAACTCCGAAAAGGCAGAGAGCTGGGACCCTGTGCCTTTACCACATTGTCTTCTGGCACCATCTGCTGTCCAAATTTGGGGAGTTTTGAGGACCTTTGAGTTGGGCTGATAAGATGACTTAGCAGGTAAAGGCACTTGCTGCCAAGCTCAAAGATCTGAGTTCTATTTCTGGGACCCATGGGTGAAAGAAAGAACTGAGCCTCACAAGTTGTCCTATGACCTCCTCATGTGCACCGTGTGTGAGTGCATGCACACACACACACACACACACACACACACACACACACACACACGAAATCTGAAAATTAAAAAAAGCTTTGCGTGAGGTCTTCATAGTATCTCTGCTCAGCACAGCCTGAGAAATTGTGTGGGGATTTTACTTTTACCTTCCTATATCTGTTCACCCTCTGTTTAAAAAACATTTATTTTTATTTTTAATTATGTATTTGTGTATGTTTCTGTGTGGGTTTGTATACACAAATCCAGGTGCCCAGAAAAGGCAGAGAAGTTGAATCTCCTGGAACTTGAATTGTAGGTAGCTGTGACCCTTCTGATACGGGTTCTGGGAACTGAACCTAGGGGTCCTCTGGAAGAACAGCAAGTACTCTTAACCACGGAGCCATCTCGCCAGCCCCATGTCCATCCACTTTTGATAGCAAATGACTACCACCCCTTTCGCTGGATTTCTAAACCACCTTTTCCCTTCCAGCCATTTGGCTTGTATGGAGACAAGCACTTGGGAGTCGGGTTAAGCCAATCAGAGTAGTCCGTTATCCCCTTGGCCACTGTGTTTGGTTCGTGGCCATGATGGCCTGGTGGCAGATCCAGTTCAGTAATCAATCTTAATATTTTTGTCACTTTGCTTGGCAGGAGACCCCCATGTGACCCAGGGGACACAGACTTTTCCTTACTAGCAACTATCTCACCATAGTATGTGTTCTAGGAATAAAGGTACCACGAACTGGGGGCAGGGGGCGGGGCGGGGCACAGAGTGATGCAGTTCGAGGTGCTGGATCAAGCGATGCCTGGAGTCTTGGCTCGCTTTTGAGCTTTTCTCTGGCCAGGCAGAGCAGGGTTTTTGTCACTTAGAACCGAAAGAGTCTGATTAAATAGACTTGAAATCCTGTTTCTTGTGTCAACTTTCCCTGGGGAGACATGAGCAAATGTCAGTTCACTCCAGAGAGAGCACCAACGACAGCAGACCAGAGAGATGACTCCATCCACGTCTAGACTGGTGAACCAGAGAGCTTAGTGGGCTGACTTACAGAAGCAGCTCAGGCGAGAGATTACTTAAAAAATTGTGGGCGATTCCAAACCAGCCTCATCTCCAAAAAGTCTCACCCAGCATGGATGACATTTCCCCATAGCTGCATAGATGGAGCGCTTCCATCTTGAGGGTCCCCCACAGGGAGTGTCTGCCATCCCTGGAGGACGGCATTGACGCAACAGCATGGTGGTATCATCATAAAATTTTGAACACCCAGAGCTGAGACAGAGTGCTTAGAATCATAAGTTTGGTGTGGCAGAGATGAAGCCCGTAGTGATTAAACCTGTCTGGGGGGAACATGGGAAGAGTTTTAGCTGTGGGTGTGGAGAACCAGTCTCTCCATACTGCAGCTGTTGCTGGGGCAGATTATCATCCGCTTGCACACAGTTGGTGCTCAGTAAGTGCATGGATTGACTGACATACCCTATAGGCAACTTGAGCGGGAGGAATCCTAGGCAGAGTGATGGTGGGATTTGGGGAAGCACCAGGAGAAAGCGAGATGTCGGTTTCCAGCCTGGAGCCTGGCTTTACAAGCAGCAAATCGAAAGACCAGAACGGAGATGAAGGCAGCGAGCAGTGGCAGCTCTGCTGGGTTCCTGCCTGCAGAGGCATCTGGGGCCCTTGGGGACTGTGCTTGGGTGGTGTGCTCCAGAGGGCTCCCTGCATTCCCTGCTCAGGGTTCACAGGGAGAGAGTGTGCCAGGGACTCTGGAAGTTCCATCTGGGAAAGACTTTCAAACACTGACATTGACGTGGAACTCTCTACGTGCAGTATCTTAAAATACGCCAGCCTGGTGTTATGAGGCAGTCTCTTTCTCTCCTCCGGACCTTGTTTCTCAAAGTGCAGTCCATGGAGCAGAAGCACCAGCAACTTGTAGGCGTTTGTTAAAAATGCGAGGGCTGGAGAGATGGCTGAGTTGGCAAAGTGCTTGCCACTCAAGCACGAGGATGTGAGTCCCATCCTCAGCACCTACGTAAAAAGTGTGGTGGTGCTTGCTTGTAATTCAAAGGTGGGGGAAGCGGAGACAGGTGGATTCCTGAAGCTTGTTGGCCAGTCAGCCTAGCCTAATTGATGAGCCCCAGGTCCAATAAAAGACCCTGTCTCCAAAAAGAAGGTGGACAGCTCCTAGGAACACATCCAAGGTAGTCCTCCAGCATCCCTGTATAACCGAGTGCACAGCCTGGTGGGCTTGCTCCTTCCCGAGGAGACAGATAGTGAGAACAGGGAGGCAAGAAGCTGCAGCAGACCCACGGCCATCAACAGGAAGCTAACAAGCAGGCGAGTGAGGCATTACCTTTAGTCAGACAACAAACCCCGAGGGTGGGGTAGTCAGACCAGGACTGTAATCATGCTTCTCATCAGGCCGAGTTCAAGGTCAGGAAGGGGTTGCCTCTCTTCTTCCCTTCACACCCTTACCCACTGTGCTCAGTCCAGCTGGAGAAGAGGTGGGAGAAGTCCATTCCTGCCACATTACTGTGCCCCTACTGTGTGTTCAGCCACCAGATGCCCTGGGGCCCTAAAGAGGCACAGATCCTGCTCCCAGGGGAATGGAGAGGGAAAAGCACACATCTGTGTGGAAACCAAGAACACACCCAGTCCTGTGTGAGGCAGCCACACATTTAGCACTTACCATGTGACCTCTGAGTGACAGGAGTGTATGTCAAGCACCTACTACGTGCAGGTCCCCAGAAAATATGTATGGGGCACCTACTGTGTGCAGGCCCCCATGGGTCCCATACTGGACGCTAAGAACAGAGAATGAGGATGGAGCACAGTGTGCACTGAGGCCTAGGTGAGACCTTCACATCATGGAAACCATCCACAGGCCTTTCAGAAGCATGGCTGTTCCTTGGTCTCCCTCCACTCCAGGGACCCACTTCCTTCTCTACCAAGACCCAGTTCCTAGGGTGTGCTGTCTCCACACAGAGCCTGGCTTCTGCCTCGGCTTGCCCTCTGCTTTCCCACAGCAGAACGTTCAGGCAGCTCTGATGCGTCTGTGGATATCCCTCTCATTGCAGAGATGGCGCTGCCCAGCGGGAGCTTTCTCTTTCCTAACACTGTAAAGAAGACTGCCACTCATTTTATAGTTCAGGAAATTAAGGCTCTAAAAGGCCTATGGGTCCCACCTGAAGTCACATAGCCAACCAGTTCAGAGAGCTGGAGTGCAGCCAGAAGCTCAGCTGTCCCAAGGGACACTGAGTGAGTGACCTTGATTAACTGCTGGTCCCTGGTCACGCCGGTACACAGAGATGACCTGATGGCCATTCTGCCAACCAAAGCTGAGCCTTGTTCCCGAGTGGGCTCTCATCTCCCCATTATCCCCCTAGATGTCTGCCCAGGAGCCCAGAAGGCCTGGAGGTGTTTCATTCCCAAGTGGTGACACATGAAGACATTTCTGCGTGAGAGACTGGCATTCTTGGGGGGCTGGGCTTCCCCCTCCCTCTGGGAGAGTGCAGGCTGCGTTTACCCACCAGGTTCTCCCGCCCACTAATAGCTACTGAACAGCTTGCCTGGGAAGGAGAATTCCTGGATTATGGAGCCATGATTCTAAATGGCTTTTTATCTGTGTTTTCTTTCATTTCTTAGACAAAATTGTTAAAATTTAAGTGAGTGAGTTAAATGCAGAGGAGATAAAAGCTGTGCACATCACAGTATGGGGGATGTATCGGACACCTTGGGAGGAGGAGATGGGAGACATAATGGCCGCCACTGCCTGCTGGCTTTCTGGACTTATTCCCTATTTACCCAGCACAGCCTCCTTCTCTTTCTCCCCATCATACACACAGGAAGAAGAGGGCCCAGAGAGTTCAAGTTACTGGATCAAGGTTGAACAGCCAATACGTAGCCGTGTTACAATCAAAGCCAGGTGTTCTGCTTCCAAGGTCAGGTTCCCCACTCGTGGCCATGATAAGTTGGATTACTGCCCACTGTGAGCTTCACTGAGAGGCGGACCCAGAGTGATGCCCTCATCACATGTCTGGTGGGCCACAGAACCAGTGTTAGAACCCAGGCTCCGCCCTCTGTGGGCATGGCTCTGACAGAATCCCACAGGGAGAGGCAGGGAGGGGACTTATCCGTATCCACCACACATTTCCGTCCCTGGCAGCCACAGGGGTTCTCAACCTTCCTAATGCTGTGACCCTTTAATACAGTTCTTCACGTTGTGGTGACCCCCAACCATAAAATTATTTCATTGCTACTTCACAACTGTAATTTTGCTACTGTTATGAATTGCAATGTAAATATCTGCTGTGCAGGATAGCTGATATGCAACCCACAAAGGGGTCACAACCCACTGCTTGAGAACCACTGCTAGAGTCTGTTGGCTCCTTGGACCCTGGGTACCACCAGCTCCTGGAGGCTAGGAAGGTACTGTCCCTTGCTGTTCAACTGCGCAGCCCTTCAAGGAATTATTCACACTGCCTGATTTGAGTCTCAGCCTCTCCTGCTTGTCAATCATCAGACCTGTAGCCCAAGTTCAGTTCCAGATCTGAAAAAGGGGATGAACACCAGCACCTGCCTTATAGGCTTATTGGAGATGTATGAGGCCTCAGAACAGTGCCTGCCAGCACAACACGGTAAGTGCTCAGTAAAAACTTCCTTCCTTCAACCATGTTCTCATTGAGTGCTTGTGTGTCCATGCTGGAGATGCAGACACAGATCCCCATCACTCCAGCTTAAGCTCACGGCCTGGCGGGAGTGGGAAGGGGTCAAACCGAGGAGTGGTTGGTGAGTGGCAACCTAGATAAGCACAGGGTGCTTAGCAATCTTAGACAGGAGTCAGTGAAAACCATGGCAAAGGGACAATTAAGCTTCATCCCGATGGCGGAGGGGTCTTTCACCTCCTGGACAGTCACGTAGGACAAGTGAACAGGGAGCCACAGGCCAGGCATCTGGAGGAAGGAACAGCATTCAGTGGCCCAAGAAGGAAAGACTGCCCCCTTAGAGGCCTGTGAATTCCCAGGGTGGCCAGACATGAGCCACTTGGGCAGTGAGCAGAGATTATAGGTTGGGCTGTCAGGAGTCTTGGAAAGTGTCGGAGGCTAAGATATGCACCCCAAGTCACCATGATGAGGTAAGTTGGTAGGGCTGTAATCCTAGTGTTGGGAGATGGAGACTGGAGGATCCCTGGGGCTTGTTGGCCAGTCAGTAACCTGATAAGTGAGCTCTCGGTTCAGTGAGAGACCCTGTCTCAAAACTAAGGTATACAAGCTCAGTGTGGTGGTGCACACCTTTAAACCCAGCACTCGGGAGGCAGTGGCAGGCAGATCTCTGTGAGTTTAAGGTCAGTCTGGTCTACAGAGTGAGTTCCAGGACAGCCAGGCTACACAGAGAAACCCAGTCTTGAAAAAAAAAAAAAAAAAAAAAAGATGTGCAGTGATTAAGGAAGACCTCTCACCTCCCCCACTTCCCACCCCCACATACACACATGTGCCCTCATATGTGGGAGAGAGAGAGAGAGAAAGAGAGAGAGAGAGAGAGAGAGAGAGAGAGAGAGAGAGAGAGAGAGAGAGAGAGAGAGATCCTAGACCCTAGTGCATACGAATGGGACATTATTTGGAATAGAATTGTCCACAGATGTAATCGGTGAAAAGGAGGTCACGATGCCTTAGGGTGGCCCTTAGCCTAATGGAATCAGTGTCCTTAGAAGAGGAGAGAGAGCCAGGAGGGTCAGACTTGGTGAAGACCAAGACATACAGGGGTGAAGGCCATTCAAGGGCCAAGGCAGAGACCAGGAGGAGCACCAGGAGTGAGTGCCCCCCAACCAGAAGCCAGAAGGGCCCAGAAAGGGTTTCCCTTCAGACTGCAAGGCCCTGTGACAGCTGGGGCTTGGACTCCCAGACACCATGAGAGGGAAGCGACTCCTCGTGTGTGAAGCACTCATTTGCGCCCCTGCTCTGACAAGCCTGCCTAGGAGCCGAGCTGCTGCCAGTGTTCCTCGAGGGGTGACCTAGAAGGCTCTCGCCATAGTTGCTTCTCTGAGGCTCCCATGATACCTAGCCCTCAGTGGCACCTCATGGACGTGACACCAGGCCACCAAATCCCTTCTACCTGTGCACCATTTCCTGAGGGGCCCAGATTCCTGGGTCCACCTCAGCGACATAACTTTTGCAGTGACCCGGGTTCACTGCTGAGAAATACAGCTGGCCTTGGGCAGTGACAGGACCAACCGGGTTGGCATGAATCATGTTTATTGAAAACAGGAAACAAAGGGAGGAAGAGAAGAAAGCCCAGGAAGGGGAGGCGGCAGGCGGAGGTGGAGCGTGCGAGCGTGCATGCGGGCAGCCTGAGAAAAGACCCATTCATTTCCTGCTGTTTGCTCCAGGACACCGCAGACCAGCACGCTGGCAAGGGTTATCTGCTTGCTTCAGCTGTGGAGTTCACTGTGTGCCAGCAGCTTGGGTGCTTCAGAGACTTGCCAGCCCAGGAGGGGACAGGGCGGCCCCCCAGAGCAGCTTCCGGCCCATCTTTCGGCCAGCAGAGGCCTGGCTTTCAGCACCGTCCAAGGGTGAAATTGTGTTACATTCTGCCTGGTAATGAGGTGTTGCAGGTCTTGGCCCCCAGCCAGGAGAAGCAGCTTTGGCCAACAGCTCTGGCTCAGCCACCCTCCAGCCAGGACCGGACTGGCTAGCAGAGCCCGGGAGGAGGGTGGGTGCAAGTATTTGAGGTAGGGACAGAGAAGTTCAGGGGCAGAGGGGCAACACCAGGAAATGAAGGGAAGGGATCTTTCTGAGAACCACTGAGTACTGTACACCTCATACCCAGCACCTTGTATTCAGCACCTCATATCCAGCACCTTGTACCCAATACTTTGTGCTCAGTACCTCATACTCAGTACCTTGTACCCAGCACTTGTATCCAGTACTTCATATGCAGAACCGCGTACCCAGCACTTCATAGCTAGTACCTGGAAACTTGCTCAGTTGTGCTGTTTCCTTCACACAGCGGGCCTCTGGTCCCCTGGGGCTGCCACAGTAAATCAGCAGGAGCAGGAGATACTGTCACCTCCTGTGGCTGCCAGTCCTAAGCCCAGGTGTTGACAGGGTCACACCTTTTTGAGCCTCTGGGGCTGATTTATTCCACACCTCTTCTCCTTCAGTGTCCCCGGGCTGATACAGTCCCTGGGCTGTCACTCCAATTTCTGTCTCCATCTCCGTACAGTGCTCTCTATATGTCTGTGTTTGGGACCAAATTTCCTTCCTCTGAGGGCACTAGATTAAGACCACACTAATCCTGTGTGACATCATCTTAACCCCATTTCCACATTCAGTCCCATTCCCAGTATTAGAGATTTAGGACACTTAAAATTCAACCCACAATCAAGAACTGTTTAATACTGACTGACAGGCCACTGCTGTCCACCCTACACTCTGCTAGGAGCTTCTGTGCCCTTGATGATCATATTGTTACACCAGAGAGATGAGGTAGGTACTGTTACATACCCATCTTACTGATGAGAAAATTGAGGCTCAGACAGTACACACACACACACGCACACACACATGCACACACACACACACATGCACACACACACACACACACACACTATAACTACAGCTGGGAGTAAGGGTCAGTGGTAGATCTCTTGTCTACGATGCACATGACCCTGGTTTCTACTCACAGTTATACAAACAAAATAGAGTAGCTAATATGTGATGAGTTTAGACATTGATTCAATGTGGTGTAATACAGTCATTTGGTGGGTGGAACATCATAGTAAGATGTGGGAATGTGGAGGTAGTGAGAGCATTTGGGGCAAGAGTAGGGACCAAAGAGGCTTCCTGGAGGAGCGATACAATCAAAGAAGGGAGGCCAGGCTTGGGGTCGGTGGTCAGAGTCAGGTGTGGCAGGCTGAGGTGCAGCCTTGCTGGAGGGACTATGTCACTGGGGGCGGGTTTTGAAGTTTCAAAGCCATGCCCCGTTCCCGGTGTGCTCTCTCTGCATTGTGCTTGCTGTTGGAGATGTGAGCTCTCAGCTTCCTGTTCCAGCCACCGTGCGTCTACTCTGCCATCATGGACTCGGACCCTCTGGAAGGCTAACACTTCCTTCTTCTGTAAGCTGCCTTGGTCATGCTGTTTTATCCCAGCAACAGAAAAGCAGCTAATATCCAGGTCCTCAATGTTTCTGCTTCTGCCTCTCCTTCCCTGTGAAGGGCTCATGATCTGAGCCCTCAGGTCTGACCCCTGGCCATCTTGGCCACTCTTCCAAAAGACCCTAGAAGGACACTACAGCAGGAACAGCATCCAACTCTGACCTTCTCAGCTATGTGTCTTTGGGCCCATTTTCACCTCTCTGGGCCACTGACTGCAACAACAACTGAAGAAGACCATATAAGGTGACCTCAGTGAAGGTGACTTGAAGACTAAAGGCTCTGGGCAACTGTCATCACTCCTTCGTAACAGGTGACACCCGATGAAAAGCAGGCTCTTCCCTCCACTCTGCAGTACGCCTCACTGTACCACCCACCTGACATCCTTTGAACACACACTCTCCTTCACACCTCTAGACCTTTGCAGAGGCCTCACCCCACGCCTGGAGCACCCACCCCGATCACTGTGCAAGCTCAATGATCCAACATGCCGGGCTGTCTTGGTGTTGTGAATTTCATCTCCAGACCTCAGTTTCTGTAACACGGGAAATGCACGCAGCCTCTCCGCGGGGCTGCTGTGAGAGTTAAATAAGGGAATGTGCCTAAAGCGTTGAGCATGGGAGCTCATTCATTTATCAGAGGAGATGGAAGGGTTACTGCTTGGGAGTCTGGGAGGGCACTGGTGGCTCTCCCACCCCCACAGACAGGGAGTGGAGAAGGGAGGGACAGGCATGGGAGGAGAGGTGAAATATAGGAGTTAATTACAGAGGCTGGAGCTTAGAGTATGAGGCTTCTTGACTCCTGAGAGGCCCTGCTACCTGGAGTCCCTGCCTCCCAAGGGCCCCTGCCTCCCAAGGGTCCCTGCCTCCTGAGGACCCCTGCCTTCCAAGGGTCCCTGCCTCCCAAGGACACCAACCATTTAGTTTCCCAACCCCAGTTCCACACTGTTTCAGTCTTAGCTGCCCCAGTTCAGTTCATCTGGCCATTTCCAGGGACCCTATTTAAGTCATACTGGGGACTCATCTTGGTCATGCCCTTTCCTATAAGGACTATTAGGACCTTTGTTCTTTTCCCCATGTGATTCCTTCTTCTTCTTACCTACTTCTTAAACCTGTACTCCTGTGAGGCAGCCCTGAACTCACCTCTGACCTTGGGGCACAGCAAATGTTTTTTTTACTTCTCCAAGAATCAGTGAATGAAATGAATCCATGGACGACTGTGTGGGAGATACAAGGGGTTACCAGTCCCTCCAGTCCTAGCCCCAGCCCCCCTCCCCTCGCCAGCTGCCTCTGCCTCTGTCTTCCGCTCCATGGGCACCAGTCTTTCTCTGGCCAGAGGAAGGAACCCTGGGATTGGGGAAGGATCCCTGACTGCATTGTTATCACCTGCAGTAAAGACTGTCCCAGAATGCCAGCTCCACTGGGCACAAAGTACCTGGCACTCTGCCATCAGCACCTCCTCCCCCAGCCTCGGTGAGTTTGTTACTGGGGAGGGGACATGGATGGTCAGAGAGAGTGGTAGTTAAGCTCTCAGACCTGGGGAAGGGGTGCAGCTTCCCCACCCTGGCCCTGCCCGGGACACACATGTCCTCTCCTGCTGGGCAAGCCACTCCATCTTAGACACACACACACACACACACACACACACACACACACACACACACACACCGATATTTAAGGAAATTAAGGTCAGGTCTGGCTGCTAAATATTTGTCTAAGCGGAACAGAAAATGGTGCCAAAGAAGGCCTTCAATTTTATGAGCAAATAAATCGTCTGAAGGAGATGAGCTGGGGAGAGGGAGGCAGGCAGGGCCTCAATTATTTAGAGCAGAAAGTGCCTCCCGAAGTCTAGGGGAGCTGTCCAAGCCCCCTTTTTTGAAAGCACATTCTCTTTCCCTTTGCTGTATGGGTTGAGGCTGGGGAAGGTCACTTACAGGCTCTTGCCTTCCTCCATTGGATCCCCGGCAGGGAGTTCCAGGTTCCCCTTCCTGGATGGATGCATCTTCTCGTCCCCAGGGCAACTGAGCAGAGGAGCTTGGTCTCTGTGTTCCACTGGACCTGCACCTGCCTCCTGACAGCAATCGCCCAAGCTCAGCTTCCCCACCTGTGCAACGGGATGTCCTGGCGCAGCTTCTTGGAGTTGCTGTGGGCATGAAGTAGGGAACTGATGCCAGTGTGGGACCCACAGTGAGGTCCCCGAAAAATGTCCACATCATAAGCCCCCAAACCAGTGGATATTGTAATGTATGTCACAGGGTGAGAGGTGGTATGGGGGAATCAAGGCTGCAAATGGAATTAAGGTTGCCAATCAATTAGCCTTCAGATAATTGGGTGGGTGGGGATCTGGGAGGAGGAGGAGAGTTTGTACTGGATATTAGACAGACTTGCTGACTCTGAACTTGGAAGGAACCATGAGTCAAGGAATACAAGCAGCCTCTAGAAGCTTTAACAGGCACAGAAAAGGATCCCTCCTTAGAGCCCTCAGGAACACAGGTTTACTCACACTTTGGTATCAGCTCAGCAAGACCTTTGGGACTACTGACCCCCAGAGCTGCCAGACAATGCTTTGTGTTATTGATTCATTTAATTTTGGGAGGAATGCTTGTGCATGCATGCATATATGTGTGCATTCAGGAGCTGGCGTCGTCTTGTGCCTTATTGAGACAGAGTCTGTCTGCTCGTTCCTCCTGCTGTGCTGCACACCCTCAGGCTAGCTGGCATAGAACCCCCAGGCTATTGTCCTGTATCTGCCCCCCATCTCAGCAAGAGTGCTGGAACTGCAGACACTACTGTATCTGGCTTTTTTGTGGGTTCTCTGGCTCTAACTGATGTCTTCAGTCTTCCACGGCTGGTGCTCTTGTCTCCTGCTCCATCTTCTTGGCCAAAGGTATTAGTTTTTTGAGACAAGGCCTCCTGTATCTCAGCTGGTGTCAAACTTGCTATGTAGCCGAGGCTAGCCCCAAACTCCTGATCCTCCTTCTATTTCATGAGTGCTGGGATGACAGTGGTGTGCCACTGTGCCAAGTCTCATCTGTGCTGCTTTTAAACCACTCTGTTTATAGTAATTGGTTATTACTATATTACTGTAATATAGTAATATATAGTATATATTAATTAAATTAAATATATACTATAGTAATATATTACTATAGTATATATTACTGTATTACAGCCAGCAGAACCTAGTCCAGTACCCAATGAACAGTAATTGTCAGTCCTGTCCCTGTGGGACTGTGCAATGCAGCCAGCTCCCCCACCGCTCTCTAAACATCACGTCTTCTTTGTAAACAGAAGAGCATAGATTGCGAAATGAAAGTTTTCTTGTTGTAATTGTCCCCCTAAAAGATCATCGCGGCCCATCCAGCCCCCTCCACGCCCCTCCTTCCCCCTGCAATCTGTTCCCGGCTCCCAGCAGGGTCTAGGCTGGGACCTGTGGTGCCTGCAGCCCCTGGAGGAGACAGTTAATAAAAGCAGGAGGAGGAGAATCAATGTGTGCTGACATCCCTATGACAGATCAGCAAGGGAGACAGATTTAATATCCTGCCGTTTCCCTTCCTCAGCCCAGGGGCCGGAATTGATTAAATAAATTAAAGCTATGCAGTTGCGATGTCTGGGTAAGGTCGTCTGGTCCCCCTGCTGTCACTGTCCAGCTACATGGCTTACCTCATTCCTGGGGTCCCAAGTAGCCCTCTGAGGATGGAGTCCTACAAGTGAGGGCATCCTCCCTTCGTCTGGACCTCCCTGCATGCAGAAGACCCTGGGCAGGTGAGGAATGTGGCAGGGGTGGCGAGGGAGGGTGGGATGGAGAATTGGGAGCAAAGGTAGCTGGGACGCTGCTGAGTTCCATACAAGGGACTGCAGCAGTAAGCCAGCCGGGCAGGTGCCCACTACATGCAGGCTATGCCCGGGTTTGGGCTCCAGCTGAAGGCAGTAGTAGGAGCCCTCAGTGGGGGCTCGGGATAGCAGAGTCCAGTCCTTCAGACGAACTCGATCCCACATCCTATCTCCCCACCTAATAAGCCCCATCCCTTGCATATCAGGTGGGTATGGGCTTATGAGCAGAGAGATCTTCCACCCTGTTCCTTCCAGCTCTCTCCATGACCAGTTCAGGGAAGGCAGGCACTGAGCCTCCAGGACAGAGGGTAACTCTGGGTTAGAGACAGCAGTGGGAGGCCGAGGCAGGGTGCCCGGAAGGCTGAGATTGCCTAGGAGAAACTGTCAACAACGGCAACAATGGCCACGACGGTGACAGTAAAAGCATCTTCAGCCTCAGCAAAAATAACTGGACATATGAAGACAGCCTGTTTGTGTGCTCCCCGCCCCAAGCACAGAGCGGAGATTCTCCTGCAGTCACAGGGCTCTACCGGAAGTCCCACCCCTCCCCTTGGCCGATGCATAGCCGTGGTTTTGAGCCTCTCAGCCCTTCACAACTGCCAGACCCCGTGAGCCTCTGGCGATTTTCCTTCCAAAGCACTCCATATTATTATCCTAGCTGAGCTGAGGACACAGTCCCCATTTCACAGATAAGGGAAGTGAGGTCAGAGAAAGGTCGCCCAAGGTCACAGCTGCACCAGAGCCAACCATGCCTGACGTGCCCCACACCAAAGTTCATTCCATGTCACAGGAAACACCAGAGCTTCCAGGGTCTGGGACAGGGCAGGAGCGATGTGTCAGCAAGGCTGGATTTGGTCAGGCTGGGGACACAATGATGAGTGTGGGCTCTGGACTCAGGGGCAGAGTTAGAGAACAGGGACGCAGGGATGCTCATCACCTTCGGCTTCCTTCTGCAGCTTCCCTCACCCTGCGTCGACAGGGCCATGGTTGACCAATCGACCAGCCTCTAGGGTTGGAACAAGTCCCAGCCTTCCCACTGCCCGCAGGCCCTCAAGCAGGCCACCAGCTTCTCACAGCCCCTCTGTTTCCCTGTCCGTAAAATGTTAACGATGAGGTCATGAACTCCACACAAAACGGACCCTCCAGGGTTTTACAACAGGTGACACAGCCAAGATGTGAACCGTGACCCATCCACTGTATGAGCTGACAATGCGAGCAGTGTGCCAGGAGGGGCATCTGGGTAACGGGCACACATGGTCCAGGCACGCACAGGCAGCAAGGAGAGTTAGGCACTACCATATGGAGACTGCTTCCTCTCCTCTGGTTTCTGAAGTCAGGAATTCATGAGACACCGTTTGCCACTTTAGTGGACCTTACATTGCAGCTCTGGAAGCTTCCATGAAGATTTTGGTCAGCAGTATCCCGCACGTCATCTGTGACTACTGAAATTGCCAGGTCTCTCAGAGATGGCAGGAGGAAGCCGGGGCTCCTGGCTCGGGTGTCCTTCCGCCCCTCCAGCACACCAAGCGCTGCTTTTGCTTAGGGGCTTGTGGCAGCTGCGAGCCAACTCTGTCATTAGACCTCGATTTTCTCTTGCAATTGAAGCGGGATGCTAGGAGGGGGAAAGACAGCCAGGCGCTTGGTGATTCTAAGCACAACAGCCACATTTAGCCATCAGCCTGTCTGCCAGTTCCCAATGCAGCTCCTAACCGCAGCGCACAGGGCAGTCCCTCTCCCCTGCAATTAATTCTCGCTTCAGTTTAAATCCTTCCCAGGGAATGTTATGCAGCTGTCCTGGGAAGGGGTGAATCCTGGGACAGAGGACAAGCCAGGACAGGCAGAAAATAGGGCACGAGGTGACAGCAGGCCTGAGGGTGGAGAGACCGTGACCAGAGGTAGCACCCAAGAAGGATGGGGGTTCTTAGAACCCATTTTCAGATTGTGCCCCTAAGTCCAGAGTCAAATTCACTGCTGTTCTCTCAGCTGGCCCCCATCACACCATCTCCCCCGCTGGATTCCAGGTCCTACCAGCTCTTCTTTAGTATACTTCTTTATCTCCAAACCCACCGCCAAAAAAACAGTTTCCAGTGGCAACCTAGCAGCAATAATCATAGCTCCCAGCCATGCTCTCCCGGGAGGAGCACATGGTTCCCCGGACTCAACTCATCACTCATTTTAACTTCACAGCCTCTAAGCACAAAGTGTGAGTCTGCAGCTAGGTTACAGAGAGGAAACTGAGGCAGTGGGCAGCAATGACTGCTGCAGAGTTGAGGATTTGCACACAGGTGTATCTAGCCCCAGAGATGGCAAATTAACTTGGAAGTGTGTACTTCTCCCATACCTCCATCCCTTGCCCTTTTCTCCAAATGGGCAATGGGTCTCCCGTTTTTCTTTCCCAGCCTCAGTCCTCTGCCTCTCAGGAGACATGCTGAAGCTCTGTCCTGGTCCCCTGGCCTCCTCCGTGAGCCTGCCCATCACTTCTCGAAGGGTCTTGCCCTGGTAGAACGGCCATCACCCTGACCTTGGGTGCAGAGCCCAGGCTCTGTTCAGCATCCTGCTATATAGCTGGGTCACCTAGAACAAATGGCTTCCTTCTTGGAGCTCCAGTCACCCTATCTGGAAAAAGGAGGAGACACACCCCCAACCGCATCAGGTCTGTGGAAAGGACACCTGCTTTTGCTTGGCTAGCCCCAGGGAGCTGCCAGGCAACTAAAATGACAGTTTTCACTTGAGGTAGAATTTGCTTCCAGCACAGTGTCCACTGTGAAAGGCAGGGATAGAAGACGTGAGCTGGCAGGAGCTGGAGGGCTTAAAGAAGCCAGCTCAAAAGGGGAGGTGCCAGCAGCGCCTGTCACAGATCACTTACGACTTTTCAGCAGAGCTGTCGCTAAGGCTGCTGCCCACTCCAGACAGAGGGCAGGCTACATGGCCCCCAAGGATGCTCTACCCTGCCAAACTGCTGCCTCTTGGCCCTCATCCTGCTCAACCATGCCCTGATGGCCATTAACCATGGGTGGAGAGTCAATGGCTGCAACCAGCAAGGACAGAATGAGCTACGACCTCCTCTTTGCACACATGGAACTTTAAATCCCCAAGAGGAAAGACTAGAGACTCCTCACCTCTCCCCCAGCTCACACAGCAAACATCATGAGAGCTAAGAACATGTATCACGTGCCAAACCACCAGAACTCTGGCCTTCCTGAACTTTCTATGACCCCAGCCCAGGGCAGGATGTGCCATGTGACCAATGAAGGTAGAGAAAGGGTCTCCATAGTGCAACAGTTAAAAATAATGATTTTGTAATACATGTATGCGAGTTCTGCACTGAAACAATGCAAAGGAGTATAGGCAGAGATGAAACACTTCTCTGCTGAGCCTTCGCTGTGTTAGAGACAGGTGAGCTGGCCCACAAGCTTATGGGGATTCATTCTCTCATCTCCACTTCCCTTCCCACCACAGGGCTGGGGTTATAGATGCATGCTACCACATGTTGGGGTTCCGAGGTTCTGCACTCAGGTCCTCATGCTTGCATGGCAAGGCTTTAACCCACTCAACCATCTCCCCACCCCTATTTCAGCCATTCTTAAGAGAGACTGTGGACTGAGGACATCCCCATGGTGGCTCAGCTGTCACCAGCGTCCTTCTCCCGTACCCTCTCTTCTCTTCAAGCTGGATCTGTCCCACTGGTTCAGTACCACCTTCCCCTCCCTCCCTCCCTTCCTCCCTCACCCTCGCAATCTCTTTCCTACTGTCAGCTGTTGCATCTGAGGGCTCTGGAGGTCTGTCCTGCAACCCTGTGTGGTCACAGCCCTCTTCCAACACTCTGAGCTCAGCCTCACTGCAAAGATATTCTCCAGCCCTGCCTCCCTGAGCAGAGGACCCTGGTCACAATTCCCACAGCACTCAGTGCCATCTCCCTCCACCTCTATTTTCGTTCCAATGTGTGACTGAGCAACCAGTCCACCATACGGGCATCTGTATTAGTTACCGTTCTGCTGCTGTGATAAAAAACAAAACAAAACACCATGCCTGAAGCAAATTATAGAAGGAAGAGTTTATTGGACTTTATGGTACCAGAGGGATGTGTCCATCATGGCAGAGAAGCATGGCATCAGGTAGCAGGTATGGTGGTGGGACATCTTAACCATAAGCATGAAACAGAGAGAGAGACACAGAGAGACAGAGGCAGAGACAGAGAGAATTGGATGTGGCATGAGGCTTCTAATCTCAAAGCCAACCTCCAGCAAGGTTATACTCCCTAAACCTCTCTAGACAGTACCACCAACAGGGGACCAAGTGTTCAAATGCCCAAGACTATGGGTGACATTTCTCATTCAAAGCATCACAACATCACATAGTCTCCAGTCTCTTGGCTGTGGTTAATGAGGCTCATTGTGTGCCTCTGGAGTAGAATTGCAATGTCCATCTGGGAGCTACATATAGTCACCCTCACATGCAGTAGAACAGTAGGAGACACCAAGAGGAGAGAGGACAGAAGGCCCAGAAGATTGAATCAGATCTGGCCTCTCCCAGTTCCACTTCCCTTTCTGACTTGGCTTCTACCCATCACCCCCAGAGACATGGCTGCCCTTCTCAGACTCTGGTTCCTACACTAGAGGACAAGCCCCCTGGGCAGCCCTTCAGGCTCCTCAGGTTCCTCACTGCAGGCTTGCAGCCCAGAGCTCCTGTGACTGCAAGGGAGGCCCTAGCTGAATTATGGCTTGCACAGTCCTCTGGCGGATTCATCCAAGGGTATTTATCTCGGGGCCTTTCTTTCCCTGAGATAAATGGAAAAAATTTACAGCCTGCAGCTCTCCAGGGTAAGCTGGGAGTGAGAGGCATTACCGGCCTGGGAGGCCATCAGGTCATTGTGAGCAGGTAACTCGGGCCAGGTCTAGAGAGGGGCCAGGTAGCCTGTGAACCACAGAGGCCAGCAGGTGAAGGACCCCAGGCCATTTGCTCTGCTTCCAATAAAGTGAGCTCTGCAAGTGTGAGACGCCTCAGGAGCAGCAGGGGACAGAAAAACAGGAACAGTAAATATAACTCACTGAGCTTTCCCTGGTATCAGTCCCTAAATTTGTATTTCCTCACTTAATTCTCCTTCAAACTTTATACCCCAGAAATGACCCCATTTTACAGAGCAAGAAATGAAGTCTGCCGAGGCCTGTCCCTCACAGCCATAGAGCAGGAGAGCAGACAGAACTTGATCTAACCCAGGGCCCCAGGCTCCACGCCTCAGCCCTCAGCCCCATCCTGTGTGAGAGTAAATAGGAAGCTTCCAGAATAGAAAATCGAATTCCATCTGTTGGTTATTCCTTCTCCTAGACATCTCGCCCGGACCCCTTCTCAGGGCCATTCTTCCACGCTGCAGATGGACATGGAAGCTTTCTGGATGTTTCTTCACAGTTTTCCTTACTCACCACAGCCATACAGCCGTGAGCCGAGCGGGGACTGGTCATCAGCTGGCGAACAAGGCAGAAACTTCATCAGCTGCACGCGACCCACCAAACCCAGCAGAAGTCGGGAGCCATGTGAGCTTTTGGACTCCAACGAGGGAAGAGGCAGTCGGCTTCCACTGCCTGGCACACCCTGACCCTGCCCTCTGCCCTCTGCCTCACAAACCAATTCTTTTTTCCAGACAAGCATGAGAAACACAAAATGCCAATCTCCCCTGTGTGAGTTAAGGGTACTATCCCTGGGGTCTGAGCCAAAGGGTCAAAGGTCAGGGGCTGATGAGATAGCACCTCAGTCCTCAGCCTGGGAAGCATCAGAGGCAAAATTCCTGATGATGGCAGGTCAGGGTATGTAGCTGAGCATCCGTCCCTCAGGCCTCTTTAATGACTCATTTGCCCAGTGGCATTTAATCTTGACCTTAGGCCATCTTGAGTCTCAGCCCCAAAGGTCACCTGTCTCAGGCCTCTGCCTGAATCCTGGCCTCACCTAACCCTGCAGTCTTCTAGGATTCACTCCTGACAATAATTAAGTCTCACAGGATGAAACGCCAATGAGTCGGAAGCCTTCAGGGATGGTATTAGCACACTAACTCTGTTTGTGGCTTAAATATTAATGTCAGAATGTAATTACTACCCCTGTGTCGAAGGCAGTGAGGTGGAAATCATCTCAGCCCAGCAAATGGGATCCATCCATCCTGAATGGTAACACACAGAGAGGAAGACCTCATGTTCTGGAGAGTTCTGGAGCTTTTAGAACTCTAGGCACTTAGAAGAAGGGTCACACACTGACAATCTGGGGGCCCAATCCGTCCATATAGATATTTGTAAACTAACCTTTGGCATGTTTCCCCACAAAGTATAGAATTTAGAAAAACAGACAAACCAGATCTGGACCTGTGGCTCAGTGCTTGCTTCACATGCAAGATACCCTAGATTCAATTGCAAGTACTACAAAAAAAAAAAAAAAAAAAAAAAACCTCCTAAGAAACCCAAATCTACTTCTACTTTATTTTATGCATATGAGTGTTTGCTGGCACGTATATCTATGCACTGCGTGTGTGCCTGGTACCCACAGATGCCAGAAGAGGGTGTCGTATCTCCTGGAACTGGAGTTATGGATGGTGACTGTGAGCCATCGTGTGCCTTTAACGGACGAGCAACCTCTCTAGCTCCCTTTTACCTCTTTTGAGCAATGAGGAAATATGGCCCTGCCAGGCCACCATCCTAGAGCGTGACCACGGACAGAGGGGTGGCTGTGCCCTGGAACTGTCCACCTCTAGGTCGCTACAGCCCTCCTTGCCCCGTTCTCTCCATCCAGCCCATGTTTCTCCTCGCCCTGCCCTCCTGGGCCCTGTGGGCCTTCGAGTTTGCAGCTGTTGGTTTAAAAGTCAACAAAAAGGTTGGGACCACAGAGCTAAAAGCCAGACGTCAGGACCCCCCAAAGGGAACAAGCCCTTGATGTCAGGGAAGGGGCATGCCTGGATAAAGGGTAACTCTTTCCCTTGTTGTTCCTCCTCACCCCTCCCCCTATTTGGGACAGGTCCTGTGGCCCTCTGGCCCTCTTGACATTTTTTGTGTGTGTGTGAGATAGGCTCTCAACTCTAGCCCAGGCTGTCTTGGAACACACCGTATAGTCTGGGATGGCCTGGCACTATGGGAGTTCCTATCACTCAGTTCAGATAACACACACTATCACACCCTGCATGAATCTCTCTCTGTCTGACATCACACCTGCTTGACTCAGTTTCTCCATTTCACTAGGGAGTTGGTGGCTTCTGAGAGGACCCTTATTTAGATATGGCGTCTCACTCCTTCAAGGGGGATCCTATGGCACTCAGTGGACTGTTGTAGAACTTGGTCCTATAGGCAAAACTGCCACTGTCTTGTTGAGATCATCTGTACCTACTTACAAGAGTTCACCAGGAGTGGCCTGTGGCCTGTCCACATTCCGTTGCAGAAGGAGAGATGGGCAGGTTATTAGACCCTCATGTGAGAGTTCACCCACTCCTCCCAGTTAGTTACAAAGTCTAACAGTCACACAGTCTCCGGAGGTGCTAGAGTATATGCAGGGGAGGGTTAACTGAAGAGGGCTCCTCTGTCTCTGCAGCTGTGGGGAAGCCATCGTCCATGCTGGGTAAGGACTTGGCACCACAACCACTTTAGAGTCACCCACAGTCCTGCAGGCAGTCCCTCACCAGAGCTCTGGAAGTAAGTACAAATAAAAACATGGGTTCCCTAGGTTGAGCTTTGGTGGAATTGTGATTGTTGGAACCTTATAAGGAAGGGGTAGACATTGTTTACACCTCCCTGGGGGAGGGATTCTCACAAAGGGACAGCAGAGGGACCACTGAATGAGAACACAGAGTGATCCCTGCCATCTTTCCCAGCTGGATGAACTTGGGCAAGTCTTGCATCCACTCTGCTCTCCTAGTCTGTAATGAGGGAGACATTACCCATGGCAGGGGCCTGAGGGGGTAGTTAACGGAACCTTGGGCCCAGCACTCAGCATAACCAGTGCTCAGAGATCCTGGACACTGGGTGGGACCTGCCTGACTGGAGTCAGAAGAATGAAGACGTTGTGGGAACTGGGAAACCCCAGGAGCCTAGGACCGAGGCTGAGGAAGGAGGAATGAGGGGGAGCAGTAAAGACAGCATGGGGTCCCTGCAGCAGGGATTGGCCACATCCCCCATCTAAACTCAAGAGACTCAGGGTCACGTTAAGACATTGATGTTGGGTCAACAATCCCACTTATGCTTACCTGAACAAAAGGGGATTATTAGACAGTTTTAAAGGTTCCTTGTGGGGTCAAGAAGGGGTAAACAGGGCAGATGATTGGGCTGGAGGGACAGCTTCCTCACACCGTCTTCCTGTCTTGCATGTGGCCCTCCTCCCTCTCCCCTCCTACCTGCTTTCCTCGCCCCTTTCACTGTCTCTCTGCTGCTCTGTCTCTGTCTTTATCTCTCTGTGGCCATTTCTCTGTCTCTGTCTCCCTCTCTACCTCCTTCATTTCAGATTCAAACCATGGCAGGGGGTAAATGCAGGGTAGAGTTTTTCTGAGATGGGTCCCCACTGTGTGGCCTAGCCAGACCTTGAACTGTTAGATTGCGGTGATGATCCTCCTACCTCAGCCTCTGAAGTGGCTGGGACTGTAGGCGTGAGCCACTGTGCCTGGCTGGCAGTCACATATTTTAATGGAGCAGAGTGGGAAAGTATTGAAGCAGAGCCCACGGGGCCTGGGTGAGGACCATGGTGGGGGGAGGGGAGGGTAAGGGGTCTCGGGACTCCCGAGGAGGCTGCTGACAAGCCGAGGAGAGAGAGCGAGAGGGAAGGAATGCTGTAATTCATCTCACTTCATCTTTGTTCATTGTGGACAAATAGAGCAGAAACTGCAGACCAAGGAGGGAGGAAACAGGGCATGAAATTGAACTATGCCTTGTAATAGCTCCGCCAGCCGGGCGGTCGGGGCTAATAACCCACCAGCTCGGGCCCCACCCCACCCTGCACTGTAGAGTAGGCACTCCAACACCCAAATGATGACAGAGGACACACAGCTGCCTGGCTCCTGTCCTGGCATCTTCTCTCATGTTCAGCCACCATAGCCTGAGCAATTCCAGGGCCCAGAAGCTGGGCAGCCTCAGCCAAGGATGCTCCAGGGAGTCCAGAGAGGGAGCTCTACTAAGCACCGGAGAAAAGGCTTGGGAGTTTAAGGGATTTGGCCAATCCATATAACCCAGACCCAGATGGTCAGAAACATGTCTTGAGGCAGGGGCATGGAAGCCACTGGAGATTCCTGCCGGGATAAGGCTATAGAAAACCTCTTCATCTGTAGCTTTGCTAGGATTGTGTGGGAGGAGACACACAATTGGGGGTCTCTAAAGAAAGGGGTGTGGGCTTGCTCGCCACTGCCCAGCCTTGGATGGCTCTCTGGGGTTATGCCCATCATCAAAGGGCATAGGCGTTAAGGACGGGGTGTGAGTGTGAACTAAAGCCTCGGCTCCCCAAGTGGGTCCTTCCTTTGTGACTGGAGGGTGTGATGACAGAAAGACAGAGACCATCCATCTTCTCCCTTCCATATCTGCAGCGAGGCCAATGGCCACCCAGGTCCCCAGTCCAGGACTCTGCTCACTTTGATACCACTCCCATCCCCCTGCAGGCTAACTCTCCTTCACCCAGTTCCACCTCGAATGCTCCTCTGCATAGTGGAACCCACTGGCTTTGGGAATAAATTGCATGACCCTAGATAGCAAGTGTCCCCACACTTTCTCCATCCCAGACAAGGTGCCAGAAATGACACAGGGTAGTCTTTGATGCTGTAAGCACCTTAACTCACTCCAGAGAAACATACCTCATCCCAGAGACAAAAGCTCTGAGTCAGAGATGTGGAGACGCTGGGAATGTTGTGGAGTCAGGAATGGAGCCTGGCTACCCGCTCCAGAGTGGATGCTCCAAGCAGGGCTATGAGCTGAGCGGTAGGAGGAAAAGATGACCTGGGTTAGGGAGGTGGGCGGTGGGTGGAGCCGTGGTGGATAGGTTACAAAATGAGCTGATGGTTGGGGGTTGGGGTCATGGGTGAATGGGTTTAGTGGGTTTGGGGGGTTGGGGGTGAGTGGAAAGATCTAGTGGCTGGCAGTGAGCTGGTGTGTGGGATGGGTGACTGGACAAGTAGGTTAGGATGAGATGGTTGGATAGTGAGATAAGGATGGACAGACAGATATAGGCTCCCTGGTCCTAGTGCGCAGCATGTCTCTTCCGGCCTCCGAAGTTTACTGTCTGTTCTCAGCAAGCCCTCATCCCTCTGTCCTCCCCTTCCAATTATGACCCCCTCAAGGGCCCGTGCAGATTCTGTTCCCCACCTTCCTGTTATGACTCCCTCAGGCTCGGTGTGGATTCCTTCCCACCATCTCCTGCCTCCACAGCAAACGGCAAATTCTCCTTTGTAGCAGCCTGAGTCGTTCCTGTTGGTGCCGCTCACCTTACACCTCATGGCCTTCCGGCCACTTCTGCTTCCTCAGGGAGCCTGGGACTCCAGAGGGCAGGCGTTGTGTGTTCACCCCTGTGTGTGTACCAGTGCCTGCTCTGTGCCAGGGATGGTCAAAGGGACAACTGGGGGCTCCTTTCCAGAAGCTCTCTGTCATCTCTCCTGCAGCCTTCAGGGTCAATGGCCAAGATGCAGGAGGGTGGGGACAAGACCCCAGCCAGGCATCACAAGTTATGAGGTCCTGAGCTCCAGTTTTTGACACTGGGTGGGCCCTAGGCTGCAAAGGGCCCTCAGAGAAACGCATGCAGGGACCTTTAGCAGCCACTGAGACCAGCACGGAAGTCAGAGCCACAACTGAGGCCACCTCCCTCTAGGTCACCGGTCCCCAGCTCCTGTGCTTCTGAACCCCCACAATCTTCCTGTCCTCTGCTGGTGCCTGTCAAGAACTGTCCCCTCCTATCTGTTTACCTTCCTGTGGCGACAGCAGGGGTGTGTTGGGAGGAGAGTCTGCCGCCCCCCCATCAAGGCAGCTACTCTCCTGCTAATTGGTATTTGCACGGCAAATCCCGGTAAAGATGGGATCATTTGCATGTTCTGGGGGTAATGATATTTGATGTTGTCAACTTATTACAACCTTAATCACCACTCAATTTCCTGCTTTCCAAGCTCCCAATCACGCTGCCACCCAAAATAACCACCTCTTTGACACTTGCTCAGAAGCTCCTTGGGGAGAGGGACACTTGGAGATCCTCAGCTGAGGGGGCTGAATTGCCCTATGGTGGTGCTCCCTTTCTGTGCCCCTCCCTGCTTCCCCCCTTCTCCTCCTCTCCCTCCCACCCCTTGCTCCTCCCCTCCCCTTCCCATCCTCCTCTTTTGCCCGCCCCTCCTCCTTCTCCACCTTGTGTTTATTTCCTCCCCCTCTTTCCTTCCCCTATCTCCCCTTCCTGCTGCCCAGGGGCTGCTCCTGCAGTGAGTCCTCACTTTGCTAAACGTACCTATTCTCAGGGGGAAGCAGGACCAAAGAGCCCGTCTCCATGGCAAACACAGGGAAAGAAACTCCTGTAGCAGGGGCAAGCATCTAATTGGGCAATGTTTGTTTCTGGGAACGAGAAGGAGCCCTTCTTCCAGACTACAGAAAAAAATCTTAAAGGAATAACAAACGTGTAACAGTCACTGCCAGGCACAGCCCTGTGCTCAGAGGAAAGCCAAGCTCTTCAGGAATACCAGAGGACCCCCTCCACACACACCCCCCACACCCCCACTGCCAGTCTTCATCTCCGAGGGATGCTGGCTTCAGGCTCAGCCATGTGGACCTCAGACGTCTCCCCACCATCCCACCACCCACCACCCACTTCCTACCCAGCCCCTCTCTCATTTAATCCTGGGGTCCGCTGCTCCAGCCACAGCACTCACGTGACCTCAGCCTGCTGCCGGCCTTGGGGCCTTCCTATCCTGTTTTCTTCCCCTTGTCCTTTAACACAGCAAGTCTTCATCTTGTTCAGTATGTTCTCATCTCCTGCCATGAGACCACGGTGGGATCAGTCTATCTGGGTGACCTGTGGGTAACAAGGCCTAGGCCCGAGGCCAATCTTCCTTACCCCAGCCAGCACTGTGCTCCGATGCAGTGGGCTCCAGCAGCTGAGGCCCTGCCCTGTCTAGCTGGAGTGATCTTACCACTCCAGATATCCATGATCGTCCCTGGAGTCAGACAGATTCATCATGAAACACCTGCCACCCAATTCTGAATGAGTCTGAGCAGTTCCAACATCTCAGCCTGCCTCAGTTTACTCATCCAGGAAATGGCACCTTCTCCCATGGTGGGGGAGGACTCAGGGAGCCGTGTTCTTTGCCAAGCCAACTTTGGACATCACCTACACAGGCCATGTGGACACTGACTTTCTCAGCGCCTTTCCTGAGGAATCTGAGATCACTGTGGTGTTTTGAGTGCTGCAGGTTACCACTGAGATCTTTGTGGGGTGGAATCACCGGTCGGTGGGAGGGTCAACTACTGAGAAGGGTCGACTATCAACTTGACAGACTCTAGATTCGCTTGGGAGATGGGCCTCTGGGCGTGCCTGTGGGGAATGATCAGTTAATTCATACAGGAAAACTGACCACTGTGGGCGTCACCATTCCCTGCCTGGGATCCTGGACTGTATAAAGTGTGCTGAGCAGCAGCAGCATACATTGCTTTCTTCTTTGGACTGCTAATGTAATGTGACCAAGTTGCTGCAAGCTCCCACAGCCTTGACTTTGCCACGATGGACTAAACCCTGAACTGTGAGCTTAAATAGACACTTCCTTTCTTAGGTTGCTTTGCTCAGGCTATTTTTTTGGGGGAGGGCGGGTTTGAGACAGGGTTTCTCTGTGTAGTTTTGGTGCCTGTCGTAGATATCACGCTGTAGACCAGGCTGACCTCAGACTCACAAAGATCTGCCTCCCGAGTGCTGGGACTTAAGGCGTGCGCCACCACCGCCCGGCTTGCTCAAGCTATTTTATCCCAGCAACAGGAAAAGAAATGGAGACAGGGACAACTGAGTCACGTGGCCGAGTCATGGAGACAGCTCAGCCAGGGGGCAAGCCCCTGCTCTGTTCCCAGGAGGTCGGCTCCTCATGACCCCAAGGTTCCCACAACACACAGGATTTGCTTCTGGTTCATGTCACAGGGTGCACACTTCAGACTGGATGTGGATCTGGAACACATCTGTGGAACGGACAGTGTGAGGGATCACTGTAAAGAAGGCAGGAATGGGGCACAGGCTTCCCCTTCCTGTGCAGAGCAGAGCTGGTCAGGAAAAGGGAAGGGAGTCTCCCAGCCTGACCCAGCCTCTAAACTCAACTTGGGTCCCTCAAAAGCACAGGGCGTTGGAGTAGGGACCAGGTTCCAGTAAAGGTATACACATTCAGACAAGCCCATCCTTGGAGACTTCATGATCTAGGAGAGCACCCATGTAAGGGAAACACCACTCCAGGGTCCCATCAGACCTCCAATGGCAGCCTTTCTCTTCTTACAGCCATAAAGAGGACAGGCTTCCTCTTGGATCCCTTGCAGAATCCTGTGGAGTCAAACCCTGTGTGTGTGCGCGCACCTCAGGAATCCTAAGCCTCTAATCAGCATCATTGGCTAATCAATGCCCTCATTTTTTGCCTCAAAGCGGCCGGCTGGGGAAGATGGTCATTAAACACTCTTGTAGTAATTCAACAAATCACCGCCTTTTACAGCGTCTGAGGGAGGCAACTCAAGGCGTGCACCCAGCCGCTCATTCCTTACAGATGTCTCCAGCTGCCCAGCATCACGGCAGCCACCCGGAGGGGCACAGGGCACAGGCGCAGTGCTGCAGCAGACCTCGTGCCAGGAGGGTTTCCCGGGAAGCACTTTGAAGGAAGGAGGTGTGGGGGGGAGTTGGGGGAGGACCAGCTCGGAACTGATGAATTAAACATTCACCGAGCTTTCTAAGCAGCTGCTACCAGAGAGGGGGATGTTTAATTAATAAAACACACTCAGGGAGAGGGAGTTGTTTCCCCACATGGAGCCCTTGGGCTCCCAGAGCAATGATAACCAGTCAAGACAGGCAGCACCCGCCCCCACGGGGTCTGGGTGACATGGCTACTTACATGAGATCCCAAGAAGTGGGAGCCAAGGGGAGATGCCCTTTCTTGGCCTTGAAGCTCAGGTCAGGGCTAAGGCCATCTGCCTCATAGAGACTCTAGACCTATAGCAGAAGGCACAGTGAGCTGGGAGCCTATGGCTGGTGCTGTCTTCATCTCTAGTTACCATGTGACCTTGAAGAAGTCATTTCCCATTTCTGGACTTTGGGTTCCTCATCTATGGTTCCTAGATTGGGTTCTGGAGAGTTATCGTGTTCCTTGGAGGCATCTCGGGGGAGCCTTTGGTAGAGGATGTGCAGGCGTTTGAGGCTCTGAGCCCTAAACCCAGCTTGGGTCAGAGCAACCTTGCTTTGCTTTCATCTGCAAATATACCATGTTTCAAGTAAGATGTCCTTTGAAGAAAGAACACTGAGGATTTTTCTGAAAAATTGAAAACTAATGGCTTAGATGTTCTCTCCTGTCTCTTCAGGAGCCTGGGCCTCAAAGTGGAGCCATTCCAATTGGCTGGTCAGCCAACACCAAGCATGGGCATACAGATGGCCTATGTAGCTGCCAGGGCTCTGCAAAGAAAACTAGCCCTAACTTATTTCCAGGAGCTACCACTATGATGTGGCAGATACACAGCACATGTACCATTACTTCTATGTCCACAGCAGACATTACTAATCAATCATAGCCCTGTCTCCTCCAGAGATCATACATAAACTCATACCCTCTCTCAGTCTAGTGCTGTAACTAATCAGTTGTTTCTAAGATGCCCCTCCCCTGCCAATCATCTATGTCTCCTCTAGCAAATAGTAGTTTCCCAAGGCGCTACGGGCTGCCTCAGACAGGAGGGAGAATCTCATGAGGTGGGGGGAAAGGTCTACAGAATGGAGAGAAAGCATCAGGCATGGGCTGAATGACCCTTGAGAAGCAGCAGCGGGAGGTTTTGGGGTTTGTGTTCTGTTTTGAGTCTGGAACAGTAGAAAACATTGAAGGGGAGCCACAGGTCATGACTGATTTTAGGTTGACTCTTCCACTAGGGCCACTTTAGCTAGGATTTTCTTCTTTAGGAGGGGGTTGAGACTGCTGAGCCCGCCATGGAGACTATGTCATCTCGGCCCTAGCCAAGCACTGAAGACAACTGTATTCCTACATCCTCCCACCTCCTCCCCCAGCCAGTTCTACTGGGAGTCCCTTCCTGCCCGCCCTTCCAAAGGTTCTCCTCACGCCTCTACTGTGGCCCTGTCTCCCTCCCTCATCCATCAGTCTTCCCTTGCCTGTGTTCTGCCTCCTCCCTCCAGGCAGCTCATCCACACTGACCTATACATGAGAAGTCTGCAAGGAAATGGCTGAGGGGTTTCCTGTCCAGGTCATGCCTGGGGTGGCTGTAGAGGCCAGGGAGAGGGTAAGAGTCGCTCAAAGACATAACAGCCAGAAGAGATGATAAACAACTTCCTCTGGCAGCAAATCCTAATGTAACATACGGACACACTGTGGGCTTAACTCGCCCCTCCCAGACACTGTGGGCTAGAGACACCCCTCCCAGACCCCAACAGACAACAGTGGCCATTCTTGTCACCTCCTTCTGACCCGTGCTGGCCACAGATCCCAAGAGGCCATAACTTGATGGCAAGGGTTCCACACACCCACACACCACGATGACTTGTAAATTAGATAAATGAAGTATCTGGTCATCTACCTAAGACTGTGTTTGTTTGTTTTTGAAGATAGAAAGACACTCGTGTTTCCTAAAGGGGGAGTTTATGGATGTGTGTCTGCTAGACTCACAGTCTGCTGTCATCTGGGATGTTTTCAGGCAATGCATGAGAAAGCATGCCTAGCACACACTGGACCCCACGGACCAGCTGGGTGGGCATGGGAGGGGCTTCTCAGAATGGCATTCACAATACAGTCTGTCACCGGGAATAGCGGCTCACTGAGAAGTGGATACAAAGGAGCCCATGTTGGCGGGCAGGAAAGGAGAAGGGAGTGGGGGCCACAGTGTGAGGGCAGAGAAAGGATCCGCAGGCTCTGACTGCAATTCTTTGTGCTGATCCCTTTTCTTAACATTTGTCCCTAAGATTTATCCCTTAAGCCACAGGAGCTCTTAGGGGTCCAGAACAGAATCCTGCAAATCTTTGTGCCCCATGAGGGGGCAGCCAGACAGTTCCTTAGACCTGCCTAGCATGGAGTGGGTGGTGGGAGTGGAGGAGTGAGGGGTGGGGGGAGAGGGGAAGGGAAGGGCACAGTGAGGGCATCCGGGTTAGGAAGCCCCGGGCTGTAGGAAATCTTCGAGGGTGTCTCCAGAGACAGTGGGGTGGGGGAAGACTCCCAGCTCTGTCAGCCTGTCCCGCACACTGTACTGGCTTTCTCAGGCATAAAGGCTTTGGCTCAGATGACAAGAAACCCCCTGCGTTCCAAGTCCAGACAGGAATGAACGAATGTCTATAGAAAGCTCCTATGGGTAGCTTGCGTTCGCTCCACCTTCCAGGTTATTTATTTTACTCCACTAGGAAATTTCTCCCGATGACTATTGCTCTGGATGAGTCTCCCAGGTTTCAGTGAGTCACCAGCAGGTAGCTGGCCCTTCACACCCACCTATGGGACACACAGAGCCTGGCCTCCCTCAGGCATGCGACAGATGGGAAGCAATGGTGGGCAGCTGTCTGCAAAGTCCAGGCCCTCCATTCCCAGAGGGAATGGAACCTCCTTCCTGGAGACAGGCTCCAAGAAGAGGGACTTGCCTGGGAACCCTGGCCCAGTATCTGCAGGAGCTGACATCTAGTCTGGGGGTTTTGGCCTCAGTCCCAGGTGTCTCTGATAAATGGCCCTGTCTAGGTCTCCCTGGGCCTTGATGTTAGATGCAAGCCTGTGAGATGATGTAGGACATGTCCCTCACGAGCAGCCTGGGGAACACCATGGCTGTGCCATAGCTCTCTCCTCTCTCCTCCTGGTGGCAGTGGGCCGTCATGACTAGGGGGATGAAAGCACCTCCCATTTTTGTAGCCCAGGCCAGCCTTTTTATTTATTCAGCAAAATTTTTTGAGTACCTACTATGTGTTAGGCATGATTTTAGACAATGGAATCAGATTAATTAACAAAACCAGACAAAGTCCCTGTCCTGGTCAAGGTTCATTCTCCCAGCCAACAGGAAGTAGTCAGCAAGTAAAACCATCTCTATAGCAGGCAGTGAGTGAGCTGCAGAAAAATGAAGCAAGAACGGGGAAGAGTGGGATGATGGTGGCTTTGCCAGCTTCACACAACCTAGATTCACCTGGGAAGAGGGTCTCAATGAAGGATTATCTATATTGGGTTGTCCTTCAAGGGAATTGCTTTGAGTTAGCTGGGAAGACCCAGCCCACTGCGGGTGGCACTATTCCCTAGGCAGGGATCCTGAACTGTATGAGAATGGAGAAGTCCAGCTGAGCACAGGCAAGCAGGCATGTATCCGTTTCTGCCTGCTCCTGACTGTGTGTGTGATGTGACTGGATGTTTGAAGTTCCTGCTTTGACTTCCCCACAAGGATGGACTGCAACCTGGATTACAAGCAGAAATAAACCCCTTCCTCCCCTGAGCTGGTTTTTGCCCAGGCATCCAATCACAGCAATAGAAAGGAAACCATCACAAACGGCAACGGGGTTTTAGGGCAGTGGCCAGGGACGTCATTGCTAAGTGAAGCTCTGGGGGAGGTTTATCTGAAGAAAAGTAGGGAAGGATATTGTTTAAGAAATGGTCAGGGGACCGTGGTGCTGGAGTGAGTGGGGACACTCTCAATGGTGCTCTCCCAAAGGCATCCTTACATCCTAACCTTGGAGTTAAGAAGCCAAGTGTCCTTCTGAGAGAGAGAGGTGGGAGAGGAGTCAAGACTGGCCAGGGAAGGTAAATACGGAGAGGAAATGTCTCAGGAAAATACACGGAGAGATGCACCCACAAGCCGAGGAATGTAGCCACTCCCAGCTGGAAGCTGCAGGGAGGACTGTCCCCTGCCCAGAGTGTGGCTCTAGGGCTAACGAGATAGCTTAGTGGATAACAGGACTTACTCTGTGGTTCAAACCCGAAGCACCCATGTAAAAGGCAGGGTATGGCTGCACGTGCCTGTCACCAAACAGCAGGAGTAGAGATAGGCAGAGTCTCCAAGAGCTTGCTACTGTGGCTGAAACTCTAAACTTTGGATTCAGTGAGACAGCCCTTGTCTCAGGGCAATTAGGCAGAGGGTGACCGAGGATGACCTGTTCACACACAAGCATGCAACATACAGAGAGAGAGAGAGAGAGAGAGAGAGAGAGAGAGAGATGTGGTCCTGAATTCAGACCTCTGGCTTCCAGATTTGGGAGAGAACCATTTTCCATTGTTTGGGTTGAAATGTCACAGCAGCCATCCTAGGAAACTCCTGTAGGTGACACATGCATGCACTCTGAGACGGATGGGAAGCAGCAAGAGTCTGGGCAGGGAGTGGGGGTAGTATGATCTTTGCCTTCAAGGCCCCAGTGGCCACCACAGTGAGTACAGCAAGAGGTGAGTTGGAGGCAAGAAAAGGGCAGGACCTTCTGTTATGCTCAGACACTGGGCCAGCAGGTGCTAATGTTAAGGTTTAGCAGGAGGCTGGCTCTCCAGACCTCACTGCCCAGGACAGAGTGTAGAGAAGGGACGCCATGGGGCCAGGCTATGAGTATGTAGGGAAGGAAGAATGCTACTCGTACCGTAACAACCATGACTGCCTGCACCCTGCTAAGTGCTCTCCATGTGATTTGTTTCATTTCATCCTCGGAAGAGCTACAGGAAAAGGTGGGGCAGATTCTGCAGACCCAGAAACTGGGGCTCGCTTTAAAGCGTAGAGCGGGTGAGGACAGAGCTCAACTGTGAAGCAGCACTGTCTGAAGTCAAGACTGAGACTCTCTTGTTCTCAAGGTGGGGACGAAGGAAAGAGCTTGGCCATGGTCACCCAGCCAACCAGAAGCAAGAGCTGGGACTTGAATCCAAGATCTTCATGGTTCACAGAGCAGATTCATGTATGCATGAAGCCCTGAAGTCATGCCTCTGAAGCAGGTTGAGATTCAGCCTTTGGGAACCACTAGGGCACAGGCACATGGACTCAGTAGGAACAGAGCAGGCCAGGCTCATACAGTGTGCTTGGACCAGCCCTACCCAGCTAACCAATCACCAGCATCCTAGGAGGCTGATCCAAATCACTTCTGCCTCCACCAGGCCTAGCAGTAAGCCAAGGAGCCAGGGCCATTGTTCTGGTGCCATAGAGACATTCACCTGGAAAAAGAGCCAGGACTCAAATGAAGTCCTGTTTCTGAGAAGGAGCCACCTGGGCCCTGATGACTCCTCCCTGGTCTTGCTCTTTGGGGGATTCACCTCATCAGCGAGGCTTCGGCAGAATGAGCCACGTGCCAGCAACTTGGTTTTAATTGTTTCTGAATCTGCAGCCTAATCATTATGCGGTTCTAAATCGGAAGTGATGGCAGGAGCATAGGGTTGGTTTCAGTGACACAAGGAATGAGGGATTACACGTTCTGAGCAGCTGCCTGGAGACCCCAACCCCCACCGTCTCGCCGGGTATTTTGTCTCTTCTTGTAGCTGTTCCTAATAACTACATCAGGCCAGAGAGTGGAGTGGGAAGCTGACACCTTCCATAAAACAACTGTGGAGAGCAGGCCCTGGGGAGGGCCGGCTGATGGGCAGGAAAGAAATGAAACATGGCGTGGTAGCTGGCAGTGAGGCCAGCCTGTGGTGTGTGGAACACATGCCTTTGCCCAGGTGGCCTTGTGATGCCACCAGGCTGGAGGGGGACAGCAGAAGAGCAAGGAGGGACATGAGCTAAGAGTAGAAAGATATGCTGTGAGCAGGCGCAAGCCCCACCCCTCCATCCAGCTCACACGCACGCACAAGCACACGCCTGCACACCCTTGACTAAGCTCGCCCCCAATATAACTGGCCACCCAATTTATGTCAGTCACAAGCCTGAGACTTCATTTGGGAGAGCTTAGACTGTTCTGAGAATCTGATAAAAAACTGTTCTCTCTCCATGAAAAATGTGTACATGTAAGCTTTGGGAGTTCATGCCCCAGGGTGCCTCTCTAGGTCCCCAGACAAGCTTTGGTTGGGGCTAGGATGCATCACTAAGAGCATAGAGATATATGGAGCTACTCCAGCTTGTCATTTTTGGCCCCATGATCTACTGATGGAAAGATATTAGAGCAAGGTCTGGGGCTACTCCAGGGAGGGGTGCAGGGTGACATCAGTTCATTTCTAGTGGTGATGTGGACAGAGGAGGCATGCTTTGTTAGAGCCCCACTCCTGAGGGTAGAGGTCCCAAAAGGGGGCCTTGTAAAAGAATTCCATGAAATGCACTGTGTGGGAAAACCCACAATTCTACACAACTACAACTTACTTTAGATCCGTACCTTCTAATAGATGTACATAATTAAACTAATAAATTCAGTATTATAAGTAAATATGTAACTCCTTTTCCCAATGGCCTAGCAAAATACACATTCAAGTTCTCTTTAGGGAGATGGAAAATCCCTTTGTATTCCAGGCTTCATTCGTCAATTTAGTCTGTGGTCTGCTGGCTCTCTCGCTTTGGGCCTGAGGTAAAATAAAGACATCATGGTGGCCTCCGTGGTAGAGGAGACTGCTCCTCTCACAGTGGCCAGGAAGAGGCTGAGAAAAAAGGTAGCTCTTTCCAGGGTCCAGCCTAAGTGACCTATTTTCTCTAAGCAAACCCCACTCCTCCTCTCTTTCCCTAACTCCCAGTTGTGTGTCTCATAAGAGACTGGTTGATTGATGAGGGCAGAGCCTCAGGAACCAATCATCTTCTTCAGTCATTGGACTCTCTAGATGGAGAATGAGCCTTCAACACGTGAGCCTTTTACAGGATGTATCATGTAGTTGAACTTTCTTCGGACCATCAGCCCCCAATTAATGACACAGAAACTAGTTATTAATCATGAACTCCTGGCATATAGCTTAGGCTTGTTCCCAACTAGCTCTTATAACTTAAATTAACCCATTTATATTAATCTACATCTTGCCACATGGCTCTTTACCTTGCCTCCATTCTGTACGTTGGACTCCCTCCATGTCTGGCTAGCTTAATCCCATGTGCCTCAGATTCCTCCCAAGTTCCTCTCTGCTGTGGGATATTGTTCTGTATGCTGTGAATATGTGTTGCTCTGATTGGTTGATAATAAAACGCTGATTTGCCAGTAGCCAGGCAGGAAGTATAGGCAGGGCTAGTAGATGAGAATTCTGGGAAGAGGAAGGGCTGAGTCAGGAGTCGCCAGACAGACACAGAGGAAGCCAGATGTCAAGGCAGAACTGAGAAAAGGTACCGAGCTACATGGCTAAACATAGATAAGAATTATGGGTTAATTCAAGTGTAAGAGCTAGTCAGTAATAAGCCTGAGCTAATGACCAAGCAGTTATAATTAATATAAGCTTCTGAGTGATTATTTTATAAGCAGGCCACGGGACTGTGGGGGATAGAGAAACCTTCCTACTGTACCTCCGTCTTCCCAGAAGTTCTGCCTATCGTCTCCTGCCTAGCTTTTGGCTGTTAACCTCTTTATTAAGCCAATCAGAAGGTACCTTAGGCAGAGACACATTTCATAGTCTACAAAGAGATCACCCCACAACAGTGTTAGTTGCTCTGTTGTTGCTCTGACAAATTATCTGGCCAAAGGAACTTGAAGAAAGGGCTTATTTGGGTTCACAGTTGGAGGGGAAAGTCCAGGATGATGGAAATTCATAGCAGCTGGTCACATGACATCTACAGTCAGGAAGTGTGTGTGGTGGGTGCTAGTGCTCGGCTCACTCTTCCCTCCTTCTTTTTATAATTAAATCCAGGATCCCAGCCGGTGGGATGCTGCCACTCATAGTCAAGGTGGGTTTCACTTGCCTCCTAGGTAAGTCTAGATTCCATTGAGTTTACAATGAACACTGACCATCACAGGGAGGCACATCACATCCAAATAACATCTTTACTGGCCTTGGTGAGCCCTTACACCATCCATCTGTTGACAGCACTGAAGTTATGAATGACTGGCACTGTAGCTGGAGAGCTTCTTTCTGGGTCCCGCGAGCCCGGCAGTCTGACAGCCCACTTGTAAAATAAACACACAGACGCTTATATTATTTACAAACTGTATGGCCATGGCAGGCTTCTTGCTAACTGTTCTTACAGCTTAAATTAACCCATTTCTATAAATCTATACCTTGCCACGTGGCTCGTGGCTTACCAGTATCTTCACATGCTGCTTGTCATGGCACGGCTGGCAGTGTCTCCCCCACTCAGCCTTCCACTTCCCAGAATTCTCCTTTCTCCTTGTCCTGCCTCTACTTCTTGCCTGGCCACTGGCCAATCAGTGTTTTATTTGTATAGAGCGATATCCACAGCATGGCACTATTCCAGCTGGACCACAAAGGAGGCTTTTTTGTTAATGTTTTTGAGCCAGGGACTCTGGATCCAGCTAGGGGGAGCATAAAAATCTCCACCCTTGGGAGCTGACACTTCCATGGGAGACTCAGATGATCAATTCAGAAATAAATAAAATGTATACTACTGAGAGAGAATAGAACACAGAAGAGGAATGGGAGACACAGGGATAGAGAGGGTGACCTTTCAGGAAGACAGGAATGGTTTGGCCAAGAAAGGAGGATGAGTAAAGATCTGGGAAGGACTGTAAAGATGCCTCGGTAGCTAAGAGCACTGGCTGTTCTTCTAGATGGCCCAGGTTCAGTTCCCAGCACCCACATCAGGTGACTCACAACCACCTATAACTCCACCTCCAGGGAATCTGATGCCTTCTTCTGGCCTCCATGGGTACCTACACACATGTGTGCACACACATATACACATAAATAAAAATAAAATAAACCTTTTAAAATAAATAAATATAAATAAATAGAAGCAGAACTGAAAGCTAGCTGTGTCATATTTGATATCAAAATCCAAGAATGGGGCAAGAAGCAAGGAGCTGGAGACAAGATGCTCTGCCCTTTTGCATAAGAAGGCAGAAAGGCAGAATCCCATCTCCTAGTGAGTTCCTGAACTGTGGGTGATGAACATTAAACCCAAGTGTGTCACCGCTTTCTGTAACTATGACACAATGCCTGAGGTAAATTATATGAAAAGAGGAAAGGATTTTTGGCCTTTGGCTCCAGAGGGTTCAGTCCACAGTTGGTTGGTTTTGAGGCCTGCGGCAAGTCAGAACATCATGGTGGGTGGATGTGGTGGATCAAAGCTTCTCATCTAGTACCGCGCTTCCCAGTGGTACCTGCCTTCAACACTTGGGCCTTTGGGGAACATTGAAAATCCAAACTATGAATCTGTGTCTTCCAGACTCTCTTGCAGCTAGGGTTCTGGGTTCAAAAATGGTCCTGCCAATCTAGTTAGTTTTTAATGATGGGCACTGAGACTTTGTGATCCAATGACAACCTATAAGTCTCTCCAAAAGGCCAGCCTAGCAGACTCAACAGCCAGGAGAGCCACACCTATCTGCCAAAGGCAAACAACACAGTTGGAAAGACATTTTTCAGGCTGGGAGGTCTTACAGTGTGGGGAAATCAGGGAATACATGAAGCCAGAAAAGGGACAGATGACAAAAGTAGCACAGCCCAGTGACAGTCACAAACCTGTGCTGTACATAAACCTGTCTTTAATCTGCCTTCCCTTGGCTGTGTGACCTTGAGCAAGCTATTGACCTCTCTGGGCCTCCATATCCTTATCTATTTAGAAATAACAGAACCTGATTCCTGTCCTTGTACAGCTGGGATGAAATAATGAAGGCAAAGCAGTTAGAACAAAGTCCAGTGCATGGCAACACTCGGCAATAGAAGATGTCACCAGCTCATCAGAGGGGACATTCATAATCTCCATCATCAAATGGAGTCCTGGGAACAGAACATGCCACCCTCAAAGCCTCTCTCTGAGGCAGGTAGGTGTCATTTCCATTGTAAAAGAAGCTGTGGTGGGGTGAGCCTGGTCAGTTGTGGGTGTTGGAGAGGAACCCAGACCCTCTGATCCCATGTTTGCCTCTCAGCGAGGTGCACAAGGGTCTTGATGAACCTTGATGGGGGTGGGGACTTCTCAGGCACCTGAGGACCTAAGACCCTGCTTCTCCCCAACCCAACCAACTACCAAGGGAGTCCTGACTGCACTGTCTCCTACCACTGCAGGTTCCCAGCATGGAGCCAGGACACACCCCATCACCAGAGAGGGTATTTCACTTCCCCTAGCCTGTGCCCAGCCTCCTTCCTCAGCCCTGCCATCTGGGGAGCCAGAGTGCAGCAATACTCCGTCTACCAGTCCCAGTAAACCCAACTGAGCGTCACATGGAGTCATGATAGCTGCCAGTAGGCTAAGGTCCTGCCAGGCAGGACCACAGTCAGGTGCCCCGCAGCCAGAGGCAGGCTCCACACCTGGCCTGTTGGAGTTTAGGGAGACAGAAGCAGACTCCTCATTGAGCCATGACTTAGACCTGAGCTTATCCGGGACCTGTCCCTTTCAGAGGACCCCCTAGTGGAGACAGCAGGCAGTCTTATGTGTATATGCATCAGCCAGTTGTTGGCAGAAGGCTGGACTCTGCAGAGAGGTGTGGGACAGGGGACAACCTTGAGTCTTCAATTCTGAAGACAAGGCCCCGGGAGGAGGGAGGCCGATGCATCTGTCAGCTGTCAGCAGCTCTTGAGCCCAGAACTGGGTTGGGTGTAGGTTCTAAAGGAGGTGAGCTGGAGGGCCAGTGCAGTACCCAGCATACCCTGTGTGGTCTCAAAGAAGCCCCTCTCCTCTCTGGCTCTGGGTTGCCCATCTGGAAGCCTGGCATTAAGGCGTGTAGTGGGAGCCCCTAAAGATATTGGGTCCTCGGGGCTGGAGATATGGCTCAGAGGTTAAGAACACTGGCTGTTCTTCCAGAGGTCCTGAGTTCAATTCCCAGCACCCATATGGTGGCTCACAACCATCTGTAATGAGATCTGGCTCCCTCTTCTGGCCTGCAGGGATACATGCAAACAGAACACTGTATACATAATTAATAAATAAGTAAATCTTAAAAAAAAAAAGAAATAGATGTTCTTTAAAAAAAAAAAAAGATACTGGGTCCTCACTCCCACAATCTATGGCTGGGTGCCAGGTATGGGAAAGGTACTTTTGCAGGTGCATGGGTATATGACTTAAGTGCCTTGAAATAAAAGGCCACCCAAGCTAGTGATATGGGTTGTTGTGGGACAGGGGAACTGGGAAGGGGCACCTTGTTGGCTTTGAGGACAAAGGGGGACCAAGAAATGCAGGCACCTTTAGAAGCTGGAAAAGCAAGGAATCATATTCTGCCCTGGATTCCAGAAAAGGTGCCCAGCTCAGCTAACACCTCATCATCAGTCCAGTGAAATCCATTCTGAGTGCTATAGCTACAAACACTGGCATTTGTATCACATTAAGCCTGCAGCTGGGGCCTGTCCCAGTTAGCTTTAACTGCCAGCCTGACACAAGCAGAGTCATCTGAGAGGAAAAGCTCGCTGGGGAATTGCTTAGATCAGATTGGCCCGTGGGCAAGTCTGTGGGGAACTATCTAAATCGTTAATTGATGTAGGAGAGTCCAGCCACCTTGGGCAGCACCATCCCTAGGCAGGTCATCTTGGGCTATAAAAGAAAGCTAGCTGAGCATGAGCCTGTGAGTGAGGCAGAGAGCAAGCCAGGAGACAGTATTTCTCCACGGATTTGCCTCCAGGTTCCTGCCTTGAGTTCCTGCCCTGACTTCCCTCAGTGATGGAGTGTAGCCTGGAGTTGTAAGCTGAAGTAAACTCTTTCCACCCCAAGTTGTTTTGGATCAGAATGTTTTATCGCAGCAACAGAAAGGGATGTAGGACAGGACAATTTATTCTAACAGCCACAGGAAATAATCCCTGACTGCTCAAAGATGCTCAGCACTGTCTAGAAACAGCTGGTGAGACTGGATTGGTGCCAGAAGGCACAGGGACCCCAGGCCTGTAGATTTTCCTCAGTGATGGAAGGTTTGCACTCTGTTATCTGCTGCCCAGGTGTGCCTGTTGAGCACCTGAAAGGTGGGGCGACTGTTTATTTCTCTTTGATTTTGATTTAAATTGAAATATCTACTCAGGGAAAACGGCTCCTATGTGAGCAGAAAGTTCAACTAGAGAGCACCGTGTGGGGCTCAGAGCCAGAGTCCAGGAAAGAAACTGAGCCAGCCGAGGGGTCAAGGGGTCACAGGGTCCTTGTCCCCTGCTGGGTCCAGGTGTGTCTGCCTTTCCTTGGCTCTCAACATAGCTGGGCTAATTATGTGATAACCTTTGTGTCCTCACACCCTGAGGTCCCAGAAGAAGTTCTGCTCCTCTCTGTGGTGTGAACTTGGGCACTTTGCCACTCTCAAGAGCCAAGATGCAGGTCTTGGCTGTCAGGAGGCTGTGCAGGCCAGAAGGCTCTGGCACTGCCACCCTGGACCTCTGCCCTCTGCCTGTCTCGGGCACCACTGCTCTTGCAGCCGGCTTCAGTTGAACAGTGCCCACTTGCTTTGTAGTACTGGGTATTGAACCCAGGGCCAAAATGCTGCACCACTGAGGTACATCCCCCCTCCACACCGTGTGTGTGTGTGTGTGTGTGTGTGTGTGTGTGTGTGTGTGTGTGTGTGTGTACGGATGCACTCACGAAAGCAGATGTGGAGGCCAGAGGTTGATATTGGCATGCTTTCCTTGACCCTTCTCACCTTATTTTCTAGACAGGGTCTATCCTTGAACCTGGAACTTACCATTCTGACTAGGCAGCCTTGGGACTCCACTTGTGTCCACTCCACCAACACCGGGGTTACAGACGCACAATACCATGCCCAGCTGTTTATGTGCATGCTGGGGATTCGAACTCAGGTACTCAGGCTTGCACAGCAAGCACATTACCCAATGAGTCGTCTCCCTGGCTGCCCCACCTTCCTTTTTTTTCTTTTAAGGCAGGGTCTCACCAGGCCACCTGAGATCCGTAGCCCAGGCAGACCTTAGGCTGTGGTGTTGCTTCTGCCTCTCACCTAACGAAGACACAGGCCAGCATCGCCACTCTAGCCCTTGATTCCTGGAGATAAAGGAACATCGTGAGTTACTCAGAATTGGTCTCTGTGGAGTTACCTGGGCTCCTAGGAGGCCAGATGCTGTGAAGGCTCTCAGGATGTAGCCATCTGAGCATCCAAGGTTTGGGGTACATTAGCTAGAGTGTTGATAGCCTTCACTAGATTTGCAGAGGGATCTGCGACCCTGAAAAGATCAGGAAAGGGTCAGTGAGTTGGCTCAGCGAGTAAAGAAAGGAGCTTGCTGCCAAGCCTGATGACCCGAGTTCGATGCCTGGAACCTACATGATAGAAGAAGAAAAAGATTCTTCGAAGTTGTCCACACTCAGGCATGCACATACATACATATGCAAATAAATTACATAATTTAAATATAAAAATACAAGGGTCAGAAAACACCTCTTTCTCATGCCCTGGACTGGCAGAGACTGGTTTCTGTCCCACCCCCAGTACTCAACAACACTGGACCCACAGCCTTTTGCCCCAGCCCATCCCCACTTCCTATCTCACACTCCCCACCCACCCCAGCCAGGCTCACCAATGGGGAGGAGAAAGCCACACCAGGTGTACTTCTGCAAAGACAAAGAGAGATACAAAGGGGGGTGCGTGTACAAACAGGCCGATCTCCAGAAGAGAGGAATTACGAGAATTACAATTGATTTTCCACCATTAATGAAGCATGAGCCCATGTGATTGCATCTTGAAGAGATTTATAATTATTCATCGAATCTGGGAAGATAATTAAACTTCATTAAACGCAGACATGACAAGCCTTCAGAGCAAGCTGAGACCTCTGCTTGAGGTTCAAGATGGGAACAGGAGATGGGAGTTGAGCTGTTAGGTGGGAGGTAGGGGCTGAAGAGGCTGTGGGAGCTGGGAGGGAGCTGCTTTCTGAGGGTGTAGCCACTCCTGGGTCTAGCCATCTGTCTTTATGTTCTGTGAGCCCCCCACACATACAACCTCCTCCCAGTCCCTCCCCCACTCCCCTCTCTCCTTCTTATTAAAGGGTCAGAGGACCAGGCCTGCTCAGAACCCTGGGAGGGGCTTAAAGGGAGAACTGGAATTCTTCTAGATGTGTGGACCCCAGAGCGAAAGGGAGGGGTGGAGGAACCCAAAGGCTCCCCCAGGTGGGTAGATGTGTGAGTATGCTCGCCCACACTGAGGACGACCATCTGCTAAGGTGGTGCATGGTGCAGGCACACTGGGCTGTGGGGTGGCCTGCTCCTCACCTGCTCTGAGAGCAGGTGGCTCAGGAGAAGCAGTGCAATGGGACAGCATGGACCTGTTGGCACAGGCTCCCTCTGTTGGGGTGGGGGGAGTGAGAAGGGGTGGGATAGAGGAGAAATCTCACCTCAGCTCCACCATCCATGGCTTTTAGTGTGGAACTGCAGAACAAGCCCACACCGAGACACAACGTGACACTTAAAAATGGTTAGCTGTGTATAGCTGTGATCAGCTATGTGGGATGGAAAGCAAGGCTCCGAGCTAATATGTTAGCGACAGAGATAACACGTTTCCTGTTGGGTGTGCACATGTATGTTCTAACACATTCTCATGTGTGTATGTGTGTGTACTGGTATGTCTGGTTGTAATAAACATACTTCACCTGTCTCTATAGGTTCAACAGAGTCAGCCCCAGCTTGGAGACGGCTTGGTTCTGCCTTCCTAGGCAGGCAGTCCCGCATACCCCACCCCACCTCCCATTAGCCATTTTGAGCCATTGCTCCCATCCTTTGGGTTCTCTGCTGAGCACTCCTCCCATCCTCCCACCCTCCCTGACCCCAGTGCCAGGCTTACACCTCCCCTCAGAAGTGATGCCACAAGCCCTTCCTGCCACATACACAGCCCCTTCCCAGTGCCTTGCTGCTCCCTGCCAAGGTGACAAGAGGAGAATATTAATGAGGTTGCCCTCGTCGTGCCCCCTCACAGGGCTGCTTCTGGCAGGGAAGAGTCTTGCTCAGAACTGACTGTGAGGGAGGTGGCCCCATTAAGGCAGAGCTCGAGGTCACCGATGGGCCAGGTAGTGACGGGGAAGTAAAGAATGGATGGAGGGGAAGGAGGAGGAGGAGAAGGAGGAGGAGGAGGGGATGGTTGGGACACTATCCCTTAGCACAAAGGCTAAGATCCCATTCCTGGACCCCATGGGCTGCTTTCCCATTGTTCTTCAGTCCTGCTGTTGTGTGACCTAGGGCAGGTCACTTAACCTCTCTGGTCCTGTCTCCTCACTTGTGAGCTGGAACACTAGTGTGGTCATGGAGTTGATGAGAGAGGTCAACTCACACAGAGTACCTGGCATGGCATCAGAGCTCAGTGAAAGACACAAGTCTATATCTGCATCATTTGAATTCCTTCTGTAAATGCCATTCACTCACTTATTTCTTGGTGAGCTCTCAAAGGTGGAGATGTGTCACATGACACCATATTGACACCAAGGAAGGGTTTGTTGTATGGCTAAGTGAACTAAGGATGAATAATACAGGGCCACAAGACTGGCTTCTGGAAATCCTCTCCCAATACAGGACACCCTAAGTTGGTGGGTGAACTGCTTTAGAAGATTTTTTAATGTATCACCGTGTTGTAGGGAAGTAAAGAAAACCTTTAGAGATCTGATAGACCAAGAAAATAAAACCAGGTTTAGAGAAAGCAACAAGCTGGCCCTGGAAGCCAGTTTTCCCTGGGGACAACTGGTCAACCCACCAGTAGCTTCTTAGAGAAGGAGAGAAGGGCTGAGCCTAGGCCAAGACCATGTAAAGACCCCTGATAATGCTCTTAGAAGAGCCCATCCAGGCTCTGGTGGGAAGGGCAGAAACAAAAGGGAAACATACATTGCCCTCCACAGAAATCATGCCCTCTCCCTCATGTGGGTTGGGGGCCAGAATTCAGTTTTTCATGTGTGTCTTGAAAAGCTATATAAGCAGCAAATTGGCCCACATGGAGAGGCACCTGGCAGAAACAGATGTGGTCTCTAGAGATGTATCCTCCCAGCTGGGGCCACAGAGGATCCCTGTAAATACAGGCACTGTGACCCTTTAGAAAGAAGGAACTAGGAAGCCTCCATTGCAGGGTGAGCAGGGTGGGCAGGGTGTGAGGAGCCATCACACAATGCATCGTATCAGAACACTACATGCTATTCTATCCATGGGCACCTTTCTCCATTTTTTAACATATATTTATTTTTATTTATAGGCATGCTCATGTGTGTGTGTGTTTGTATATGTGCACATGTTTAAGGGTGCTCTAGGAGGCTATAAAAGGGTGTCAGATCCCTTAGAGCTAGAGTTACAGATGACTGTGAGACATTTGATGTGGATGCTGATGTTTAAAAGCTTCTTAGGAGCTAGGGATGTAGCTCAGTTGGTAGCCTGCTTGCCTGGCATACACAAAGTACCATGTTCAATTCCCAGCACCATATATGTGGGTAGTGTGTACCTGTAATCTCTGGAGATGGAGGCAGGAGGATCAGAAGTTCAAGATCATCCTTAGCTACACAGAGAGTTTAGGGCCAACCTCGGCTATGTAAGTCCCTGTCTAAAAATATAATTTAAAAAAATAATTCATACAGGAAATAAATTACAAAAACATGAATGTATAATTTAGACCAGCCATGGTGGGACACACTTATAATTTCAGCACTTACAGGTTTGAGAATAACCTGGGCTCTGAAAAAAAAAGCCAAAGCACACAAGACACAAACTTTGAGCAGTCAGCAGAAAGAGCACGCACAGACTGACCTAGCAAACACTGACTTTCCACAAGGGATAGAAAATGTGTGTGTAATATTTTTATAGGTAAAAATGGGTACCAAAAGTATGGCAGGGACAGCAAGATGGATCAGTGACTAAAAGCATTTGCTGTGTAAGCCTGATGACCTGAGTTCAATTTGTGAACTCACAGTGGAAGGAGGGATCTGACCGCTAAAAGTTGTCTTCTGAGGTCATATGTGCACCTGTTACTCTGTCACACACAAATAATAATGATAGTAATAATGATGATAATAAACTTTAAAAGAGGGCCAGTGATATAGCACAATGGGTAAAGGTGCTTGCTGCCAAGACTGACAACCCTAATTACTTCCCCAGACCCACATGGTGGAAGGAACCACCTCACTGGCTGAAATGGCGATTTTACAAAGAAGCGATAGGAATAAGCGATGTCATAACTGAAATCCAAAGTTTAATGTTAACTAGCTAGGATCAGCCAGAAGGTGAGATACAGCTGAAAAGAGAATCTGTGGACTGGAAAGGAGCTAAAACTCACACTTCTCAGAAAAAGAGAAAGAAATAGAAAATACAAGAGAGACTGGAGGAAATCAGGGAGGTCCAGCAGAAGGAGGTGTGAGGACAGCAGAGACTCAAGTTCAAGGACAGAATAGTTTAGACTTTTCCAAAACAGTCGAAAACCCTCCAACTCTCAACGAATCCCAAACGGGATAAATAAAGAAATTTCTATCTAAGCACGCCTTGGTCTAACCACAGCATATCACAGACAAAGTGGAAATCTTAAAAGCAACGGGAGATAAAAGGCTGACAAGAGGAGATGTCGAGTCGACAGATGGCAAGATTCTTGCTAGAAGACTCTGGAAACCAGGACAGAAGGACTGCACCTTCAAAAAGCCGACGGAAGACAACTGTCATCTGAGCATTCAAAAGCCTCTGAAATGGTTTTCCAAGAATGAGAGCAGAATAAAGGCATTTTCTGACACACGGCAACAGCCAGAGTTTGCAGCCACGCACCTCACTCAGTCCCGAAAAACAAACCTCAGGAGGAATGGTTGGTGTAAGCCAAAGTAGGGTAACTGAGACTGTAAGTGCAGAAACACAACTGTGTGCGTGTGAGCAAGTGCATATGAGTCGGAAGTGGGGACAGGGTGAATGTGTACTCAAGGTCCTGGAACTGCACAGGAGGAGGGTGCAGAAATTGTAGGTAACAATTATAATCTAAATATGCATGTCAAATTTTCTATGGTAATTATAGGAGATCAGAAATAGCATTATTATAACTTCTACATTAATAGGGAAAAAATAGAATAATGTAGTGGGGGGTGAACTTTAGTCAACAATGGGAAAGATACGGAAGGGAGGGAGGGAGGAGAAATCAGGGACCAGACAGCAAGGGGTTCAAGGTCAACACAGCACATTTTAGAGGTCAAGTAAAGACTAAATTCCAGATCTCCCATCCCCAAAATCCAGTGCGTTTTCCAAAAAAAAAAAAAAAAGCACGTTCCCCTCCATCACAGCAAAATCAAAAAGATGCTGAATCCCCCAACTATAAATGAAGCGTATTGTCTTAGATCGTTTTCTGTCGATGTGATAAACACCATGACCGAAAGCAACTTGGGGGTAGGAAGGGTTTGTTTGGCTTACATGTCCTGATCACAGTTGGTCATCGCGGGAAGTCAGGGCAGGAACTCAAGGCAGGAATCTGAAGGCAGGAGCTGAAGAAGAGACCGTGGAAGGCAGATGCTTACCAGCTTGTACGTTGCTGATGCTCAGACTGCTTTTTTATTTAGCTGAAGAACCTGCCTAGGGATAGCACCACCCGTAGTGGGCTAGGCTCTCTTACATCAATTAGAAAATGCCTCACAGAAATGGTCCCAAGCCAATCTGATTGAGACAATTCTTCAGTTGGAGGTTCCCTCTTCCATGTGATTCTGATTTGTGTCAAGTTAACAGCTGTGACACGTACATTGCTCAGAAAAGTATACTGACTGGTTTATAACAAAAGCATTTTGGGAGCTGGAAAGATTGCTGTGTAAGCATGAAGAGCTGAGTTCAAATCCCTAGCATCCACATAAAAAGCTAGGTATGGCCACATGCTTTTCCATAACATTAGCACTCTGGGGAGCAGAGACAGGAGAATGGCTGGGGCTTTGCTGGCTACCAGTCTAGTTTGAAGTTCAGTGAGAGAGCCTGTCTCAAATACTAAGGTGAAGCTGGGCGGTGGTGGCGCACGCCTTTAATCCCAGCACTCGGGAGGCAGAGGCAGGCGGATCTCTGTGAGTTCGAGGCCAGCCTGGTCTCCAAAGCGAGTTCCAGGAGAGGCGCAAAGCTACACAGAGAAACCCTGTCTCGAAAAACCAAAAAAAAAAAAAAAAAAAAAAAAACTAAGGTAAGAGTGATACAGTAGGGCACTCAGCATCCTCCTCAGGCCTCATTACTCCCACACCTAGGCACACACATGGACATGGATGATCTCTCTCTCTCTCTCTCTCTCTCTCTCTCTCTCTCTCTCTCACACACACACACACACACACACACACACACACACACACACACACACACACTTTGATCAGCAGACACTGAGCACAATAATTGTCTTTCTGACCAAAGTCACTAACTTCTGCACAGCCGCCTACGGTATGGGCACCTGTGTGCGGGAAGCCACTGGATGCTCACAGCAACACCATGAGGTAGAAGGTAGCAGTTCACCTTTCTCATGGACTTGGTACCCAAGGCAAAAGAAAGAGAAACAGCATCCCCAAGTCACACAGCCGAGAAGTGGCAGTGCAAGAACTTGAACCCAGGCAGCCAAGCACCCTCCACTCTGCCCTGCCTCCCCACAGGCTCACAGGAGGAGGTGGAGTCCTGGATGATACTACTTAGAGCTGGAGTCTGGAACAATGCATAAAACAGCTGTAAAAGCTGATTTGGAGTGCTTGGTAGAAATCTGAATATGGAGTCATTATTAGATGATATTATCACTAACACATTTTGTGTCTTGAATTGTGATCACCATGTTATGGTTATGTAAGAGGGTGTCCATAGAGGACAGACACAGACACTGGAGTCTTTAGAGCAGAAATACCAGGATGGATTGTTGGTAGCTTTCAACCGTTTCGGCGGAAAAGAGCAGTAAGCCAGATCTTGCCAAGCAGGACTCCTAGACAAGTGAATGCTTAATGTGTCAACAACAGACCATGCCCACTCTCACAATGGCCATGTCCTGTCGTTTCTTGCCAGCTCAGCCAGGGAATTCTGCCAACCAGAGCAGGGCTGTCTTGTGGGTGTGTCCCACTAAGCGGCTGAAGCCTGGGTGGTCTCAAGTAATCAGAGCTTATGCAACTCAGCTGGACTCCATGGCCCTGCCTGCCCTCACAGGTTACGAGTATCCTCAGGGGTGCAAGAAAAAGGTAGGGAAAAGACACTGAGGTCATAGATGCTGTGTGCCTCAAGTGTGGCACTGCTGTCCTGCTGGTCAAAGAAAGCCCATGGCCGGACTGAGAGTTGAAGTCGGATGTGAAAAGCAAGGGTCACTGATGTCATCAAAATGTGCTACAGTTGGAGTGTGTGTGTGTGTGTGTGTGTGTGTGTGTGTGTGTGTGTGTGTGCAGGTGTATATGCACATTCATTCAACAGAAACCATCCACTCTTTTGATTTGGTTTTTTGTTTATTTTAAAGGTTTATTTATTCCATTGTATATGCATGAGTGTTTTGCCTGCAAGTATGTGTACCACATGTGTGCCTGGTGGCCATGGGGATCAGAAGAGGGTATCAGATTCCCTGGAACTGAAATTATGAATGGTTATCAGCCACCATGTGGGTGCTGGGAACTGAAACCAGGTCTTCTGCAGGAGCAGTAAGTGCTCTTAACTACAGAGCTGTCTCTCCAGAATCCCAATCCTGCCCCACCCCCACCCCCACCCCCACCCACACACACTTTTTTTTAAAACAAGGTCTCTCACTGAACCTGGAGCTCATCAGTTAGGCTAAGCTTGCTGGCCAGCTATCCCAGAGACCCTCTTGTCTCAGCCTCTCTAACACACCCCAAGTGTGTGCCACCATTCTTGACTTTTTCGTTGTGTGTGTCTGTGTGTGTGTGTATCTCTGTGTGTGTGTGTCTGTGTCTGTGTCTATGTGTCTGTGACTGTGTGCAGGTGCCCCAGGAGGCCAGAAAAAGTTGCCAGATCCCTTGGGGCTGGAGTTATAGACATCAGGAGCTGCCTGACGTGGGTGTTGGAATCTGAACTCTGGTCCTCATGAATGAGTTACAAGTGCTCTTAACCTTTGCTGAGCTATCTCTCCAGTCCCTGTGTTTTATCACATCTATTTATTTATGTGAGGGGCAAACATGTGCGTGGAGGTCAGAGGACAACTCTCAGGAGTTGGTTCTCTCCTTCCATCATGTGGGTCATGAGGATCAAACTCAGGCATCAGGATTGGTGGCAAGCACATTTACCTACTGAGGCATCCCCTGGCCCCTAGCCTTTTTTTTTTTTACATGGGTCCTGGGGAATCTATGTTTACATAAGCCCCCCATACCTGTACAGTTACATTATGATTTTAGTTTTTTAATAGTTTGAAAGCTTACAATAAAACAAATAAAGACACGAAGCAGCAATAGGAAAAACAAGAAACCACACATACTGCCGGACTGGAGAAATTCCAGACGCTGGCACCACCGTTGCTGCTAAGAAGAAAGACAACGGAAGTTCCAGTCACTGCCGATAGGACAGTGAAGAGGTTCAGTCAGCCATTTGGAAGCCCAGCTTGTCGACTTCCTTCCAAACTCAACACGCTCTGAGTGCAGATGCAGCATCACACTCCTTGGGAATCACAAGATAATTAGAAACATGGGCCACACAAAAACCTGCACACAAATGTATACCACAAGCCTTGTTCATTATTGTCAAAACTTAGGAGCAGCCAAGAGGTCCTGCAGATGAATGATGGATAGACTGCGGGACATACAGACAGTAGAACAGAATTCAACAATAAGAATAGATGAGCTCTCAGTGGGGCGGGGAGATGACTCCCAGTTCTTGCTGCACACGCATGAGGACCTGAGTTCATCCCCGCCACCCACAGAGCAGCCAGCATGGTGGTGAGCCCCTGTGATGGCAGCACGCGAGCAGAGACAGGCAGAACTCTGGAGTGCATTGGTCAGCCAGTCAAGCTGAGTCAGTGAGCTGCAGGTCAGTGAGAGGCTGTATCTCAAAAAAAAAAAAAAAAGACACCTGACATCATCAACCTCTGGTTTCTACATACATGTGTGCCTGTGCAAACACACATGCATACACATACACACATACACACACACACACACACAGAGAATGCATTTGATTGTTTTTTAAGATTTATTTTTATATGTGTATTGTGTATATCTATGTATGTATGTGCACCATATGCACATAGGTGTCTGCCAGCCTGCCACTCACAGCATGCACGCCACTGAGAGAGCCCCCTGGAGTAAACTTGGCTTCAGGTTTACCATGTGACACATGTGTCACTTGAACGGAGGGTTTGAGGATGGGGCAGTCTCTGTGCATTCGGGGGTCAGAATAAGGGAAGCTTCTCTGGCTTCTCTTAACTTTTCTACGGATCTAAGACAAGTTCTTAAAAAGAAAGTTAAAAGGGGCAAAAGTCAAAAAGAAGCCAATCTAATCCTATCAATCCTCGCTTAAAAATTTGTCCTCGTGAGAACATTCACATTGGCTTACCCAGTGAAAGTTCCAAAACTGTCACCAGCAGCCAGAATGAGCTCACTGTGAACTATGACAATAATACACACAGGTGAAAAAGAATGAGCTTCTGCATAGACCAGCATGAGTGAATCCTGATGATGATGACCAGGAAAGGGAGGGAAAATTGGAGCCAGGGCCAGCGAGATGGCTCGGCATGCAGGGGACTTGCGACCAAGTCTGAGGACCTGCGCTCAGTCCCCGGAACCCCACAGAAGAAGAAAACTGATTCCTGCAAGCTGTCTTCTGACTTCCCACGTGTGCACAAATACACACACACACACACACACACACACACACACAAGTCGGGGGGAAGGGGAAATCAAAAGTGTATTTATGGTATGATGCAATCACATGAGGTTTAGGGTTAGAGAGAAAATGAATCTGTGACCTTTACCTTGGGCAGTGTTTATCAGGAAGGGCACAAGAAGTGGTGAACTGTTACAGATGTCCTGTGTGTCAGATGGGTGATGGTAATGTGAGTGTGTGCCAATGGGGAAAAAAAATCAATTGTACCCTAAGATACGTGCTTTATAAGAGATATCTTAAAAAAAAAAAAAAAAAAAACACAAACGCACGTACACGCAAACTCTTAAAACTTGACTGGTTTCTCAGTGACTCTCAAACAAGATCCGAATCTCTGAACATTCAATTTAATTTAGTTGCATTTAATTGAGCACGTTCCTTCTCTCCTCATCATGCCAGAAACAGCAAACAATATGACCCTCTGCCTCCCTGCCCAAGGCTGATGCAGATGCTTGTTCTATGTGGGAACCTGATGGGACCGGTCCCTGAGGGTACCCAGACACCAGACGGATGGCATCCTTGATCCCTGGATAGAGTGGATAGAGTTTGCCCTTGCCATTCTGCAGGTGTCCCCTCCCCCTCCCCCGCTCTGGCTGCTGCCGCAGACCCACCCCTCACCGTTACACACTTTACAGCCATTGTCAAACATAATGATTCTTACCCTGGAGAGAAATTGGGTTCCATTTTATATTTTATTGCCTCAAACAGGACATTTTTTACCTTCCCACAGTCCGAAGCCAGCAGGAACAGGACGATAAATCTCAGAAAAGGTTTCCACCAAGATAGATGGTCCAGCCAGGAGACCACACTGTTCCAAGCAGGAATCCAGAGAATAAACAAGCAGTCGGTCCTGCTTTGCCACCCCCCGCTGGTGACCTGTCCTCAGCTCCACCTGCACAACATCAGTCCTGTAGCTCCTGGTCCTGAAGAAAACTGCCTCACTTCAGCCGCCACACCCTTATTCAAAGACATCTTTCCTGGACATAGAATGCCTGCTTAAGCATGGCATCGGTCCTTGGGTTCCATCCCCAGGACCAAATAAACAAATGGTGGGGTACCTTCGTAAAAGCCCAAAACTCAGAAATCGGAGACAGGAGGATCAGTTCAAGGTCAGTCTGGCAAGGCAGCTCAATGGTGAGCTGAGTTTGAACACTGCACCACACGTAAATGTCTGAGAAGAGTGCTGACTCCACAAAACTGTCTTCCGATCTCCACATGTGCACCTCGGCACATGCACACCCCCAGCACACACATCATGAACACATACACACAATATGTTTTTTTATTTATAAAAATGAAGCTCAAGGACATCCTTAGCTACAAATTGAATTTGAGTCCAGCCTGGGCTATATGAGCCCCATCTCAAAATGAAAAGGCGTCGTTCTCCTAAGGAACGCAGATGGTTTCCCAGGCTCTTGAATGCGTGCCTGCCTCCGGCTTGATTGCACGTAGTTTTGATTTGCTCCATCGTATGGTGGGGAAGACAAAGGCTGGTGTGAAGGTCGGCCTTTCGGCCAGTGACAAGCAAGTGGGTGAACACAGGTCTTTCTAGGCTCCGATGGATGCTCCTGACCATGACCCCCTCAGTGGCCCGGGAGCTAGCCAGAGAGACCTGAGAGACTCTGGGGCGGATGGCAGCAGAAGCGCCATTGTCACTATGAGGCCAGCCTTTGTCCTGAGCCACTCCTAGTGCTCCTGCCTCCTGGTGCTCCCTCCTTCTGGTGCTCCCTCCTCCTGGTACTCCCACCTTCTGGTGCTCCTTCCTGGTGCTCCCTCCTCCTGGTACTCCCTCCTCCTGGTGCTCCCTCCTCCTGGTACTCCCTCCTCCTGGTGCTCCCTCCTCCTGGTACTCCCTCCTCCTGGTGCTCCCTCCTCTTGGTACTCTCACCTTCTGGTACTCCCTCCTCCTGGTACTCCCTCCTCCTGGTGCTCCCTCCTCCTGGTGCTCCCTCCTCCTGGTACTCCCTCCTTCTGGTGTTCCCGCCTGACAGAAGAACACTTGCCATGAGCTCTTTCTTTCTGTCTTTGCCATATGACCTGCACAAACATTAGCATCCTTGGAGAACCTGTGGCCTGCCACAAAGTCACCCAGAGAAAGACAGTGATAAGTACCTTTGTCCACTGAGCCATCACCCAGGCCCCAACAAGGGGAGAAAAGAAGCAGGACTAGACCTCAAGGCTTCTGATGCCAGGCCTGGAGTACCTGCTTCTTACCAAACACACACACACACACACACACACACACACACACACACACACACACACGTACGCACACGCGCACGAGCGCTTCCAAACATTAGCTATCGTTTTTCTGTAAGATTATTTTGTGTGTATTTGCCTCCATGTGTGGTGTCACCTGTGTTCAGTACCCAAGGAGGCCAGAAGAGGGCAGAAGATCCTCTGGAACTAGAGCTACAGAGGTTTGTGAAATGTTCTGTGGCTGCTGGGAACTGAACCTAGGTCCTCTACAGATACCACAAACACTCTAGCCACTGACCCATCACCTCTATCCTGCTGTTTGTTTGTTATCTTTTGTTGTTGTTGTTGCTGGGTCTTTTTGAGACACGCTTTAACTGTGTAGTTCAAGCTGGCTTCAAACTTACAATCCTCCTGCCTCTGCCTCCAAGGGCTGGGGTTACTGAAGTGTACAACTATGTCTATCAACTATAATTCCCTCCTAATGCAGTTGATGACATGGGGTTTAACCGTTAGTTATTTAATAACAAGACCACGGAGTTCTAAAAACTAGCATTTGTGAAAGAAACTCGTCCCACAGCCCTGTATATTGCATGATTTCCATATATATGAAATACCCAGAACAGGAAAACCCAAGGAGACAAGAAATACATTAGCAGTTGCCTGGGGCTGGGACGGGCTGTTGTGAGGGATGGGAATGGCTCCTGTGGGGGAAGAAAACATCCCGAAGCCCATGATGGTGATAGCTGCATGGTGCTGAGTCCACTAAAATCCACTGAACCATGAGCTTGAGCCGCCCGGCTTTATGGTATGTAAATGGAATTCAATAAAGCTGTTTTTAAGTAAAATCATTAGTCTTCCTCGGCCTGTGTGCTCACTATGAGCTGGTGGTTGTGAGAGCTACTCAGATATTGGAAGGGTGCATGGTGACACCCCAGCCTGATGTCTAGTGCGAGCACCCTCCTTCAGGTACATTTGTTATGGTTAGTTATAAAGTGTACCCCTCAAAGGGCTCAGGTGTTAAAGGCACCATCCACAACTGATGGCGCCCCTGGACCCTGAGTGAGCTGACCTCATCCCCCATTGGGTCACTGGGGGCATGCCTTTGAAGGGGTCACTGGGGGCATGTCTTAAAAAGGAGGCTCTTGCTCTCTTCCTCCCTCCCTCCTTCCTTCCCTCCCTCCCTCCTCCTCTCCTTCCAGCCACAAGATGAGCAGTACAGGAGTTTCACTAATTTACACTCAAATGGCCACCTGAGAGCTGGGAGGCCTGATGGCGCAAACCTGCACTCTCCTGGAAAAGGGGTTACAAGTTCAAGGCCTGCTTGGGTGACAAGAGTGAGTTTAAGACCAACTTGAGCAAGTTAATGAGATTCTGCCTCAAAATAAAAAGTAATAAAGAAGAGGGACAAGAAGAAATAAATAAGATAAAGAAGTGCATTGGTTTTATCCTTGCTGCAACCAGCTGCCAGGATTATATGGTGTGTTAGACAGGCCACAGTGCAGGTTATGCTGGTCTGCAAGGCAGGCAGAACTTTTGGGTCCCAGGAACTCATACAGCCCAGGCAGGGCAGGACCTCCCCAGATTCATCCTTAGCTTATCTGCGAGGAAGGAGCAGATCAATTCACAGAGCCTCTCTAGGACTCTCAGCCATGTTCTGAGGTCTGATTCTGGGATCTCCAGAGGCCACACTGCCCCTGGCACAGGATACCTTGTCCCATATTACCCTTAGCATGTCCCCAGACAGCAAGCAAGGGGAGTAAGGATGTAGGACACACCTGTGAGCAGGTTCCTCTGGTCCCAGTGAGGCAGGACAGTAAGACAATTTTAAAAAACGGCTCAGAGTCCCTGAGCAGCAGGCTGGGTCCTGGATTCTGTCTCTACTGATGTTTCCACCCCCAGCACATGCCCAGCAGCAGCCAAGGCCTTCGAGTGGGTGGCAGGCAGGGAAATAGAACTGGTGGGGGCCTAGGGCATTGGGCTGTGTCCTTGGGGAGCTGGGAACAAAGGCTCATCACTGTGACAACCAAGTCCTTCTGGTGGGGAGAGTCTGTGAGGCTCCCTCACCAACCATGCTGCGGATGATTTCCCAGCCTGGGGCCCAGGGCTGAGGAGGGAGAGGAGAAGCAAATTAGCACCCCCTGAGAGGATTCAGTGGGTAAACTCACAATCTGGGTTTGGTCCTTGGACCCGCAAGGTAGAAGGAGAGAATTAACTCCTACAAGTTGTCTTCTGGCTCACACACATGCTGTGGCCTGCACACACACATATACAAAAATAAATAAATAAATGTTAAAAAAAAAAATTTAAAGCAGAATGGCTGTCACCTGCAGCAGAGGGCTGCCCTGTGAGGCAGAGAGGCACATGAAAAGCAAACATGGAAGGATGTGGCTGGTCCAGCTGGTCACAGAGAAGCTGAAGGAGCCCACAGCACACCCCAAAGCCCTGAAAGAAAGTCTCACCGCCTTATTAGAGGGTTAACTCGAAGCAGTCATGAACAGGGAGAGAGGTTGACTGCCTCACACCAGGCCATGGCTGGAGCCAGGAGGAGCAGAGAACTGAGCCGGAGTGGAGCCAAGGCTGGCGGGGAGTTGGCATGTGGCTCCTCTTTCTTCCTGTGGCCAGATGGGCAAAGAGGATCCTCAGAGGAGGTTTAGGGCGAGCAAGGACTGGAGATAAGTTAGGGCTAGAAATCTAAGATGGCTCAGGAGGGCTTTGTGGTTTTACTCATATGCTCGCCCCTGCCCCCTCCACTGGGCCTCAAGGATCACATGATAAAGAGCAGCTTTCTTCTCCTGCCACCCAGGGTCCCAAAAAGGGGAAAACTGAAGCAGAAAGATGCCGTGGGTACCTCAGAGAGGTTGTCCCACAGTCCTGTCCATCTCTCCCTTTGTGGTCTCCTGGGCCCAATTATACCCCCTTGTGGTACAGCCACATTCAGCCAGCTGTCAGACATGCACCCCAGTTCTGGCTTCTGATCTCCCAAACACCCTTCTCCCTCCCCAGTGTCTTCCCTTCTACACGTCCACCAATAGCTCCCACTCACCCTGCAGCCCAAACGTCCCCTCAAGTTGGACACTTTCCAAGGTTCCCTTGTCCTCCACCCAGAATGGCTGTCCCTCCCAGGTTCCTGAGGCCTCTGACTTCTCAGATGGATTTATGACATGACCACCTGCTCACCCAGGGGTCCTGCAGAAGATGGTTCCATTTCTCATTTATTTCTTTGTCCCCAGTGCCTGTGAAAGCACTTAGAACATGGAGCCCTCAATACATGTCAGCTCAGTGAATAGATGGTTTTGGATGGATGGATGGATGGATAGTTTTGGTGGTTTGGGATGGATGGGTGGATGGGTAGATGGGTAGATGAGGGGATGAGTGGGTAGATGAATGGATAGGTGGATGGGTTGGTGGGTAGGTGGATGGATGGAAACATACACAGTCTTGAAATTTTTAGAAGATTGGGTTTTTTTGATGTACCAATGGATATACTAATCACTTGATGCACTGCATACAAATGGCTATTCCTGGGGCTGGAGAGATGGCTCAGAGGTTAAGAGCACTGACTGCTCTTCCAGAGGTCCTGAGTTCAATTCCCAGCAACCACATGGTGGCTCACGACCATCTGTAATGAGATCTGGTGCCCTCTTCTGGCCTGCAGTCATACATGCTGTATACATAATAAATAAATAAATCTAAAAAAAAAAAAAAACCAAATGGCTATTCCTGTAGGCATCAGAACCCTGTAACCCAAGCACACAAGGGTTTCTGTCATGTCCAAAAGTCCAGATGCAGACAGTATTGGCCTAAGAAGGGCTTTCCATCAAGCTGTTGTGACTCCAGGTCTCTGTTTCTGCTCCACCATCTTCAAGGACACTCTTCATTCCGTATGGCTGATGATACTCCGACTGTCACAACTACATTCTAAGTCACAGGAAGAAGGAGGGGAGAGTCTTCTTAGGTCCAATGCTTTGCTTCCTTACCTTTCAGATAGATACACCCACCTCTGGGAACTTTGCTTGGTGTAAATTCCCTTGAGAGCATTGGTGAACTTAGAACAGGAAACCTCTGGTGGCATGCCCTGGTGCTGGAGAGGCCTGGCCTTGGCCATCTGTGAGCCTTTCTCTTTGCCCAGATGACTCAAGCTGCCCATCTTTGCTGTGTATGCTCATAGCTCCACTGAGTGTCTGTTATAGCTTCACACTTTGCCAGCCATGTGACCCCCGACGAGTCCCTGAGAAAAGCCCTATGAGGCTCAGTACCTGTTCCCACATGGTGGGAGAGTGACCTCCAGTGTCTGACTTACAGAGCAAGACATGACCATATACATAGAAGGTCTAGACCAAATGTGCAGCAGGTCAAGGATCTGAGTGGGTCCAATGCTTGAGTTGATTCACAGAAAAGATATGGGCTCCACTGCCACCCGGATGTGGCTATAAGCTGTGCTAGTGCTCAAATCCATTCTACAGTAAATAGGAGGTCCCCGGGGTCCCTTGTAGCACAATGAGAGGAACTGTTGCCAAAAGTTATTTTCTCCAAGATATGCACCAGCCAGCTGGGGCTCCTCCTCCCTAAGCTGTTCAGTGTTGGTCTGGGGGAGCCTACTCCCCGCCCTCCCTACCTCCTGTCTCTGGTCCAGAATCCCCAACCCTACCACCATCAGCTGGTCTAGAGAGAAGCAGACTGCAGAAGGAGGTTGCCCATTGCTATGGAAACCAAGGCCAGAGCCCAGCACCCTGCAGCTCCTGGGCACATAGCAGATGTGCTACTTCTGAGTCTCAAGTCCCTATACATCTTCCTACCCAGCAGGTGCGCGCACACACACACAGTCAGCTGGCTCAGTGAGAGGACTAGCAGCCATCACACCGGGCTGTCCACAGAGACCAGATTCCACAGCTGGTGGAAAACTAGTTCTCTGGGCAGAGAAACCAGTCCCTGTGGTCAAGGGAAAAAAAATGTTGATCTCGAGAGTCTGAGACAAGGGACCAAGGGTAATCCTTGGCTGTCACACTCATAAAGCAACCCACCTGGACCTCTGTGTGGCCTTGCATATAGACCATATGCCAGCAGAAGTGCTGGTCCTTTAAGAGACAGATGAGTCTCCCAGCTCCCAACCAGGTGAGCAGTCAGTGGGTACAGGAGAATATTCGTAGGCCTCTCCATATCACCAAGATTACGGGTCCGTTACAAATGGGAAGTGATGACTTCCCCAGAGGAACAATCTGGCCTCCATCACCTTCACCACTGTTCCAATGTAGGTCACCAAAAATAGACAAATGGGACATTACATGCCCCGTTGGGTAATGCTGTAATAAGGACATGACATCCCCTATTTAGTATTCACAGCCGAAAGCGTTTGAACTGAACCGAATCAAGAGGAAACAATCAGACCCATTCAGGTTGCTGGCATTTTACAAGCCATCAGATATGGAATCTTCAAAGTGTCAATTAAAAGAAGGATGAGAAACCTAGATTACAGCAGACCAAAGGGACAGATGGTCAAATGCAACGTGTGGTCCTTAGGATCTCGACAGCTAGCACGGATGCTTGGCTAGCAACAGGGAGATCTAAATACAAACAGCTCAGACAAGAATGTCATTGGATCTGGGTTAAAATCCTTGATGATGCTAACCACACAACCATAGCGTTCTGCTCCTGGGCAAAGGGTCCTTGATCCTAGGAGACTGGAGCCAATTGGGGCGGGGGCGGTGGCTAGACTCAGATATCTGCAGTTTTTCCAAATGATCAGGAGGAAATGGACAAGGGAGAGTGGGCAGTGTTGACTCTGGTGTATTACTGTGAGGGACAGAGGGGCAGTGAAGGGGGCTGTGCCTCCTCCAAGCATCCCTGAAGGACCCTTTACGGAGGAGTCAGCACTCTATATCCTCCTCTGTTTCCTTCCTGGTCACCTGACTAGCAATTTCCCTCAGCCCTTCAGTCCAGAGTTTGAAGTTCCTATTGCCATTTCTCGTGACTTCCCAGCATGCAAGGAGCCTTGTGATTTAAAAGAAGAGGAGGAGGAGAGTCCCCCGGGCCCCATTCCTGGCTTCAGAAATGCCTGGAGACAGAATAAGGAATCATTAACTTTTTAAATAATCTCCTCAAAATGTTTGAAGTTTTGAACCTGTCCAACCTGTGCCACTTGTCCAAGGTCAGCGGACTACTCAGGTCAATGGGATCTTGGACTTCAGGACGCTCACCCAAGACCAGACTCTTGTCCTCTGACCACCCTGGTGGGCACGTCCCTTCCTGCAGAGGCTGGTGAGAAGGACAAGGAGTAAAGGCTGAAGTTGTCCCTGATCTCCCCAGGCCAGTTTAGGATCCAAGACAGCACGGATGGGTGACTGCTGGGCACTCCAGTGACCACAAGATGTGACAAGCGGAGCCACAGGGCTGGCCTTGTGTAGCATGCATAAGGCATGCAGGTAATCCTGCCAAAGGACCAGTAATACTGGGGAGATGAGGAGTGGGCAGGAGCTGGGAGGAAACCAGGAAGTGGGTGCATCCACTCCGAGCCCTTCTCCAGCACCTGGATACTGATATTGACAGCATCAGGTGCCTCTCCTAAACCACAAATGCCCGTCGTCCCCCACCACTCCCATCATCTGGCTTTCTAGCCTGCCCCCAAAGTTCAGCCACCTCCATATTCTCCTTGCCCCATGCCAGCCAGGAGACCCAGGAGAAATAAACTGAAAAAGAGATTGAAAATTTAATCAAAAGTAGCAACAACAAACCGTGTGTGGACATCAGGAAGCAACTGAGTTGCAGGAACACGATGAAGATGGCTGCCGGCTGAAGCCCCTGAGATCCTAGGAGAGCCAGAGAGGGAAGACACAGAGAAGGGGAGAGGCCAAGGAGAAGGGGGCTGGCTTCCCCCAGTCACCAGAAGGGAGGACAGGGTATGACAGAAAGTCCCCAGACACTCTCTTGAGGAACCCAGGAGATATTTGATCTAGACTGGAGTCTGGCATTTCTTCTGAAGTGTAAATGAAGGTTTCCTAAGTCTGGGACACGGGAGGAGGCAGTGAGAAGAAAGAGTGAGCATCAGGCAGGGGTGGAACCCTCTCAGGAGGACATACTCCTCTTGCATATCCTCTGTTCTACACAGTGTTCTCCAGTAGAAGATGTTATACCCATTTTACAGGCAAGAAGACTGAGCTCAGGAGGTTATTTGCCTGAAATTACACACAGTCAAGAATCACTGATTCCAAACCCCCCGACTGGGCTGACATGGGTATCCATTGGAATATACCATCACAGGGGCGTCCCCTCAAGCTCTTGGTACTGAGACAAGGTTGGGGACACTGGAGACAGACACTTCTGAGGCTACTTACAGAGACCAACAGGCATGGATGAGCAAGTGAGAGGGGGGACAGGCAGGCAGGCACAGAACTGGAGGCAGAAGAGAGGCATGGGATCAGGCCCTGGCCTGGAGGTCTCCGTGACATCATCAGCCCTGTGAGCCCTCTGCAGGGACAGCGCATTCTGAGAAGCCAACACCCATGACTGACTAGTGGAGGGCTGGAGGGTTGGCTCAGCAGTTCAGAGCACTGCTCGGCCGTTCTTCCAGAGGAGCCACATTTGAGTCCCGGAAACCGGACGGCAGTTCATAACCGCCTCTAACTCCAGTTCCAGGGGATTTAATGCCTGAAGCATAAGGTACACACACGGCAGACAGACATATGTGCAGGAATATGCATATTTTCAACAAGACAACCTACCGGTAAAATGGACCGAGTTGTGTCGCCCTTCGTGGGATCTCCAGGCCACCAGGACTCCCGAGTCACTCCAGTGCCATCACAACAGACTTGAACTGCCACCTAATTCTACCACTGTCTGTGTAACTGGGGACAATTGAGTAACAGCCTGAGCCTCAGTTTCCCTTTATGTAAATTTGTCCAGTTATGTTGTCAAAGCAGCAAGTAACACAGGGTATAACCGTAGGAGAAACACGCTCCGCTTCACAGAGGCAGATGCTGTGGGAGGGGCTGGGCCCTGAGCAGCCTTGTCCCTTCCACATCTGTGTGGTCACCACGGCATCCACCACGGCCACCCTTTGTGCTGTTGGTATCCGCCCGCTTCAGACAGCAGGTGGAACTCTCCTTGGTCTCTTCCACTCAGAAAAACTTGCTAAGAAAACACAACCCAGGCATGCTTCTCTTTTTATTTTTATTTATTTTTTTGTGGGGAGGGGGTGAGGGTGCAGTGTCCTGGCACAGGTGGAGCAGGAGAACTTGGGGAGTGGGTTCTGTCCTTCCACCATTGGGTCCTTGATTGACCTCAGGTGGTCAGGCTTGGTGGCACGTCCCTTACCCGCTGCAGCTCTTCTCAAGGCTGATTCCGTTGACTCTCCTGACTCCCTCCACTGTCCCCTTGACCTTACACCCCACCTTCTTTAGAGACTTCACCTCGTGAGGCCCCAGGTCACCATGTCCTTCTCAGTTTGGGGTGCTGAATTAGTCATCTACAGTGAAAGATGGGCAAAGGACAGGCAGGTACAGGTTGCACGTGCCTGTGGCCCCAGCACTTGGAATGCCCAAAGAGAGAATTTCTAGTTTGAAGCTAGTCTGGGCTGGATAGCAAGATACTCAGAAAAAAAAAAGTAGGGGCAGCTAAAGAGATGGTTCAACAGTTAGGAACACTTGTTGTTCTTTTTTTTTTAATTTTTTTTAAAGATTTATTTATTATGTAGACAGGAAAGGGCGCCAGATCTCATTACAGATGGTTGTGAGCCACCATGTGGGTGCTGGGAATTGAACTCAGGACCTCTGGAAGAGCAGTCGGTGCTCTTAACCTCTGAGCCATCTCTCCAGCCCCACTTGTTGTTCTTGCAGAGGACCTGGGTTCGGTTCCCAGCACCCACATAATGGCTCGCAACTATCCCTAATTCCAGTTCCTAGTGACATCTTCTCTGACCTCAGCAGGCAGCAGACACACATAGTACACAAATACATGCAGACAAACACCCATATCCATAAAACAAACAAAAAAAGGCGGGGAGTCGAGGGCCTAGCGGACACCAAGTGACACTCCCCTGGTCTCCCTCCCCACAGTATGTGGCAGCCATCCTACCTTCTCCTGCAAGTTGACCAAGCCAATGACTCTGGTAATGTGGTGACTCTTTCCTGACCTGGCCTTTTGGCACAAAGAAATGGCCAGGTGGCAGGTATAGGTTAAAGGTTTTTTTTGTTGTTGTTTTTACCATTCTTCATTTTTTTATTTATTTATTTTTTTCCGAGACAAGGTTTCTCTGTCTAACTGCCCTGGCTGTCCTGGAACTCACTTTGTAGACTAGGCTGACCTTGAACTCACAGAGATCCGTCTGCCTCTGCTTCCTGAGTGCTGGGATTAAAGGCATGTGGCATCACCACCCGGCTAGTTTAAAGTTTAAGGACAGCATCACTCTGTATCCTGGTGAAAGCATCGCTGTCTGGCAACCAGAGGAGACTTCTAGACACACAGAGCTTAACCTGTGACTAAGATGTTAAGAACAAAGCTAGGCATGGTGGTGCATGTCTTCGATCCCAGCACTCAGGAAGTAGAGGCAGCCAGATCTCTGAGTTTGAGGCCAGCCTGGTCTACAATGCAAGTTCCAGACAGCCAAGGCTACACAGAGAAACCCTGTCTCAAAAAACCACAAAACAAAAAAGAACAATATTCCCCAGAGCCAGCAAAATGGCTCAGCAGAAAAAGCCACTGGCTGTATAAGCCAGGAGTCCCAAGTTCAAAGCCCAGGACCCATGGAAAGGTAGAAAGAGAAACACCTCACAAAGTTGTCCTATGACCTCCACACATGCACACATGCACACATGCACACATGCACACATGCACAGTGGAGTGTGCATTCCACATACACATCATGTGAGCATACACACACAAGAAGTAGGATGAGGAGGGGGGACTGACTGAGTCACCGAGTGAGACGTTAGCTGCTCTCTCTTTCACTCCAAGTCCCCACATCCATCTATCTATGCTATCTATGTGCCTCCTGGAGACCCAGAAACATGTGACAATCATTCATTTGCATGTGGATGTGTGCTAGAGATCGGCCCTCTGTGCTCATGAAGTGTCCTCGAAGCTGTCTCTATCAAGCTGAGCCTGGTTCCACAGCTCCCAAGCCCCGTGTGAAAGCTATTTTTCAAACACTGCATAATTTTCCACTCCAGATGGCAGGGCCTTGTTCCAGAACCCTGGGGATCTGTGTTGCCACTCTCCTATTGGGGCTCGCCATAAATTCATAGTGTCTTTTCCCACCACAGATCCATCTGTCACCCAAATCTGCTGGGCTGCTTGTCCTCAGTCTGGAGCTGTGGCAGAGTCCTCTCTGCCTGGGGCTATCTCAAAGATGCCAGCCCTCCATGTCACTTGGTAAAATGGCTGGAGTGAGTAGCATTTGTCAGGTGTATGGTATCTCTCTCATGGGAGCCCCAGAGGGCTGTCTGATGCCGAGTTTCCCTGTGGGAAGTGGGAGGTGGAGTAGATTTGGAACCACTTAGGAGATACATCTCTGCTCACGTCTGTGGGGTTGTTTCCAGAGAAGTTTAACTGAGTCAGGAAGACCTTCACCAAATGTTGGCAGCACCATCCTCTGGGCTGGAGTTCTAACTAAAAAGCAAAGGGAGAAAGAGAACTGAGCGGCCGCGTTCAGCTCTCTCCGCTTCCTGACTGCAGACACAGTGTGACCAGCCGCCTCATAGTCCTGCTGCTGACACCCTTTCCCCACCGTGGTGTGCCGTATCCCCTTGAACCGTGAGCCAAAAATAACTAACCCCTTCCTTCCATCCTTCTTCCCCTCCTTCCCTCCTTCCTTCCTCCCTCCCTCCCTCCTTCCTTCCTTTCATAGCCTTCATCAAGCATGTTGTCACGCAATGAATAACTGATACCTCACACACTGCCAAATGCCAGAGCTGAGAGCCAGGCTCAATTCCATTGTGACACAGGGTGGCAAAGTCAGTATGCATATAAAACAGATCTGTGCATGGATACCAACATGTGCCTTTTCCTGCCGCAGTTTACAGGTCCCTTTGTGAACCACTTCAGGTCATCCATACCAGAAATGGAAAAAATCGGAGTATTTGCCAGATCAGGAGGCAGACATGTCTGCTTGTGCTGACAGCCAGGGCCGAGGTGCTGTGGGCACTGAAGCCACCAGAGCTGCCCGTGGCCCTGCATCTGTGGACATCCACCTGCATCTTTGTAGACACCAAAGCAGTGAATTGTAACTCAGTAACTGCCACCCATGTATCTTGGGACTCAAATGGCGATGCTCACTTCTGCTACACGCTTCTGGGATATGACATCGGTTGGTGTTGTGTGACAGACTTTTTCCTAGGGAGACTTAACACACATGTTTATTCACCCCAAAAAGGGAACCCACAACAGACCAAGTACTGATTGTACCAAAATCCAACTTGGTGAAGCAATAGTTTGCTGAGGTTACTAACAGGAGTATGGCAGGGAAGTCACTCACAGAAACAGGGATGACTCAGAACAGCTGCATCACTGAAAAGTCACTCAGCCTGGGTGACAGCTCCCAAAAGCTGCATCGGGAGCTCTCCAAAGAGCCTGCCGGCACTCGCCGTCTGAGAACTCCCTCTCAGATCTGTAGGCCAGTCTCCTCCTCCAGTGGCTGTCTATAAAGCTGGGGGGGGGGCTTGAGAATCTCCCCAGTTTCTGATTTCCCAGATAATGACATTTTGCTTACCTCCGGAGTCTCATGAGCCTCCCCTCCCTTCTGGAGGTGATGTTTCAGTTCAGAGGAAACCGCCATATGACCGTTGGCTTGATGTTTTGTTTTACACTGGGTCCTGAGACACCATATCCCACCCAGACTTTGGAGCCAGGGAATAGAACGGCTTCGTGAACTCTGTGGAAACACACACGCTCACAGCCTGAGTGGCATTCTGTTTCTTGTCGGCTCCCACCCGCCGCTTCTCCTGCTGGAAGCCATGATGCTGTGCAGATCCTCATGAGTCAGCACCATCTTGGACCCTGCATCCAACAGTCTCAGAAAGGTCTTCTTCCTTTCACGAGGTACAGTGACTCCAGTAAGTGACTATGATCTCTTTGGAAATAAAAACTGGAGTGCCGGCGCCATACAGTCAAGTGTTGCAGCAACTTTGGAGATGGGCAGCCTCCCTTTTGAAGAGTGTGTCTGGCTGTGCACTCTAGCTCAGGAAATAATCATGGCCTTTTCCTGTCTTCAGCCTCTGATTGTCCATTGAATCCCTCTGACTGTGTAAATTACACAGTACCGTTGTTGCCTGCTCCTCTCTCTTGTCCTGGGAACACCAGGTAACCATTTGCAGACTCCTCTGCAGACTTCCATCTGCCACTCTGATCTTATTCAGAACAGTAATTTTTCCCACTTTGCTCATGATTTTAAGTTCCACCAAGGGGCGCCATTATGTCAGACTCCCTGCTTCCCTAGTTGGTACCAGGGAAGCCAGTCCGATCACAGCAACTGTTATTGCCAGCCTTGGCTTCTAGAGGTCAGCCACCACGGAGCTTCTGGACCACGCTGTTGTGCCTCTCACCAGCACATGAGAAATACACCATCCCTAGGTCTTCCCTGGAGCTCAGCTAGCAGCTGAAGTTCTGACATTTCTCGTTCACCGAGAATGAGACCTACCTGGATTTTTCCAAGCTCCCAAGTATCATCTTAGCAGTGGGTGAGCATCCTTCCTGGTGTCCTTGCCAGGATGTGAAATCCTGTATCCTGGGAGGATGCTCACTCCTGGTGGAGCAAATCTCCTGCTCTGACTTCACCCTACATTGCCTCCGACCGCAGGACCTTTGTTATCTAACCCTACGCACACTCTTCAGATCCCTGCCAGTCACTCATGACCCTGCAAGCCTCCTTGGCACACCATCTGTTTTGTGAGCCTTTCCTGGGGAGATGTGAACAAGTCTCTGCTCCCCACAGGCTGGACACCAATGACAGATCAAAGTAATAATTGCTCCAAAGTCCAGCTTGGAGAACCAGTGAGTTTATTGGGCTTATGTACAGAGCATGAATAATGGTTACATACAGCGGGTGACCTCAAAGCAGTCACATTCCTGGAAAGTCTCACCCCAGCATGGACGAACCTTCCACAGTCTATGTGCTAAACCCCCCCCCACTCGCCAAGATCTCAAGGCTATGTACAGTTTGGAGAAATTACATCCAGCTGGAAGGAGTGGCTGGAACCTCAGGTGAGGATCTAGTGAGTCTCTCAATCTTCCTGTGAGGGAATGTCAACCGTCCTGACTTGAGGGTCTCTTGAGTGTTGTCATGGTGTCTCTGATGAAAATGGTAATGATTCTCATGCCTGTGGGACAGCATTCTCCAACATCATTCTTTGCTTCCCATAGTTGCAACCCAGTCTTATCTTGACCCCAGTCAGGCAGATGCCCATCTCAGGGTGGACTGTTTTGCAAGCCTGAGGCCTCTGTTTGTACCAGCAAGTAGGACTGCCACCTTTGACCAGGAATGGGCCAAGTCTGCAGAGCCAGAGGGCTGGTGAGGATGTAGGGATTTGAGATTGTCAAAGGCACCCACCAAGAAGTCTGTGTGTATTATCAGTATCTCACTCTCTCCCCCAGCTCTGACTCATGAGCAGCTTCTGAGCTTGAGATTCCACGGCTTCTAATTCAGTTACGGCCTTGTCCTCAGCCCCTTCTGTCCTGGAGTCCCAGGAGCTGAGAGTCTCTTAACACACACAGCCCAGGAGGCCCTGTGGGTTTTATACTTCACCTTAATGGGTGACTATTCCACCCCAACCTGTCATGATCCTTCTCCCATGCATAGTGGCCCCTAGCCATTACTCTGTGACTTTGTAGTACTCATAATGATTCTTCCACACCTGTCAAATGCTTGCCCATGCCAGCCAGTGCATCTGCTCCTATAACCTATCAATCCCAGCTCACCCTAGTTGTGCTTTTAACCCATACATTGATACCATGTGGTAGGCTCTCCACCTTTTGGGAAATATATAAACAGGCTTGTAGCTTCCACCAGCCTGTAAGTTAGCTGGGTGGCTTCCCCAATTTGCTGTTACCCACCTACCAGATATGGTTTGGTTTTATCATAAGTGTATAGGATAATTGTTTTGCCTGTGTGTATATCTGTGCACCACTTGAGTGCCTGGTGTCTATGGAGGCCAGGAGAGAACATCAGATCTCCTGGACTTGGAGTTACAGATGGTTGTGAGCTGCCAGGTGGATACTGGGAATTGAACCCCAGTCCTCTGAAAGAGTAGCCAGTGCTCTTAAGCACTGAGCCATCTCTCCAGTATTTATTTTTAAAGCTTGAGTTATAACCCTTTTTTTAACCAATGTATTTTTTAGTTCCTTGATTTATGACTTTCTTTGTATGGTTACTATAAAAATTTCACACAACTGTTGCCACACGGGAACATGGTAGTCAGGGCTACCTGGCTTTATTCCTAGCCATGATCATCCATATCTGGCCCCAGAACAAACTGTCCCAATACCTTTGAGGAGGAACTGTTTTGCAAGGAAGGCACTGGAACTAAGAAACTGAGCTCAAAGAGTAAGTCACATGTCCAGACCCACAGAGCTTTAAATGACTGAGCTGGCTTTCCTTCAACCCAGGTCTCCCACTCTGTGAAGGCCCAGGCCTGGAGGGCTGGTGGTCCTTGTGCATCTGGCCAGTAGAAAACAGGAAAAAAGGAAGACAGGGGACTCACAGCAGTGGAAGCTTCATAAGTCAGGTCAAGGTTTAGCATTCATCCCTTCCGACCACTTTCCATTGGGAGAATTCAGTCATGTGGCCCAGCTCTGATTGCCAGGGAGGCTGGGAAATGTAGTCTAGCTATGTGTCCTACTTCAGGGGAAGGAAAGTATAGTCCAGTTTGGACAGCAGTGCTAGACAGTGATAGCCTAGAGCTCTCTACTTCTTTATTGTTTGTTCTTGGGCTGGGAGTAGAGTGATGGCCATGGATGCAGTGTGGTAATTAATGCAGATGACGGGTTACAGGGATCGTCTACACTGGCCTCAAACTCACTTTACAGCCAAGGATGACTTCAAACTACTGATCCTTTGGCCTCCACCTCCCAAGTGCTAGGATGACAAGCATGTCCCACATGCCCAGCCTTGGCAGCAGAAGGGAATAAACTGGACAGTGCTGAGGAATTGGCGGTCAGTCTTGCTCCCAAAGAAATGGTACCCCAGAGGGAAGTCAGATCTAGATGCCAGATATACTCTTACTCAGCAGGGATGAGAATCGAGATCAGAGACAGGTCCCTGTGGCCAGCAAGTCCCTAACCAGTCAGGGAAAGGTGCCTGTGAACCCTTGTTGCTATCAACCTGCCTACCTCCATGGGGTCCTGTGTGAGGCATGGAGATGAACCCGGCCTCACCTGACTGCACGGCCAGGTGAGAACAGGAACACTGAAAGCCCCTTGGGGCTGGGATAAAGATGGCTGCTCCCATCCCATTGACAAACATGATGTGGCTCGTTAGGGACAGTTCTTTAAGGGTTTGCTTTTTTTGAGTTTTAGTGTTCTTCAGTTTGTTTGAAACATGGAGCCCAGGCTAGCTTCAAATTTTCTCTGTCCTCTCAAAGAGGTCCTTGAACTCCTGATCCTCCTGCCTCAGCCCCTCAGTGCTGGGATTACAGGCAGGCACCACTGTGCCTTGTGGTTCTTTTCATTTAATAAACATTTCCCGAACTTATTTCAAAATCTCACAACTGCAAAATAATATTATTTTTAAAGAACCCAGATGTAAGTTTAAGTGCCCACCTGGAGGATGAAAACTCTGGCCTCTTGCCAAACTGGGCTCCAGGATACAGAGACAGGTAACAAGGGAAACTTCTCACTGCATGAGCCTGGCTTAGGGATTACACACGGAGATAAGTAAAAGGTGCCCGCCATGGAGTCACGGTTTGGAAAATGTAACTCTTCTGCCACTTCCTAAAATCCCCAATCCTCAGAGCTCACCCACATACCCACATCACAGGACATCATCAGAACCTTGCAAGCTTCGGGGCTTCCACTGGTCAGGAGGTTCTGCCCAGTCCCTGCTTCCTACAGAGAAATGACCAAGGACTCTGGCTGGAGACTCCCAGTAACCCTGCAGCCAGAGTCTGGCTGTAAATCTGCTTTCAGATTATCTCTGCCATCCCAGGGATCCGGTAAGATGCTGGCCCTCCCCAGCTGTTCTGACCCAGCCCCTGATGACAGCAGCTGGAGACGATGGCCTGAGGCAGGCTAGTTACCAGCAGCCTTCAGAGCCGGCTTGGTTAGGAGCCTGCTTTCTAACACAGGGGACTCATCCAGGATGACTGGGGGTGGGGGCGGAAGAGGCTTGCATCTAAGGCAGTGCCCACTGCCCCACCAGCCTGGGGAGTACAGGGGGGTTGGCTAGATCTGAGCTCTGACAGTAGTATCTGTGTGACCTGGGACAAGGAACAAACTCTTCTGGGCTCAGCTTTCCCATTATAAAATGGGAACAAAAATAACACAGCTGACCCCAAAGAGTCAGTGAGGACCAATTGGAATCATTCACAGACATGCTGGGCACAGTGCCTGACTCAGCTGGACTGTACACGCCGTCGTCAATGGGAGCAGTTGATACCAGAGAGGGGCAGCAGCAGAGCGTCAACCAACTCCCTCCTTCCTGCACTCCATGACCACGGATGGGTTTCTGTAACAAACAGCAAGGCCAGGTCCTTCTCAAGTGAGGAACCTGGCCAAACTGCCCACTACCTGGCCCTGGTCTCCAATTACAGTAAGCCTCACAAGCTGGCACCTGGGGGCAGGTTCCCACCCGTCACGGGGGATCTGAATACCTCATGCTGGACCCTGCTTTTTCACTCCATCCCTTTCCCCAGCCTTTCTTCTTGCCCCAGCGAAGGGTTCTGCCACTGCCACCATACTCCCAATTCTGCTTCCTTTGCTGGCTCTTCTTTCGTCATCAGGGATCCCGGGCCAAGGCTGGCCCCCTCAGCCTTTCTGTTTTATCCTTTAGTGACACTGGCTGTCTGCCCAGCTTTTTAAGCTAGCAAAATCAAAAGAAACCTACATTTTAAAGCTGTAATGAAATGAAAAAAATAGTTCCAAAGAGCAGACATGACTGGACCAAAGGCACACAGCGAGTTGATGGTGAGACATCATTACCCAGAAGTCCCACTGCTTAGGACATACTCAAAAGAGCCGAGGACAGAGCCAGCAGGGGTAAAGGGCGCTTGCTGCCAAGCCTGATGACCTGAGTTTGATCCCTGGGACCTATACAATGGAATGTATAGGTCTCTCAATTTGTCTTCTGACCTCCACACATGCATGTGAACACACACACTCAGGTTAAAAAGAAAACATCTTTTAAAAAAATATATATCTATAATCTTTGCCCTTATGGAGAATAAAATCTAGCAAGTGAGTCAGAAGTAGACTCATAAATGGCAGTGATTGATGACTGCTAAGAAAGATCAAGATAGGCGTGTTAGGAGATAGAGTGACTGGGAAAGCTGTTTGTGTACTAAATGTCTGATATGTGAACAAGTCAACAGGTGGATTCATTACATTGCTGGATCAGAGGATGCTAGAGAACCGTATTAGTTGTTTCTCTATTGTTGAAAAATAACTTATAGAAGAAAGAGTATATTCGGGCTTAGGACTCCTAGGGTTGGAATCCATGATGGTAGCGTGGAGGCAGCAGGTGGGAGGCATGGCAGCTACGGCAGAAGCTGAGGGTTCACATCTTGAACAGCAGGCATGAAGCAGAGAGAGTGCACTGGGAATAGCGTGTGGCTTTAAAACCTCAAAGCCTTCCCCCAATGACTTACTTCCTCCAGCAAGACCTCCTAAACTTCCCCAACAGTGCCACCCACTGGGGACCAAGTACTCAAACATCTGAGCCCACAGGGGACATTTTCATCCAAATCACCACAAGAACCAGGATCAACCTTAACCCTGTTGGAAGGCTGGACACCTGGAGTTAGACTACCTGGGTGGGGTTCCCCTTTTAGATGTAGCACCTGCTGTCAGGTAAGCTTGGGCAAGTCAGGCTCTCTGTGCCCAACCTCACCGTGAGTTAGTGTGGGATAGCAATGGTATCTCAGCTCCTGGTTCTCAGTCAATTCTTGATCATAACAATCAATCCCATAACCCCACTGGCTCATCATCCCGAAGTCCCTTCTTTTTTGTGGGTTCAAAGGCAGCTGAGCTTCTACTGTGGTTGGCCAGGCTAAGCCTGCCTTGGCTCCAGGTGACAAGTCACATTTAGTCCAGCTCCCATGTGTTTCTCCATCTCCACGGGCCAGTGACTTCATGACATGTCTGTTTCTTAGACAATCACAAGAGCAGAGAACACAGGCGAGACATACCACGCACATGAAACCTTCACCCCTGCAGCTGGCTCACTACCCAGGCAAACCTGGTACTGACTGGGTGATGGGTGAGTTGCTCAGACTGCCATCCCAAAAGACCACAACTGACAGACTAGAACCACAGAAACATTTCTTGCCTTAAAACAAAGTTTGAGTTTTTTTTCTTGTTTGTTTTGTTTTGTTGTTGTTGTTTTGTTTTATTTTATTTTGTTTTGTTTTGTTTTTTTTTTTGAGACAGGGTTTCTCTGCCCTGGCTGTCCTGGAACTCGCTCTGTAGACCAGGCTGGCCTCGAACTTACAGAGATCCCCCTGCCTGTCTGTCTCCCAAGCGCTGGGATTAAAGACAAAACAAAAAGGGTTTTATTTCTTTGTGTGTCTGTCTATGTGAGCACCAGCCACATGTGTACAGATGCCTATGGAGGTCGGAAGAGAGCTTCAGATCCCCTGGAGCTGGAGTTACAGTGGTTTCCAGCCTCTGACACCAGTGCTGGGAACTGAACTTGGGTCCTCTAAAGAAGCAGGAACTATTCTTAACTGATGATCCATCTCTCCAGTCCTGAGACTTGTTTTCTCACAGCTTTATCGCTTAGAAGTTTAAGATCAAGGTACACGCAGCATTGGTTTCCGGCAAGGTCTCTCTCCATATCTTGCAGAGAGTCCCTTTCTTCCTGTGTCCTTGCATGGCCTCCTCCCTGTGTGCCGATGTCCTGGTACCTCTTCCTCTTCTTATGAGCATGCCGGTTCGCTGGATGAGGGTCAGCCATTAACTGTCCCCTGACAGTCCATGCACTAAAGGCTTGGACCTCAGGTGGTGCTACTGGAAGGTGGTGGGACCTTTAAGAAGTGGGGCATGTAGCTGGGAGGTGGTGACACACGCCTTTAATCCCAGCATTAGGGAGGCAGAGGCAGGAGAATTTGTCAGTTCGAGGCCAGCCTGGTCTACAGAATGAGTTCCAGGACAGCCAGGACTACATGGAGAAACCCTGTCTTGAAAAACCACAAAAAGAAGAGGAGGAGGAGAGTGGTAGATCTTTAGGTCATACATTGTATTGGATATTTTTCTCCTTGCTGTGACCAAATTCCTGACGATAGCAACTTAAAGGATGAAGGGCTGGCTTACTGTGACTCACAGGTGGAGGGGATAAGTCCCTATGGAGGGAAAGGCCGGCAGCAGGCGGCACTGATGGGGACAGAGGCTCGCAGTTGGGACTCCTGGCCTCCTGTACTTGGGCAGAATAGGAAACAGTGAACAGAAAGTGGGGCCAAGCTGTCATACCCCAAGGCCCACCCTCTGAGACCCACTTCCTCCACCAAGGGGCCCCCTCCTCACATTTTGTTTTTGATGTTTCTGTTAGTGGTGGTGATGCACTGGTTTTTTGATTGTTTGTGGGTTTGAGAGTGGGGTTGGTTGTTTGGGGTTTTGTTTGTTTGTTTGTTTGTTTTGAGACAAGGTCTCACTATGCAGCCCTGGTTGTCCCGGAACTCCATATATAGACCAGGCTGGCCTTGAACTCATAGAGATCCACCTGCCTCTGCCTTCAGAGTGCTGGGATTAAAGTCCACCACACCTAGCTTGCTCCTCACAGTTTTATAACATTCCTAATGGCACTACCAGCTGGGAAGCAAACACGTGTGCTTCTGTGTGTGTGTGTGTGTGAGTGTGTGTGTGTGTGTGTGTGTGTGTGTGTGTGTGTGTGTGTGTGCGCATGTTTCACTTTCAAACCATGACAACTCTCGAAGAACATAATGGGGGCTTGACTTCTTCCTCATCTCTTCGCCAGGACGTGAATGGGTTTTGCTGTGCCTTATACCTCTCTGAGGCCCAAACACTACAGAGCCAATCCACCATGGTCAGATGTCTCCCAAACTGTGAGGCAGAATACTCAAACTAAGGTAATTATCCCCAGCATCCATTACAGTAACACAAGGCTGACTAACAAGCACTGTCCAATAATGACCTCATTCAACTGTAATCACTCCCCCTTAAAGGCTGTCTCCAGATATAGCCACATTGGACATCAGGGCTTCAACATACGGAGTCTGGGGAGCCAGCCTTTCTGCCTGTAACAGATGGGGAAACGTGCTCCCCCTATTTGAGATCTCTGCCAAACGACACGGCAGAGGGGACCGGGACACAGTTCTATCCCAGGGAGAGAAGAAGCAGCAGGGGTCATTCAACCTGCCAGGGCTATTAAAAGGGATCAGCATTTTTATTGTGCAAAATGATTAAGACAGTGTTTGAATTAGGCGAACTCTCACCAAGCTTGGTTCCTTGCTGAGTGGTTCAGTGGACACACCATCTGTGCCATGGTGTCACAGGTCTCTCAGTACACTAGACTTATCAAGGGGGTTACTGCATATACCGAATTCTACTGCACCTCAATTAAGCTGCTTTATAAATAGATAGATGGTCCCAAATGCAGTGCGACATCCTGGATGGAATCCCTAAACAGAAAAGGGAAACAAGAGACTCGGCGAGGACCTGAGTTCAGATCTCCAGCATCCACATTAAAGCTGGATGTGGCAACAGATGTCTATAACCTCAGACTGGTAGAAAGATGGAGATCGATGGGCCTTGGAGCTCATTGGCTAGCCAGTCTAGCTAACCAATGAGCTCTAGGTTCAGTGGGAGACCCTGCCTCAAAAAAGAGTGTGAAGCTGGGCAGTGGTGGTGCAGGTCTTAATCCCAACACTTGGGAGGCAGAGGCAGTGGATGTCTGTGAGCTCCAGGACACCAGGGCTACATAGTACGACTATGTAATAGATAGATAGATAGATAGATAGATAGATAGATAGATAGATAGATAGATAGATAGATAGATAATAAAGTATAGAGTGACTGAAGAAGACCCTAACCCTGACCTCTGGCTTCCGCATGCATGCTCACACACATACAGTTACAACACACACACACACACACACACACACACACACACACACACACACACAGAGGTGGAAGGAGACGACGGGAAGTTGATGAAATCTGAGCAACATACATAGTTTAGTTAGTAGTTCAGTACCAGTGCCCATGTCTTCGTTTGAACAAATGTGTTCTGGTTATCTGAGGTGCTACTAAGAAAGGAGGCTGGAGGGAGGGTGAAGTCTACACTGTCTTTGTAACTTTACTGAGAATCTGGAATTACTCCACCAAAACAAATAAACAAAAGAGAATCAATACCCACTCCCCACAGCTCCCTCCGCCCAGCACAGAGAGGAGAGACTCCTGGAGTCCCTCTTGCCTTCAGTTCCCTCTAACGGTTCCTGGGCCGCCTCTGGAGATCTCAGGTCCAAAGTAGTACACAGCTGGTATAATCCTAGCAAAATGAGAGACTGGACTGAAACCAAAATGGCAAAATCACTGGAGTGGTGCAGGCTGTGGTCTGCTTTCTATACCCCGTGATGCCTGGTGCTGCCCCACGGCTCCCACCCCACATGGTTGCCAAGAGCACTTGAGATGTTTCTGATCCAGGTTGAGATATGCTTTAAAGGTTTTTAAAAAAAAAAGTGCAAAAATATCTCATTGATCGTTTTTGTTTTTTTTTTTTCTTGGGGGGGGTTGTTTTGTTTTATTTTTTTAGTTTTTCGAGACAGGGTTTCTCTGTGTTGTTTTGATGCCTGTCCTGGATCTCCCTCTGTAGACAAGGCTGGCCTCGAACTCACAGAGATCCGCCTGGCTCTGCCCCCAAAGTGCTGGAATTAAAGGCGTGCGCCACCACCACCTGGCTCATTTTTGGGTTTTGTTTGTTTGTTTGTTTTAATCTGGTCACATTGAAATCTTACCATCTTGAATCCATCAGATTAAATATATTGAAATTAATTTTACCTGGTTTGGGTTTTTTGTTTTGTTTCCTTTTCTTTTTTAAATGCAGCTGCTAGAACGTCCTTCATTGTATGTGCAGTTTCCATTTCACAGCCTTCACGGTGCTGGCCTGGAGGGAAGAAGGGTTATAATGGCCTGGGGAGCCTCCTACCATGAAGCCTACGGAATAGGATGGACAGACAGACTCACGCTTAAAGCAGGGAGACAAGCTCAGGCAGCTGGCGTTTCAACAGGCCCGAATCTGTGAGGTCAGAGGCAAGAGAGGGTAACAGAAAAGGGGGATTCAACCATACTGCTTCATGCTAACCTCACCTTTCTGCCTGCCAAGCAGGCGGGTACCTAAATGAGGGCAGAATCCAATCACGAAGCATCCTGAAAAGACCACGGGATCCTAAGCCACTAGCACCCGGGGCTGCCCTGCTGGGCTCACCCTGTAGTGGGACATGGCCTCAGAGTGAAGTCCTGTGAGTTTTCTAGACGTCCTTCTCCTTCCCCTGCCCCACCTCAGCAAGCGACAGCCGCCATTCTGACCCCTGCCTCACCAGAATGACTTGGTTTCCCCTCAGGTGTATTTTCTAAACTGCTGTACAAGCTGGGCTCTGGCAGCACATAAGAAGACAGGTGCCCTGTCCTCAGGAGGCCACCTGTGGGAAGAGAACAGGGGCCTGAGAAAGGGTTCAAGGAACTAAGATGTGTGAGAGGACTTCTATGTGGCACCCCCAAGAGCAGGTGTTGGGCACCAGATAATGTGAGAAACCCACAGTTATCTGGAAACAAGACTTATTTATTAAGGGATGGAATGGGAATCACACACTCAGGAATACTAAATGAAGAGATGCTGTTGCCTCTTCATCTCCCAGGGAAAGATGGGGAAAACTCCAAACCAGTCTGTCAACCCAGCGTCAGGAAGCCTTCCACATCCAAGAGAGCATGACACCCTCCCCCTTCTCTTCCTTTTTTTTTTTTTTTTTTTTTTTTTTTTTGGTTTTTCGAGACAGGGTTTCTCTGTGTAGCTTTGCACCTTTTCTGGAACTCACCCTGTAGCCCAGGTTGGCCTCAAACTCACAGAGATTCGCCTGCCTCTGCCTCCCAGTGCTGGGCTTAAAGGCGTGTGCCGCCACCACCCGGCCATAAGAGGCAGACAAGGAGCACCACCTCTATCAGGCTGGGTAGCCCAAGGTCATTGGCTGAGCGATTACCCACTACACTTCAGGCCCTGCAGACCAAGAAGTGAGGGGGATTGCCCCAAGGCCATCCTCAACCAAGAGGGAAGGGACCCGGTAGACACTCACTTGCACTTCCTGTCTGGAGAATATGCCCTGAAGGTCGTTTCACAGAAAGTTCCCTTAGAATCAGCTCCTGCTGCCACAGTCACTTGAGTGACAACCACTGTGGTGTCCTCTTCTTGACTGCCCCTCCCCATTCCTATCCTTCCCGCTGACAACACCTGCCCTTAAGCCCTTTCCACCCAGGCCACCGACTCTACCTCTGGTGAAGAGTGTCCGAGATGAAAGAACAGAGACACGGCTCCACAGGCCACCCTCACTAACCTGGAGTTTGCCTAGACTTTGACAGACCTTGACTCAGACCAACTGGGGATCCCCAGCTTCCATGCTGAAAAGAGGTTCGGGACTAGATGGTAGAGTGAAGCAGAGTCGGAAATTATATTAAAGATATTGTCATATAGGATTGAGCATGAAGGTTAAGAGAGTGCTCAGAAAGGAAGACACACCCGAGTGGGGTGTATGCTTCGGATGGGAGAGTACAGGAAAGTGATACACCCGAGTGGGGGTACGCACTCGAATATGAATTAATTGACTTAGTATTAGCCACATAGACTGTCTTGGTGGCTCTCAGGGTACATCTCAAAATGTTGCTGAGAAGCTCCTGTTTCCCCCTCTCTCTTTTGATATGAGAGATGCCTGAGGTGGCCCCGGAGATGCCTTGGTGAAGCTGCCATCTGATGAGGTCAACCAGGAGCCAGCAGGAGGGGCTCACCTGCGTCCTCTCCCACCTAAACCCCTGGGGAAACCCAACACAAAGCAATTTCCCCTTTCCCCACTAATTGCTTTTGCAGCCTGGCTTTCCCTCCAGCTGCCCCGCCTCTTCCTCTTCTCCTTTCTCCGCCTCCCAAGGACAAGGACACAGAGATACAGCCCCCTTGGGCCCAGCTTGTCTCTCTCAAAAACTAGTTTCTGAAATGTAATCCCGGAGGTGACAGTTGGCTGGGGCTGGCACTGCCCCCAGGGGAGCCATGGCTCCAAGCAGCTGCCAAGGACCTTGGAACTCAGTCCGGGCCTAACAGGCCCCAAGACTGGAGAGTGGCTCTCCCACCCACCCACACCCTCGCCTTCCTCCCCTACTCCCCTTGACCACCTCTTTGCTAAGTTTTCACTCCTTCCTCCCATTTTCTGGGTGCTGTGACACTCTTAGTTGCCTGGATACCAAAATGCCACCCTCCTGAACATTTTTCAGACGTCTTGGGCAGAGCCAGGGCCAGTGGCTTGAGTCCATTCTAGGCTGGAACGGTAAAAAGTCAGTGTGGGAGCTGTCTTTCCTTGCTGTGGAAACCCACAGCATCTCCAAGGTTTACCTTGCAATCTGGGTCTGGCTTTAAAGTCGCTGTCTTAGGGTTTCTGTTGCTGCGGCAAAACACTGTGACCAAAAAGCAACCTGGGGAGGAAAGGGTTTATTTGGCTTACACTTCCAGATCATAGTCCATCTTTGGAGGAAGTTAGAACCGGAGCTCAAGCAGGCAGGAGCTGATGCAGAGGAATTGCTGTACTGTATTGTCCCCTCTAGACCATGCAGACCACGAGATGACGGGGTTAATGAGGTCGTGCTGACCTCTTAGCCAGTGTGAGCCTCTTCTGATCTACCCGTTTGTCTTCTGCTACTTGTGCCCCTGGTCCTCCCTCTCATCCCTCTCATCCCATCAGGGAAGAATCCTGGCTGGGTCTGCAGAAGCCCTCTCCCCGTCCTGATATGCAGGCCACACGGCAGCTGACTGTAGTGGTTTCTGCACTGCCTACAAGACACAGGAAGACCAAGGCACATGGAGCAGACTGGCCCTCTTCGAGCTGGAGATACATACTGAAGGCTCCTGATTCCTGCCCCGAGGTCACATGACTCACAACAGCATTAGTGGTCAGAGTGAACAAGAGAGACACCAAGTGAGGGTAACATCATGGAGGAGGGGGCCTGCTACAGAGCTCCAGGAGCCACTGAGTGTCCCATCCAGCCTCACAAGAGTCTGTCCTGTAGTCTGTCCACCCACCCCTACCTCCTGAGGCAAAGATAGGGTCATAAATTGTTCCAGGAATTGAATTCAGGTCTCTAGTCTTACACGTCAAGCACTTTCATCCACTGAGCCACGTCACCTGCCTCACTAAAGTCCCGGGTCCGAGCTCGAGCAAAATGTTTTAATAAAAACAGAAGAAATCTGGACCCATCTCAGGTTGCTAAGCAGTCAGCAGCCGAGGGACTACAGTGACAAACATAAGGAGCACGGGTGGAATAACCTCACTTGGTTATAACTGACACAAGGGTCCGATTAGCACACTGGTCAAATTAGGAGGAGCTGTGTGGCGGCTGTACCCTCTGTCCTGCTTTGTCCCCTCAAGCTGACGCCCAGTGAGGTGCCGTCAGTCCTCTGAGCTCCCAAAACACTCTTTCCACTGCACTCTTGGGGCTTCCCATCCAGGCTCTCAGAGTTCCATGGAATCCACAGCAGCCAAGACAGCCAGCTGCCATGGACACCTTACAGCACCTTCCCCGAGTCTCATCCCAGACTGAAAAACCCTCTGTCACCCAGCTGAGGCATTGCCTCCTCCATGAAGCCTTCCTGACCTCCCTTCTCATCAAAGCAAATCCGGATAAAGTTAGCTAGGTCTTGCCTTGTTCCAGCACTGGGTAAAGCAACTAGCATCACAGGGGTTTCTCGTGTGTGTGTGTGTGTGTGTGTGTGTGTGTGTGTGTGTGTGTGTGTGTGTGTGTATAGACATGCAATTACAAGAGTGCATGTGTGGGTGCAGGTACACATGTGTTGGGGGAGGGGTGCAGATATTTATGCATGCAGAGACCAGAGGTCAACATCATGTACCCTCCTCAACCACTCTGCATTATTTTGGAGAAACGGTCTCCCACTAAACCCAGAATTTACAGATTCAGCTAGACTCGCTGGCCAGCAAGCTGCAGGGACCCTCCTGTCTCTATCATCCCAGCACGGGGGTTTCAGGTATGAACCACCATGCCTGGATTTCCACATGAGTGCTGGGCTCAGAGCTTAGGCCCGAATGAGTCCTCTAGCATTTGATGGGTTGTTCTGGGGCTGCAGTCCACGATGGCAAGCAGGAACTGAGTCCTGTTCATTTCCAGGTTCTCCGTGCTTTGCATGTGGCTTAGCATTTGGAGAGCTTGGTGAGTGTTTGTGTAGAGGGGTGCTAGGCTGTGAGTGAACTGTAGACAAAGGAATGAAAGTGAAATTCCAGGCTTTGAGAGCACAGGGTGTGTGTGTGTGTGTGTGTGTGTGTGTGTGTGTGTGTGTGTGTGTAAGGTGTATGTGTATGTGTGTGTGTGTAAGGTGTATGCGTATGTGTGGTGTGTATGTGATGTGTGTGTGGTGTGTGTGATGTGTGTGTATGTGTGCAATGTGTACGTGTATGTGTTGTGTGTATGTGATGTGTGATATGTGTGCGTGGTATGTGTGTAGTGTATGATGTGTGTGTGTGTGTATGCATGTGTGTATGTGTCAGGGTGTGAAGTGTATGCACATATGTACGTGAGCCATTGGATACCTCTGTCATTCAGTCCTTTCCACCACACCGCACAGGTACAAACTCCCTGTCCATCTGTTTGCAATTTCCTGACAAACCTGATGTCCTGTCCAATGGCCAAATCATGCCCCACAGCATGTGTTCTGGTGTGGGGTTCGTACACTCCAGCTCTGTGCTTGTAGGTAATTGCGCCTGGTCATGGCAATGGACCAAATCATTTCCAAGCCAGGGTGGATGCAGAAGAAAGAAAGAGTCTGGACGTGGGGGACCCTGCCTCTCCCCACCATCTTAAATGAAGATGTTAGAGGACAGCTGATGCTTGCAGCCCACTTACCGATGCCAGAGCAGCCACACTGCCCCCAACTGTGGGTCAGGAAATCAGCAGCTGGCAAAACTGCCCGGCACTCTGCTGTCCCTGGGCTGCCTGGAACTGGAAAGCTGAGAAGGGGAGACCACTCAGCCATGGCTCAGAGCACCCACAAGTCCCTCCCCTTTCTTGACCCTCCTCTGCAGGGAGAAACAGCCACCCCTCTTTGGGCATTCCCCTGTCTCATGCCATAGACTCTATCCCCACTTCTCTTAACACCTTTTCATATTTGACCACACGTCCTGCCTCCATGGCTCACAAGCCCAGTGCTGCAGGGCCTCTGTCCCAGTCACCTGTATAGGCAGTGCTTGGCAATCAGAGTGTGATGGGCAAATTGATCTGTGCGTGGGTGAGGTGAGATACGGCCAGGAGATAGTTACTGTTGTCAAACTCCGGCGCTGTAAGAAGCACTCATCTGAGCCCTTCTTGTGTATTCATCCAGCATCCCTTAGCTAAGTAATCATGGCTAAGTTTATGACGAAGAAGGAGGAGGAGGAAGGGGAAGAAGGAGGAGGAGGTAAGCACGGTGGGATGGCTCATTCCTGTAATTGCAATATTCAGATAACCAAGGCAGGAAGACGACTAAGGTTTAAGGCCAGCCTGGGCTACATGAGACCCTCTTTCAAAAGAAGGAGCAAGGGAGATGGCTCAGAAGGTAAGAGCACTTGCATAGGATCTGAGTTCAAATCCCCCAGCACCCACATAAGAAGCCAGGCAAAGCTGGGCAGTGGTGGCACACACCTTTAATCCCAGCACTCAGGAGGCAGAGCCAGGTGGATCTCTGTGAGTTCGAGGCCAGCCTGGTCTACAGAGCGAGATTCAGGACAGGCACCAAAACTACACAGAGAAACCCTGTCTCAAAAAGAAAAAGAAGGAGGAGGAGGAGGAGGAGGAGGAGGAGGAGGAGGAGGAGAAGCCAGGCATGGCTGCACGTACCTGTCGCCCCAGTACTTCGGAGTAGAGGCATGAGGATCCCCGGAACTTCCTGGCCAGAGGCGTAGAGAAAATGACAGTGAAAGGCCCTGACTCAAGTCACTAAGGTGGAAAACAGTGGAGACTCGTGGTGTCCAGCTCTGGCCTCCACGTGTGTGTGCCCATGCAAATGCACTAACACACGCATGGGCACACAGCACGCACAAGCATGGAAAAGGTAAAGAGGGAAGAGGACGAAGTGGACAAAGAGGGTGAAGGCCCAGAGTGCCCAGTGTCCCTGTGCTCTCAACTCCTAACTGCTCTGCTTGCAGTCTCCAGAGGGTATGCCACCCCCTGAGCCTTGGTTTACTCATCCTTAAAATGGGAATGGGCCTGGAGACACAGTTTAACAGTTGAGAGTGTTTACTCTTCAACCATGAAGACCAGAATTTAGATCCAGCCCTCGTGTAACAAGACAGGTGTTGTTCATACACCTATAACCCTAGCTCCAAGCGGAGCAGAGACAGGAGGATCACTGAGGCTTGCTGGCTTCCAGCCCAGCCAAGAGAAACACAAACTCCAAGTTTAGGGAGAGACCCTGCCTCAAAGGACTAGGGGGAGAGTGATAGCGGTCATCCAGTGCCCTCTTCTGACCTCCACACAAGCACAGAGGCATTCATACTGTCACACAGACACATACACACACACAAATGTGGGCCACAGCTCCATTTGCATATTACTCCAGCGAGGATGCAGGAACCTCCTGACTGGTTCCCCCATCTATGTCTAAAGAGGCCTGTCCCTGCTTAGCTTCCAAAATCAGAGAACACCAGGCACATCCAGGGTTGTATGGCCATAGGCTACCTTCTGGTTCTCTATGCCTTGGGAACCTGTGTGTCCAGGGCTCCTCCCCCAGTGGTTTCCTCTATTCATCCCCCAAGTGCCCACTCTCCCTCGGGATAGAGACTGTCTCTCAAATGCTTTCCCCAGAAGATACCAGTTATCAAGTGAAAATCTCAGGGTTGGGCACGTGATAGGTCCCTACAAGTTCTTCGTCAGGGAGGCCCCAGAGACCACAGGCTATTGCCAATGCTCTTGATGCCCACCATAACTAGATAGTAAGACTTTATTGTTGAAGACATCACACACTTTAGTTGCAGAACATTAAAAAAAAAATCTATCTGGGGTGCTTGGAGGCTTTTGGAGATGAGATGGGTTTAGTTCCCAGCACCCACATCAGGTGGTTCACAACCACCTGTTAACTCCAGCTGCAGGAGATCCAACACCCTCTTCTGGACTCTATGGGCACCACACACACACTGCATATACCCATACACACATATACACATAATTAAAATACAAACCCAGAAATCGCCAGGAAACTTCCTCCCTGCCATCTAGCAGGCCAGTTGGCATCAGTGGTTTTCCCCAGCACTGGCCCCTGAATACTACAATACCAACCTGCCAGGCAAGTTATACCCACTAGTGCAATAGTGGCATGGATGTTACGGTGTAACCAACCACTTTTTGCCTGGATTTGAGTCTTGCTGCTCCACAGGAATGAATGTGTGCCGGGTACTATAAGCCTGGCCAAAGCCCATGCCTTGGGAGGTCATAGGCCCTAGTGGGGAACCTACTACTTTAGTTGTCTTCCTAAATGATCATGTTGTTAAACTGCCTTCTAAACATGTTTCTAATGGCAGACTCTGCGCTCAGCCTAGGTCTGATAAAGCTTCTTCCTGCAGTGGGAGAAGTCAATGCGGGTGACTCATGAATGGTCAAAGATCCAAAACTCAGTGGCTGTCAAGTGTTCCGTCCTAAAAGGGATATTCTGCATCCCCACCCCAAAGCATAGGGAACTTAAGAGTGTCATGCTGGGGTGCAGGGAGGGGTGCTGTGGAATGCTCTTCTTCAGGACATTGCATGACTGTTGCGCTCACGACCTCACGGCATCTGTGGTGACCTGCCGAAGACCTGCCGAAGCCAGTCAGAATTCCAGCACGGAGTGGGAGGGGCTCACAAGGCCCACCCTTAACTGAGGAGCTTTGGGCAACTGATGGCTTCTGGAGAAGGAAAATCAATTTTCTTCAGGAGTGTGGCCTCTGGTAGATTACCTAGGCCTTAGAGGAATACCCCACACACCCATGTGTGTAGAGGCAGCCCTAGCTGGATTCGGTGAGTTAATTTTTTAAAAAAATAAAGGAAAGTAGGAGGGAGACGTGTTGGGTGAGTCTGGAGGGAGTAAGATGGGAATGGAGGTAGATATGATCAAGACACATGAATGAAATTGTCAAAGGGTAAATTTAAAATACTGTTTAAAAATGTTAAACATTGCCTGGTGGTGGCGGCGCATCCCTTTAATCCCAGCACTCGGAAGGCAGAGGCAGGTGGATCTCTGTGAATTCAAGGCCAGCCTGGTCTACAGAGCAAGTTCCAGGACAGCCAGTGCTGTTACACAGAGAAACTGTATCTCAAAAAGCCAAGAAAAAATTAAAGCTTATGTGGTTGTTTGGTTTTCTCACACAGGTTGGCCTTGAAGTCTCCATCCTCCCAGTGCTGAGATTACAGGCCTGCACCCACCGTATTGGGCTCTGTTTTGTTTTTCTTTGGCCACTGGGGGTCATTCCCTCACCCCAGCTCCTGGGACCCAGCTTCCTTGTGCGGGAGGGATCTAATAAAATGGCCATCCACCAGCAGTCACTCAGCTCCCCCGGGACAGTGGCAGATGTCTCTCAGAGGCTTCCAGGACTGCCTTTGCTGGACTCCCTCTAGCTCAGCGGGACTTGGAGGTGGAAGGAAGCAGCCTTGCCTCTCTGTGGGCAGCAGGAGATACTGACCTGCCATGGAAGGGGCCTGAGTGCAGAGCAACTCTGGGAATGCCAAGCTTGGCCCTAAGGCAGCTGTAGGATTGGCACCGGAGCCCAACTCCACCCCTCTGACTATAGGGTGAGGAGATTCTGACAGCTTTGCCCTCTCATTTGAAGGGTGGTGTCCTGGAGGTGGCAGGGACATTCACAGTGGCCTTGATATTGCAGGATATGCTTGGAAGAACAAGGACTCAGGTGTTGCTTGGGGGCAGTGAGGAGGACTAGCTAGGAGCAAAGCTTGTGTAATGATTAGGGTTGGAAAGATGGCTCAGTGGTTAAGAATATTTGCTGCTCTTCCAGAGGATCTGAGTTCATTTCTCAGCACCCACATTACACAGTTCATACTGCCTGGAGCTCTAGCTCCAGGAGATCTGATGCCCTCTTTTGAACCCTATGGCCATGTACACATATGTCAAACATTCACACAGACACACTCATAAGCACATAAATAAAGGTAATAAAAAAATTTTGAGACAGTCTCTTTACATATCCCCAGCTGTTCTTGAACTCACTCTGTAGACCAGGCTGGTCTCAAACTCACAGAGATCCTCCTGCCTCTGCCTCCCGAGTGCTGGGATTAAAGGCATGTGCCACTGCACCTGGCTAAAAAATAAATATTTTAAAGAGAAAACAAAATGCTGCTTTTAGCCAGAAGTGATAGCACTCACCTGCAGTTCCAGCACTAAGGCTGAGACAGAAGGATTGAGTTCAAGGCCAGCCAGAGCTACACAGTGAGTTCCAGGTCATCCTGGATCCCAGAATGACATCCTATCTTAAAAAACTAAAATCACACACACAAAAAGGCTTGGGGATCTAGTGTTCAGTGGGCAGAGCACTCATCTAGCGTGCTCAAAGTCCTGGGTTCGAGCTTCAGTATCCAATAATGGGGTGTGGTGGCACACGCCTGTAACCCCAGAACTTGGGAGCTGGAAAGAGAGGATCAAAAGTTCAAGGTTGTCCTTAGCTACTTTGTGAGTCTGAGGTCAACCTAGGCTACAAGAGACCCTGTCTACATAAATAACTGAAAAAAAGAAAAAGTCTTTTATTGGGGGGTGATAGGAGGAGATGGAGAAGTGAGGAAAACATCATTCAGGGATGGGGGTGTGGGGAGGAGGAGTCAGCAGGGATGAGGGGTCACCTGCATGCTGGACAGGATACCCTAGGAACTGGAGCCTGAATTGCCTGCAGGTGAATTGCAGGGGTGAGGAGGAGGGAGCCCAGAGGAGGCCAGGCCAGCCCACCCCAGAGAATGGCCTCTTATGCCAGAAAGAAACAGCCAGTCCAGAGGGATGAATGGCCTTGCTAATTGGCCATTTTGTTTTTTATGTATTTTCATTAGCGAGATAAAATAACAACTAATCATGTAACTGTCTCCCTTGGAAAATAGATGCTCCTTAGGTACCTGTGCCTTCTAGCTGCTAAATAAGCCTACGCTGCTGGCAGGCTCTGTGGTTTCCACAGTGTGGCAGGGTAGGGGCTAAAGTCACAGGGTCAGACTCCTGAATTCATAAACCCGCCAACTTGATCCTCAGAGCCCAGGACCTCCAGCAGAGACATTTGCATGAGGATTTGAACTCAGTATCAGCCTGGTAGGGAGAAAGAGCTGGGACCCAAGCCAGCCCCTACCCCTGGGCCCCACACAAACCCCAAAGACACTTGTGGAAAAACCATGATGTTCTTGGTTGGCCAGAGAGAGGGTCTCAAACATTTGTCTCCTCATTTTGCGGACCCATCATGCTCCTCAATACAAGTGCTTCAGAAAGCGGGTGACTGGAGGGGATCTGGGTCTCCATGGTGACCCATCCATCCACTCAGCTGCCCATCACAAAGAGGGGGAAGGGCCAAGGAGGTTTGGTTGGTGGGGAAGTGGGGTAAGGGAGCCTGGTTACCCAGGCAACTCCCCGAGGTCCTAGACAAGGGCTCAGGATTCCCACACATTGGGGACAGGGTGTTGTCATGGAGATCTCCTGGCAGCTTTGCTTGGGAGGAGGCCCTCGCAGGTCTCCTTTTGGCCTTCAGGGTTGGGCACAGGAGGTTAGAGCTCAGGGCCTCTCAGAATCATCTGGAGAAAAGAGTAGCAGCTTGCTGGAATAGAAAGTTCCAGAAAACAGAGTGTTCTCCCCTGCCTCCCCCTCAATGCCCACATCATCCTGCCCTTGCTCTTGACCTGCCTAGAGAAACCTGCTGGCTCCCAGCTCCCTCCCAGTGGCCTGTGCTTCTGTCTTTCTATCTCTTGGCCCTCTTTTCTCAGTGATGCTGAGGAGTTCAGGCAGAGAGCCTGCCTACCCACGGGTTGCCATGACAACCAACCAAGCCTTTGGTCTCCATGGTGACAAGCCCTCAAAGTTGTTCTTATTTATTGGGAATTTCAAAGGATTCCCCACACTTCTTTGGCCAGGCTGGGCATTTGGGAACCAAAGGTAGAACCATTGCCTAGTCTCCAGAAGGAGCCAGAATGAAGGTCAAAGGGAGTTGATGACAGCTAAAATGTACCTCACAGGCAGCCAAGAGGCTCTGCTTGGAGCTGCAGAGGAAAAGCCCTTTCTCAGCTTTCCCCTAGCCTGCCAGATGCCTGGGGAGGCTCTCAAACGCCACTTCGAAGCCTCCATCCTCAGGGTAGTTCTAACTGCAGCTTCTGGAGACCTGCAGAGTGACGGAGGAACATCCTGCTTCTTGATTAAAAACTTACAGAAATATATGGAGCTCCAAAGAATAAAACAACAGAAGACAGGAGCTTGGAGCCAAGGAAAATAAGATAACAGCCCCCAAAAGTGATGCACATTCTACCAAATACAAAGTCAAATCCAACTCTGAGCTTCCCGGTAGCCATAGCAAAGACGGAAACAAGATGATCAGTCTCTAAGTAAGAAACGGTCTCTAAGGAGAAAATTGACGTTTTTAGAAGGCATGTTGGATATTAGAAGAATCATAAGCGCTGTGTTCTTGGGCTGTGAACTTGAAGTCCTCCCTGCTGGCCCTGGCACTGTGCCTTCAATTTGTTCTGCTTGTCGGCCCTGACTTGTGAGTGTTCCCTTTTCAAATAAAATGTGCTATTTAACCCATACTATGTGATGATGTGTGACTTATTCCCAATCTAGTACATGGCACAAACCCAGTGAGATCCATCAGACATCATATAGAGACCTGGATGGGATCTGCCCTACCCAACAACTTAGCACCACTTATTACTAAAATCACATCCATCAGGATATTTTGAGTGGCATATGATAATAGACTTGACTAAAAATGGCCTTGTCAAACAGGATTTATCATTCCATAGAACAGTAGTCTGGGGTAGGACAGCCCTGACTCGTGGATTCTGAGCCTTGCCCACATCACCCAGAATCCAGGAGCTGCTCACCTTTAAGCTACTTAGCCATGCACACTGTATGGGTTCTGCACCCTCAGTGAGGCTGCCAGGGTTCCAGCCATCACATGCAGCAGTGTGTCAACTGCGGATGTGGACAATCCCAGCACTCAGCAGGCAGAGGCAGATGGATCACTACGAGTTCTTGGCCAGCCGGGTCTACATAGTGAGATCCTATCTCACCATTGCCAGCAGCCCTGATCCTGTGTTCCTGGCCATGTCTGGGTCACCTGCTGCCTGTAGACTGAGTCCAGAGCAAGGTGAGTATGGGGACAGACCAGTCACATTCACACTGAGTCACATGGAGTAGGGAAGTACTTCGGGGGCCAAACTGAGACTTGGCCAGGAAGGAAAGGGGTGAGTGGGTCTCTCAGGGAAGGTTCCTGAGAAGCAACCCAAGGGGATGATTTCTGACCTGCCAATCTAAGGAAGTGTCCCTAAAAGCCACTGATGACTGGCCAGCCTGACAGAGAAATGGTCAAAGCTAAGCCACAGATGGAAGTTCAAGCAGAGTTGTGCTTTAGTCTGACCCCCCTAATTTTTGGTGGGGGACTCTGAAGTACAAATTACACCTGAGGACATCTCAGGTCCAGGCAAGGGGGCCTTTGTCTTCCCACATTCAGTCATTGGCTGAGGAGCTGCCCCTAGGCACCACCACTCACAGAACCTGGGAGTGTCCTGGGCAGCCAGTTGGCCACTCAAAGCAAAGGACCAAGAATCGGAGAGATAAGCACTCATGTGGTCAAGGAACCCAGGGACACCCCACACCAGTGCCCAGTGCCCATTGTAGAAATGACTCACTTCCCAGTTGGCTGGCAGCGAGCACTTGGAGGGCAGGGATTGTTCTGCCCTGGGTCAAAAGGTCCCAGGCTTGGGATGCAAAGGCGGGCTGTCTTTGGTAAGAGGGTATGGTGGGGAGCCCTGAGCAGAGCTCAGGCCCATGAGGTGGATTTGGGGAACGGTAGCTGTTCTTATAGGTCTCAAAGGGTCCAGTTTCACAGTAGGAGCCTGCCACTGGGGTGTTTCTGATTCCCTGGATGTGGGGAGGGGTGGGGGCCGGATTGGGGATTCGGGGAAGGGATGTGTGACTCTGAGGATGGAGGAGGGGGAGGGGGCGACGGGGGAGTGAGGGATACACATGTCATTAAGGTGCACCCATTATGCAGGTGAGAGTGTGTATCACCACCGGTAGCCTTTTGATGTCTGATGGCCCAGGGGAGTCTATCTGGGGACTTACTGAGCTCTCTGAGCTCCCCAGGCTCTCTCCGAGCTGACTCTCCTGGTCACTGCAGGGATCCCAGAATCAAGCTGGGAGGGAGGAAGGCTGCAGATTTGAGGAACCTGAGTGGCAGCAGGACCTCTGCTACAGCCCCAGCACAAAGTCCGCCCAAGCTGCCACTCAGTGAACGGGAGCTGGACCAAAAAAAAAAAAAAAAAAAAAAAAAAGGTAGCCTCGTGCCCTGGGGTCTCCTGCTCAGAGAAAGCTAGGATGGGGACTCCTTTCTCATCCTCAAGTGGCCTACCAGGAGGCAGCCCCCACCCCAGCCAACACTTGAGGGCTCCAGTGTGGGTCACTCTGTTTCTAGGGCAAGGGGCAGGATTTGGGAGATTTATCTGTAAGCCAGGCAGGGCTCAGAGGGCAGGGTGCATCTTGGGAACTGTGTGTCCCTGTGAAAAGCAGCTCAACTGTTATAAAAAGTTGCAAATGAATTCATAGCAATCCACACTGAGCCTCACCTCTCAAGGGCTCCTATAGACATACCCTCATGCATTTGTCACAGCTGCCCATGACTGGGTGTCACTGTGCCACCTCCAGCACCCCAGTGAAGGGAAAGACACAGAGAAGTGAATTCACCTGTCCGCCATCACATGGCATCAATGGCTCCAATGGTCCAGATCCCCTGAGGTCAGGTCCCAGTCACCTCCCTGTGCACTCCAGACCTCTGTCTCAACCGAGCCCTGAATTCCTGTGGTCTGTGGACTACTGCACCCGGAGCTCATGGGGAGAAAACTAGGTCCCCTTTGCTCCCTCCCAGGGCCTGATTCGTCATCAGGGGGTGTTCACACTCTTATTGCCTTCCTTCAGGGCACATAGTAGGTGGTGGCATTTCCCTATCTGGATATGATGAAGCAGCATGGGCCTGTCGTACCACAGTGACGGAAGTGACACATGAAAGCAATGCCCAAAACTGGGGGAGGCTTCCCAGACTGACGGTGACACAGGCCTGGGGTAAGTCATTCCCCTGAGACTAAGCTATGAGGGGGTGGGGCGGTGGAGCTTCCATGGAGACAGTGATGGTCCAGCAGAGAATCCTGGCTTCCAGCCACAGCAGGGAAGGAAGAGGAAGGGAGAGGAGATGGGAAGGAAGGGAAGAGAGGAAAGGAGAAAGAAGGAGAAGGGAGGGAAGGGGAGAGAGAGATGAGGGGGATGTTTGCTACTGCCCATAACCTTACTGGGTACAGCACATATTAGTAGGTACTCAATACATGTCATGGAGTGAAGACAGAGGGCTCGTGAGACGGCTCGGAAGGTAAAGGTGCTTGTCACCAAGGCTGACAACCTGAGTTCTAGACCAGAGACCCACGCTCACGTGTGCGCCCCCCCCCACACACACACATACAGTAAAAAATAGAGGGGCCCGGGAGAGGGCTCAGCAGTCGAGAGCACTGGCTGCTCTTCCAGAGGACCCGGGTTCGATCCCCAGCACCCACATGGCAGCTCACAGCTGTCTAGAACTCCAGTTCCAAGGGATCTGATGTCCTCTTCTGGCCTTTGTAAGCACTGCACACACACAGTACACAATATTTACACCGGCAAAATGCTAGTGTACATAAAAATAAAAATTAAAAATAGACTTAGATTTTTTTTTTTTTTTTTTTTTCCGAGACAGGGTTTCTCTGTGTAGCTTTGCGCCTTTCCTGGGACTCGCTTGGTAGCCCAGGCTGGCCTCGAACTCACAGAGATCCACCTGGCTCTGCCTCCCGAGTGCTGGGATTAAAGGCGTGCGCCACCACCGCCCGGCTAGACTTAGATTTTTTTTTTTTTTTTTTTTTTTTTTTTGGTTTTTCGAGACAGGGTTTCTCTGTGTAGCTTTGCGCCTTTCCTGGAACTCACTTGGTAGTCCAGGCTGGCCTCGAACTCACAGAGATCCTCCTGGCTCTGCCTCCCGAGTGCTGAGATTAAAGGCGTGCGCCACCACCGCCCAGCTAGACTTAGATTTTTTTTTTTTTATTTTTTTTTTAGATTTTTTTTTTTTGGTTTTTCGAGACAGGGTTTCTCTGTGTAGCTTTGCGCCTTTCCTGGAACTCGCTTTGGAGACCAGGCTGGCCTCGAACTCACAGAGATCCACCTGGCTCTGCCTCCCGAGTGCTGGGATTAAAGGCGTGCGCCACCACCGCCCGGCTAGACTTAGATTTTTTAAGAGGAGGAAGGAGAGGGTCCAACCGGTTTGAACAAGGCCGATACTCCCCTCTGGGTTGGCTGGGTGAGGGGTGGGAATGACAGTTGAGGACCCGGAAAAGCTCCAGAAGCTGATTAGGAAATGCAGTCCTGAAGCCGGGCGCCCTTCCCTGTGTCCTCTCCCTGTCTCAGAACAGAGGCCACACGTCCCAGGGGTACTCCAGCTACCTCCCCAGCCATGGACAGGGCAGCCCGCAGCCCAGAAGGAAAGGCTATTTCTCCCTCCAGTGGAAGACTGTTTTCAGCCAAATGAATAATTCATTGTAAGTGACTTTGAGATGAGTCGAGGCTCCACGTTGCCACCTGATTATGTGTACCATAAAAAGCAATGACAGTAATTTATCTCCTCTCCCCCCAAGGGTGGGCTGGGCCGGGGAGGAGAGGGGGGAGGAGAGGCTCGGTGCCTGGTGTGGGGTCATGAATCATTCCTCTGAGCAGTTAGGCTGCAAGCTGGTGACGCCTTTACCGATTTGTCGTTAAATAATTCCGGCCTTGGTCTGGAAGCAGAGAGGGGGTCAGAACTGTCGTCCCTAGGGGAGACCCCAGGGAAGCCCGAGAGGCAGGACCAGTGGCCACGGTGGGGGAAGGAGGCCCTGTGTGATCTGACCTCATTAGTTCAGTCACTTGCTGTCTTTTCTCTAAGATCTTCGGACTGAGTCACAGCCCGCATGGCACGTGACAACCTTGACCTCACGTCAGCAGTGCCAGCTTTGTGGGCGGCACAGAGACGGGCAGCAAGGACATGCTGTCGAGGGGTGTCCTCAGCCTTCCAACTTCGGGCAGCTAAGAGGCAGGAATTCCCTCCAAAGGCATGGGAAGCTGGTCCTCGGCTCTTCATACCGGAGGCATCACAAGACCTTCACCCCACAAATGCACTTTTGTTCTTTCTGTTGCTGTTTAAAAAAATTTTTTTTTTTTTTTTTTTTTTTTTTTTTGGTTTTCTGAGACAGGGTTTCTCTGTGTAGTTTCAGTGTCTTTCCTGGATCTCGCTCTGTAGACCAGGCTGGCCTCAAACTCACAGAGATCCGCCTGGCTCTGCCTCCCGAGTGCTGGGATTAAAGGTGTGCACCACCACCGCCCGGCGCTGTTTAAATTTTTTACTTCATGCATTTGAGTGTTTTGCCTGCATGAATGCCTATGCATTGTGTGTGTGCAGCTCCCCACAGAGTACAGAAGATGGCATCAGATCCCCCTGGAAATGGAATTACAGATGATTGTGAGCTGCCACGTGGATGCTGGGAATGAACCTGGGTCTTCTGAAAGAACAGTCAGTGCTCTTAACTACTGAGCCATCTCTCCAGCCCCAACACTGACTTTTTGAGATAAGGTAAAAGTTGAGTAAAATCAATGGAATCACTTAGGGGAACGTTGGGGAAATTTTTTAAATTAAACATTTATATTTAGATAATAGGTTTGTCTGTGACTGTACCCTTCTCTCAGTGACCATCTCCCCAGTGAAAACTGTGTTACAACATCCTGAAGGGAAATTGACAGCATAATCTACCCATCTCATTGGTTTTCCCATGTACTAATCTAGGTGTCTATGTGTGCATTTTTATCACGTGTGTGATCTTACACACGCATACACACGTCAATGCAGATTGAGTCCTATGCTTCATAGTGTGACCTCCTCCTCTCAATGACTGAGGAGAAGCTAGGCACCCCTTTAGCAGATGCCCACACAGGGGTCCAGTCCCCTCATTGGAAGCAATGCCCAAGGAGCAACAGGACAGACAGACTCTCCTAGGGATCAGCGCTGCAGCTGCAGGCCAGGAAACCAGCCTCACCAAGAGTCTGCAAGAATGCATCCCCACTTTGCCTGCTTTAAAGTTGAATGGAGCCGGGCGGTGGTGGCGCACGTCTTTCATCCCAGCACTCGGGAGGATGAAGCGGGAGGATGGAGAGTTTGAGCCTGAGCTACATGGTGAGTTCAAGGCCAGACTGGTTTATGTAGAGACAGCCAGTAGCAAAAGAGATTATATAAATGAAATGAAGTAATGGTAGTTGTTGAGTGTTGGAGACAACGGAGGAGAGAAGCCGAAGTGACTCCTGGGATCAGACTGTGCTAGTTTGCTGAATGGAGCGGGGAGGGCGTTGAGTCTCTGCCTTCAACCCCAGGCCTCTGCTGCAAATGAGTGCTCTGCTTCCTCTGCCCCCACCCCACCCCAAACAGCAGCTAAAGACTTTTCAAGCAGTTTTCACAACACAAGACCGAGGACAAGGATGAGCCCAGGCTCTGTGTCCCTTGAAGACCCACTGTGCTGGTAAAGGGGCTACATGGAAGTTGGGGCTCCTGACTCAGAGGGATGTTCCCCGTGTCCGAACCTCCCAGAGGAGGTTGGAGCTAACTTAAATAGGCCTACTGTTATCCCTGCTTGAGAACTCCATGGTGTTTCTCTCGGGCCATCTTCCAGGTTCCAGCACAGACAACCCCAGCCGCACAGCCAGGTGTGTGGCCCCCAGCCCTGGTGGGCAGGCACCCCACAACCGCAGCAGCACGCACTCCAGAGCCGTGCACACATCCTGTGCGGGGCATGATCCTCGGGGAGGATGGTCTGTGAATGTCAAGGCTGCCCTGTGAGTGTGGGTTCCTGCAGAGCCCATCCCTCACCTGCGTCAGGCAGGAGGGAAGTATCAACACAGCTGGCACGCAGGCTCTTTGATTATTTATGAAGCTTTCGTTATTTCACGTATAAATAATCAATGACTGCAAAGCGTGGCTGGTGCTGCCGTGGAATATTCATGAGCAACATTTGTGGGGATTTCGGCAGCTGCCTGGGCCCCAGATGCAACGGCTTGCACGCACATGCACACGCACGCCACAAAAAAAAAAAAAAAATCATGATAATAAAGATTTCATCTGTCAGGCTCTGGCCTTGTCTCTAGGAGAGAGGCAGCTGGTGGATTCTAGGCACTCGGGGTCTGAGGCTGGTGTTGACTGGAACCCCCACACCAGGCCAGAGAGGAGGGAGGAGATGAGCCCCAGTTCCCCAAGTAAGGAAGTTCCTCCCTGAACAGATGATCTGCTGTTACCCCCAGATTTCACCAGTCCTGACACTTAATGGAGTTCTCCTAGCCAAAGATGAGTGGTCCTTCCTTCCAGTGCCTTCTGGGACAGGCCTGCCAATCCTCGAAGAGGGTGCTGGGGGGGCGGGGTAAGGACACCCAGAATCCTGAGCCAGGTGGAGACCTGTCCCAGTGGGCAGGAGGACTGACCACTGTTCCCCATTGGAGGAAGAGGCTTGAGCTAATAGGGTGAGGATCCGCCAAAGCCGGCCCTGGCTTAGTTCTTTGACTCTGCAACAGACTCCCTACATCTGCTGTCTGTGCTTCCTCCCCTCCAGCTGTTCACCACTGCGCAGCTGCCCCTTTACTTCGCACTTCCTCCTTCCTCACTGGTGCCTCACTGGTGCCTACTCGCCCTCAGTCTCTAGGTAGACACCACCTCCTCTGGTATTTTCTTCGACTCCCAAAGCTGGGATAAATCGTTCCTCTTGGGCTTTGGAGACCTAGACACTCCAGTTCTGTCTCATTCCCCCATGTGGTATGGATCATCTTGCCTCCCTCCCACACCTACACTAAGCTGTAAACTGTGACAGTGGCAGCTTGGCTATGAAGTCTGTTCTACCTGAGCTGTGCGGTTTCCTGGCTGTGTGCCCTTAGGCAAGTGACTTAGCCTCTCTGTGTCTGCATTTCCTCTTATAACAAAAAAGGCAAAACTGACTTTGTAACAAGAACCAAATGTATTTATATAGTGAAAGTTCATGGCTGGATGCCTGGCTGAGAGTGGACAGTCCCTCATGGCCCTGGAAATGGACAGTCCCTCGTGGCTCTGGAGTGGACAGCCTCTTGTCCCTTTATCATAATCCAATGTCCCAAAAGTTTTGAAAATAAACAAACAAAACAGTGTCTAAAAACTCACTTGGCATCAAACTCATGGAGGAACTGACCTTCAAGGCTCTTCTATTTACGTCCATCAGCCTTGTCTTGTGCATTTACTATAGAAATAGGAGTCTGCTGGAGGGAGTCATAAATACAGAAAATATTAAGTTTCTAAAATCTGAAAAAATATTCAACATCTGAAATGCAGTTGGCCCCGAAGCTTTCTCTAAAAAACTGGGGGCTGGGGCTGGAGAGATGGCTCAGAGGTTAAGAGCACTAGCTGATCTTCCAGAGGATTTGGGTTCAGTTCCCAGCAACCAAACCACATGGTGGCTCACAACCATCTATAATGGGATCTGGTGCCTTCTTCTGTCATGCAGGCATACATGCAGGCAGAACACTATGTACGCAATAAATAAATCTTTTAAAAATAAAAATAAAAAAACTGGAGGCTGACTGTAGCTGGAAGTTTTCCTGTGTCCCACCCAGTCTGCAGCCGCTCAGACCCAAGTAAACACACAGAGGCTTATATTAATTAAAACTGCTCAGCCATTAGCTCAGGCTTACTACTAACTAGCTCTTACACTTAAACTCAGCCCATTTCTGTTAATCTATGTTACATGCTGCTCCCTGAATGGTGGGCTGGCATCTCCTGACTCAGCCTTCCTCTTCCCAGAATTCTCCTTATCTGCTTATCCCATCTATACTTCCTGCCTGGCTACTGGCCAATCAGTGTTTTATTAAATGAGAACCTGTGGATTGCTTCCAGGCTTACATGGTTTGATCAAGGAAGAACCTCTGAGAGGTCTCCAGATGATCCAACATCCAAAATCAGCTTCAAGGCAACTGGCTCAGACAATGCAGCATCACAGACTACTCCAGTCAGGACTTGACCATAATTCTTAATTTTCTTAGGATCCCCATAAGATTGCTAGTGCCCACAACCAGCAGGAAGTAGTATGAGAAGCTACACCCAAATTCCCAAAATATTGTTTATAAATGTTTACTTTTATTTAAAGGGAGTTGATTTTAAAGGTCATCTCTTTATAAAGAAGAGAAGGGGATAGTATAGATATGATAGGAGATAAGGTAGATATGAAACCTTATATGAATCACAAATATAGGATAGATAGGATATCTTCTTTGATTTTGCCAAATACAAATAGACTAGATATTATAACTATAATTCTTGCTTGATAACTGTTTTGTTATATGTAATTTTGCTGTGTTGAAGTTAAAACCTTCCTTTTCAATAGCAAGAAAAGGGGAAATGACGGGTGATATCATTCTGTATGCTGTGAAAATGTGTTGCTCTGATTGGTTGATAAATAAAGCTGTTTGGCCAATGGTGAAGCACAATAAAGTTATGCGGGACATTCTTTAGAGAGAGAGAGGAAGGAAGAAGACAGAACAGAGGAAACACTGCCAGCCGCCAGCATGAGAAGTGAGATGTAAAAGTACCGGTAAGCCACAAGCCATGTGGCAAAGTATAGATTTATAGAAATGGGCTAATTAAAGATATAAGAGCTAGATAACAAGAAGCCTGCCATGGCCATAGTTTAAAAATAATATTAGCCTGTGTTTATTTGGGTCCAAGCAGCTGCGGGACCAGTTGGTGAGAGAGATTTGTCCTGACAGTGGGCCAGGTGGGACACAGGAAAACTTTCAGCTACAGCTGACAGCATCCACTGGTTCTTACCATAGAGTATCTGTTCATAGACAGCACCTAGCGTTCAGGAGGTGGAGGCAGGAGGATGGAAAGTTTGAAATCAGCCTGAGCTACATAGTGAGACCTTGACTCAAAAGAGACAGGAAGTTGAGAATGTGGCTCAGTTGACACAGTGCTTGTCTAGCATGCACATGGCCGCGAGTTCAATCCCCAGCACCACATAAACCAGCACTCAGGAGGTAGAGACGGGAGAATCAGAAGCTCAAAATCATTCTCAGCTACACAGTGAGTATAAAGCCTGCCTGGGGCACATGGGGTCCTGAAGAAGAAGTGGGAGAGGAAGAAGAGGAGGGGGAGGGAGGAAGGAAGGAAGGAAGGAAGGAAAGGAGGGAGGGAGGAAGGAAAGAAGGAAGGAAGGAAGGGAGGGAGTGAAAAAGGGAGGGAGGAAGGAAGGAAAGAGAGAGGAAAGAAAAGGGGAAGAAAGACAAAAGGAAAGAATTAAGCACCCAGTACCAGAGACAAAGCCAACTTTATTCAGCTCCAGCAATGCTGCCTAAATACTGGTAACCATACTGGAGGCATGGAGGTGGCCCCTCTTCCCTGACTGTGCCCTGCTCCTCCTCCTCAGAGAACTCTGAGTTACAACCCAATTTGCCCTGAGGTTACCCCCTTGCTGTCGGTGGAGCAGAGTTGAGGCCTCTCCTGGCCTCAAGGCTCCCTTAGGGGAAGGGGTCAGAGGTTACTAGGCTCCTTCCTGCTCCTGGTCAAGTCTCATGGGCCCCCAAGGGCAGGTCAGCTCTTCCAGAAAGGGGTGGGAGACTGATCTCACACCCTCCCTACCCCTCTCCAACTCTCCCCACAATAGAAAGGCCTGGAAGGAAAGATCCATGAGGTAAAATGAATCCAGGTATCACCTCTGCTGGGTCTTCCTGTGTACAGCAGCCTGATGTGGATGGATTAGCCAAGGCTAGCCATCTACATATAGGTGACCCCCACGCAGTAGCCATTGGGTCCCCTGCTCCATCGTCCCAACCCAGGGGCAGGGCTCCTAAGGTGGGCAAGCCCTAATGGACACATTCCCATGCCTCTACCCTGGAGTCAGATCCAAAGGACAGAAGGACGGACCAGAAATCCCCATTGGCAAAGGAGGCCCCAGTAGGCTAGCACTCACCACAGGCCAGATGACAGAGCAGGGAGGGCTGGAGAAGCCTCATTGTCAAGAAAACAGGAAGCTGATTTTGCAGATGAAGAAACTGAGGCAAGTGAGGAGAGAGAGAACAAGACTGTGAGCCCCGGTCTGTGTGTTTCTCTGTCCTCAAGGTGTCTCTCTGCCCTCCTACAGCCCACTAAAGCACAGATAGACGTGAATGTGGCATCCCCCAGGATCCTGGGAGCCCAAGACTTGGTGATTGCTATAGAAAAGGTGGCAGGGGCTGGCATCTGCTCCTGACAGGGTGTCCTGGGATTATACCACTGGTCCTAAGGGGCCCCACACTGACCCCTTCTCCTGCTCCTCACCTGCTCCTTCTCCTTATTCTCCACTGTCAGACCCCTGTCATTATCCTCTGGTTCCCCAAATGACCACCACACACACACCTCCCTCACCCCTGGGGGTTCAATATCTGACCTACTGGTCCTTGGACCCAAGCTGAGAAGATGACTCCCCTTAGGTAGTCATTTCTATCCCTGCTCATTAAACACCTGGTGCCCTTGTCTGTCACAATATGATCCTCATCTGGCAGCCTAAACAAATCCACCCAGGGATTCAAACAGCCCCAGATACTCTGCTCACTTGCAAGATGGTGGGGGCCTTAGGTACACAAACCTCAGGTTCCAAACCGTACCTCCGAAGCCACGATGATCACCACCCCAGGTTCAAGGACAGGATTTCCAGCTGAGCTCAGAGACCAGCTTGTTGCTGATCCCACTACCCAGGAGAGAGACTCCAGGACCACTTGCTCCCGCAGCTGAGTCAACAAATGTTTCCTCTTATAAAACCAACCCCATGCAGACTCTCCAGAACTCTGAGGCTGTGTCTGAGCTCAGCAGGAAGGTGCTCTGTGATTGATTAGGGATGTCTGCCAAGGCCACAGTCTGGGAGATGGTGGTGCATATGCCATGCATTCACCTGTTCTGCATTCATCACACCCCTGGTGCTGGGTTTGTTATGTTGTTTTTTGAAACAGGGTCTTACTGTGTAGCCTAGGTTGTCCTCGAACTTACAGTGATCTTCCTGTCATGGCACATACCACCATACTCAGCGTGGCTTTTTGGAGAGACTTCATGAATGGTAGAGGTAGATTCTCTCTCTCTCTCTCTCTCTCTCTCTCTCTCTCTCTCTCTCTCTCTCTCTAGTTTGGAAAGGAAGACCTTTTTAAAAACCACTCATAAAACAGTGGTCAGTCACATCCCTTTCCTTCACACCATATGGCCTGCATGCCTCCGGCGAGCACAGAACCTGCTGAAGCTTCATGGACACATTTACGAAGCAGAAATAAAGCTGCCAAGTTGGTACAAGGGTTCAGGCTTTAAGCTCCTCTCCATCCATGGCAGTAAAGAATTTTTTTAATTAAAAAAATCCAAACTGCCTGTTCTGAATCAGAAACAAATAGCAAGCAGGAAGGTGCCTCTGGCAGCCGCTCTGCAGGTCCTGGGCAGGTAGATGAGGCAGGAGGGCCAAGTCATTCAGACTGCTAGAACCAAAGGACCTCCCACAGCAGGTGAACTGCGCTGTTACAGTGTTGCCAGAGCACCATGTTTCCTCGGGGCAACAGATGTAATTCTAACCACAAGCTACTGCTTCCTACTCAGCTACCACTCCCGACAGCCTCCCACCCGTCTCTTCTTCCCATCCAGCCATACATCTCCTCCATGTTCCTCGCTCACCAAGCACATTCCTGCCTCAGGGCCTTTGCACTTGCTTTCCCACTGCCTTGTACTACTTTATGATGCCCCTGTAGTTCCCTCCGTTACTTCGGAAGGTCTCAGTTTAACTCTTACTGGCTCAGAGAAGCCTATCCCAGCAACTTATACAGAACAGCCACTGGGGCTGGAGAAATGGTTCAGTGGTTAAGAGCACTTGCTGTTCTTGCAAAAGGACCCATTCAATTCCCAACACCGACATGGTTGCTCACAGCCATCCATAACTCCAATTCCACAGGATCCTACCCACTCTTCTAACCCCCATGAGCACCCGGCATGCACATGGTTCACATATATATACATACGAGCAAAACACTCATATACATAAAAATCAATAAATCTAAACATCAAAATCAAAACAGGCTTTCCCCTGAAACACTCTTGCTTGTTTGATGAGACAGAGTCTCACGGATCTCAGGAGCATCATGTGGTTTTTATGGTGACGGGGATCGAACCCAGGGCTGTGCATTCTAGGCAAAAGCTCTACCAACTGAGCCATATCCCTGTGCCCGCGCTACTCCTGACTGTCTTTACTCAGCATCAGTCACTCGTCCTGTCCCTCTCCCTCGTCAGAATACAGGTCCCCCGAGGACAGGAGTACTCTCTGTCTTATGAATTGTCCTATCGGTATCCAGTGCCTAGAACAGCTGAGCACAGGCAGGCCTCCATCCCTGTGTGCTGCTGAGTAAGTGAGGACCAGGCATTCAGCTTTGTGCTGACGACACCAGGGCTTGCAGCAGTTGACGCCTTGTTCAACGGTAGCAGCTGCGCTTTCGGAAGTCCTCAGCGCAGGCGCCAACGGAGCCCACGTAACTTCTGGTTCTGTAAACTCAGCGGGCTTGCTAAGCGGGACTGTCCCTGTTTCCACGGATACAGACCAGCAGGAGGGGTGACTTGGTCAAGATCTCTCACAGCAGTGCAGAGGGGAGGCTGGGATGTCATGCTACATGTGCCCAAGCCCTTTTGGTAACTTCTGCATTCTCCTGGACCTCTCTAAACAGCAATACCTCTGTGTTGGGTGGACCATTTAGACAACACCCCTACCTTCGCCAGACAGCATCCATCCGGATATTTTTAAATTTTATTTTATGTGTCTGTGCCTGAGTGTGTGTGTGTGCACCACATGCACGTGGTGCCCAAGAAGAGCAGAAGAGGGCATCAGATCCCCTGCAACTGGAGTTACAGGCAGTTGTGACCCGCTCTATATGGGGTAGCTGGGGTCCTCTGCAAAAGCAGTGCTCTTAACTGACTAACCATCTCTCCAGTCTCCAGTTTTAGAAACTCCAGCCTAACTTCCATTTGCAACCGATTCCTCGCCATCTCAGCGTCTACAGAGCTACACAAGAGCTACTGCCAGAACTGAGACGCTTCACTGAACTCGAAGGGAGTAAATCCATAGGCCTCGTGCACTGAGCACCTGAGCACCCTTGCACTGCATCACACTCTGCCCTTTGTCCCTTCCCAGGGCCTTGCCTTGACACAGTGATTTATGAATCCTGTCAATCTGCAGCCTGAGCCACAGAGACAGCCAGAAGTGGCGGGACTGTGAGCAGCCATCCATCAGGCCACGGGGAATGAGGGCTGGTCAAAAACACGGGGAAGGAGGGTGAGCAGTCCAGTCCCTCCAGGAGACAGACGGTACAACAGGGACTCTTGGCACACTCAGTCAGAAGGCCGCTGGCCCACAGCAGGACCGGGAAGATGGGGGATGAAGACACATGAATTGTAGCATAATAAAGACAGCCACCAGCAGGAGCAGGAGGCCTGAAGAGGCAGATGAGTGGAAAGCAGCCCGGGAGTTGCTGAGTCTCTTTGTTCTGAAGACAAAGGAGAAACACAAATGACAGGCAGACAGACTGGGTTAGCCGGGTTTACTCCTTGAGCAGCTGTGCTGGAGGACCTGGTCGAGCTACCTCCCAGGTAGTTCCTATGACCACCCCGCCTGCCAGGCGCCACGAAGGCCAGACTCACCCTGAGGCCCCTGTCTGTCCATCCTCACTTACTTTCCTGTTTTAGTACTTGAGGCTTCTCACCTCTTGCTCACTCCCGAGTGCCACCCAGGAGGCCTTGGGCCGGCTATCCTATTTGTCTCCCTCCATTGGTGACATCTGTCTTTACTAGCCTCCATCTGGATGCAGCTTCCCTTCCACAAGGTCCCATCTTTTAGCTAGTGACCGACCTCCACCTCTCATGTGCCTTATCCCCTGGCCAGAGGGTCCCCAAGCCAGCAGATCCAGGCTTTGCAGTGGGTGAGGGAGACCTGCCCACATTGCTCTCAACTGTGGGCAGCGGGCACAGAGGCGAAGGTAGAGGAGACAAGGCTGTGGCCACAGCTTTCTCTTTTCTGGACTAGAGTTGACATTCCAGGCCAGGCCAGGCTGAATGCTGGGGCGCGTGCACACACACACACACACACACACACACACACACACACACACACGCACACACACACGCACACACACACACAGAGTGACAGACACACACACAGAGTGACAGGCAGACAAGCAGGCAGACACACATAGTCACAGGCAGACAGATACACATACACTCACACACACACAGTGACAGACACACACACATATAGTGACAGAGAGATACACTCACAAACACAGTGACAAACAGACAAGCAGGCAGACAGACACACATACACTCACATACACACAGTGACAGAGACACATACACATACACTTACACACACACAGTGACAAGCAGACACACACACACATACACAGTGACAAACAGATAAGCAGGCAGATACACACAGTGACAGATAGGCAGACAGGCAGGCAGACACAATGACAGACACACACACATAGTGACAGAGACACATACACTAACACAGAGACAGGCAGACACACTCACACACACGACAGACACACAGACACACACACAGTAACAAACAGACAAGCAGGTAGACACACACAGTGACAGACAGACACACACTCACACATGACAGACAGACATACAGGCTCTGAGCAGCTCAAATGGTTTATAGCCAGACTCAGAGATCACATCTCTCTCATGAACACCTAGGAACCAGAGAATCATGGTAGCCCCAAAACCCAACCTTTCCCCATAAAACTGCCTCCCCGAGAGGCTCCGGAAACTAGAGACCAGGGAAGGCAGGCCTGGGAGTGTCCACTGCCCCAGAGGACACCCTCCCCAGATGGCACCAGGGGGAGGGGCAGCCTTTCCCCTGCTCTCCAGCCAGGGAAGGAGAAGATTTATTCCCGAGACACTCTGTCAGCCGGAAACCTGTTCCCTCTCTTCCTGCTCACTAGCCCATCTGTTTCCAGGCCCCTGCGAATTCTTTGTTTCCTTCTCTCTTTGTAGGCCCTTGATTTATGAGACTAGGCCTGAACATCTCTTCTCATTTAACTTACTTTGAAACCCATTCAAGTTGTTTCAATAATAAATCAGTCTCAATAAAAAGCAAAGTTTCCACCTGCTTGCATGGGACCTATGGCCTCTGTGGGAATTGTGTGGGCAGAGAGGGAGGTGCGCCCCCTAGGGGCTGGAGTGCAGATGACAGTGCCCACCCTAAAAAACACAGACAAGGAGAGTGTCACTCTCTAGCAAATACACCATGTGCACAAACACATGTGCATTCCATATACACCACGTAAGCCATAAATGCACACTGAAGACGTACCCCACACGTACCACATACACACCACAGGCACACCACACATGCACTCCCTCATATACCAAAAATGCATCACATGTGTACTGCCTGTGCATTGTATGTATACCACATGCACATTATACAAGTATACTCTATGTGTACCACTATGCATTGTGCGTACACTGTGTGTACCAAAGCACACTCAAAGTCTGCATCACTGAATGAGGTCAGCAACATGACTCAGCTCCCCACCAGCCTGCACCTGCTGCTGCCACCCTGAGGCCTTTCTGGGGGTTCCTCCTTGCCGGCTGGGATATTCCAGCTCACTCTCCTAGGGAAGGGCAGAGTCAGGAAGGTTTTTTCCCAGCTCTCCCAGTCCCTGCTCCTGGTTCCTGCTCACTCAGGTGACCCTCTCATCTTCGTTATTGTTGAGCTGTCTGTGTGAAGGCCAGAGGTCAAGAACGAGAGTCCTCATCTATCATTTTCTCCCTGGTTCCTTGAGAGAGCAACTTTCACCGAACCTGAAGTTAGTGTGGTGGTTTGAATGGTAGCTATCCCTCCATGGTCTCAGGCGTCTGGAGACTTGGTCCCCAGTCTGGTGCTGTTTAATGAGGCGTAGAAGGCTTGGCCTTTTGGGAGGACGTGCATCACTGGAGGAGGGCTTTGAGGTTCCAAAAGCCACACACACACACACACACACACACACACACACACACACACACACCCCATTCTCAGGTCACTCTGCTTTCTGTATGTGAGCTCTCAGCTTCTGCTCCAGCTGACGTGCCTGCCTGCTGCCACGTTTCCCCAACCATGATGACCACGGACTCTAGCCCTCTGGAACCACAAGCCCAAATAAACCCTCCTTCTCTCGGTCATGGTGTTGTCTTACAGCAATAGAAAGGTAACGCATACAGCTAGGCTGACTAGATAGCGAGTCCCAGAGACTCCCATTTGCTGCAGGCCACAAGAATATGAAACAGAGATTCAGCTGTGTATGACAGAGCTATACCTAGAAGAATCAAGGAGTCCTTCTGGAGGAGAAGTCAAATATCCAGGAATATTTGATGTTACTCGGCTTTTAATATATCAGCTGTTTCCTCCTATCAACTTCTTGTGCGCTCATAACTCCTAGGCCATAGCAGCAAACAGGCTAAGCTTCTCAGACCTACTGCTGATCTGAACTAGGTAACACCCCTACAGAGACTAGGAGACAAGCAGATTTGTTTCTTGTGCAAATGAAGCTCAGACCCTCCTTCCCCTCACAGGCCAGATGGCACTCCAGAGCAGTTGACTCAGAACAAAAGGGGTTTTTGCACACCAGGTGAGGGACCATTGAGGCAGGATTCCTGGTGCCAGGCAGGGTCGTGTGGCCGGAGAAGAAAGAACAAGGCAGAGTTTTTGTAGATGATGAGTGGACTGGGTTAGGTCAGGAGAGTAGGAAGGGAAGGAACGAGCATGGATGAAGAAACTGAGGAGAAAGATGAGATTGAAAGGAAAAGAGTTTAGTTAGGGCGACGAGAAGACAGGAAGAGAGGGGACAGAGAGGAGCTGAGTGTGAGAACAGAACTGAAGCCATGTAGAGAGAGAACTCAGGAAGAGAAGGGACAGAGAGGAGCTAAATATAAGAATAGAATTAAAGCTATGTAGATAGAATTTAGTCTCAGAGGAATAAAGTAACGGATGAAAGAACCCGATGTACTTAGATTCTTTTCCCTCAGATACCCCACGCAGGCTGTAGCATCTTCTCTAGGACTCTGGGAGAAATCTTCTCCGGGCAGGACATTGGGAAAATTTCGATACCCATTGCCTCTGCCTCCTCAGCACCAGGTACCCACCCCACACCCAGCTTTGTCTGTGGGTGCCAGGGATCCAAACTCAGGTCCACATTCTTGCAGGCCAGGCTTCACCCAAGTTCTCCCCCAGCCCCGTCTGTTCTTGTCTTGAACACGGCATGTGGCCGAACTTCCTCCTGCTTCAGAGGGAGATCACTGCCCCAAACTTCATAGTCTGCCCATGACCCAACACCACACCCCACCCAGTCCCTGTCCCTTAGAAGCACCTAATCAGTGACCCCAATCAGATATGAGGGCAACCTCTCTCTGGGAAGACAGGCAGGAACTACCCAGACCCATACACAGCCCTGTCAGGCTTTGCTCTGTGACCTTAGGCAAGTGGCTTGACATCTCTGATATCCATGTCCCACTGTGTGAGGTCAGGAAACTGATGTTCAGTTCAGCCGGATGCAGGGAGGCTACTCAGGAAGGGGTTACTGGCTCCTGCACCCAGAAGCTTCCTGGGAGGGAGGAGGGGGGAGCAAGGGTTGCAACTCAGATCTCAACTGATGTCAGGACTGGGAACCAACGGTGACAATGTTGGTTCAGAGGGTACACTGCACCCTCCTAGCAGAGGGAGAAGTCGAAGAGGAGGATGGAGGAGTCAGAGGGTGTGACTTTTCACACGTCCCACACCACCCCCAATAGTAAGTGTGATTTTTCTCTGGCACCGTGCACAAGCTGGGAAACATGGCCTACTTAGGGACCTGTTAATAATATCTCCTGTTAGCTCAGGACTGACTGAATGGTCAGCAAACCTCCAGCTCCAACCCCGAGCCCTCAGAGGCTGCACCTGAGAACGAGAGGTCAGAGGTCAGAGTTGGGCCATGTCTTCATTTCAGGGACAGAGTGGGTGTGCTAGAAGCTGAGTGACTGAGAGGCCAGGACTTATGGCCCAGGGTTGGGGACTTGGGCCTGGGGGTCGGGGCTGAGCAGAATCAGGGAGAGGTAAGTGAGTCAGCAGCCTGGGCAGGGGTGACAATCAGGGAGGGAACTCCAGGCAGGCCAAAGGGTTGGAGGCTGGGACATGAAAACAGCTGCAAGCTGGGCTATGTCAGACAGACCTTGGTGAGCCACTCAGTCCAAGTGTGCAGCCCAGAATCGGCTGCAGAAGCTTGTGGCAGAGCTAGCCACAGCCCCCTCCTTTTTTTTTTAAAGATTTATTTATTTATTATATAGTATAGTATATATATAGTGTATATATATATATAGTATATAGTATATAGTATATAGTATATAGTATATAGTATATAGTATATAGCATACAGTGTTCTGTTTGTATTTGTCCCTGCAGGCCAGAAGAGGGAGCCAGATCTCATTACAGATGGTTGTGAGAAACCATGTGGGTGCTGGGAATTGAACTCAGGACCTCTGGAAGAGCAGCCATTGTTCTTAACCTCTGAGCCATCTCTCCAGCCCAAGCCTCCTTCTTTGGAACTCCTTGGAGCTGCTCCCTGCTGGGAACAGAAGGTGTTCCGAGAGGTGATGTGGTGCTGTGTTCCCCGAAAATTAACTGTGACAGGTTCTTTGCTTTTCAAGAGAGAGACCAGCTCAACTCTCTCTTGTTGATGGTTCTGTTGGTTCCTCTAGGCCAGTAATTCTCAACCTGTGGGTCAGGACCCCATGGGAGGGGTCAAACAACCCTTTCACAGGGGTCGCATATCAGATACCCTGCAATTCCGATATTTACATTATGACTCACAAAGTAGCAAAAAATTACAGTTGTGACGTAGCAACAAAAATAATTTTATGGTTGGGGGTCCCCACAAGATGAGGAACTGTATTAAAGGGTCGCGGCATTAGGAAGCTTGAGAACCTCTGCTCTAGGCCCTCTGCCCTCTAGGACCAGGGCTAGGTGGGTCTTTCCTCCCCTATCACGGATAGCCACTAGTGGGCCTGCGGACCACCTGCATCTCCCTTTCCTTCTCCTGTCCCCTTCCCGCCATGGTCCCCTTTATTTCTGTCCCTAGGGGTAGAAGCAAGAGTATGGGCAAAGGTCTCCTTCCCCAGTCTTGGATCCCAGACTTTGTTCCTCTTGGCTGTGGCCTCCATGGGAGGGCCACCCCACTGCCCTCTCCACCTGGCTTGACAGCCCACTCATCACAGGCAGACGGCTCCACACGCTGGAAGGCACGGGATCAGCTAAGGCCTCATTTACAAGTCAGGTCTAATAGAAAGTGGCATACCTGCCTTCCAGAAAATAAGGTACCGTTCCCTGGTGCGTGCCTACCTCGGCTTGTGTCAGGGCATCCTCCGTCTCCCTTGCCACTGCCCTCCCCACCTCCTGGCAGGAGCTGCTGTGGTTATTAATAGGAAGCCGCTTCTCGGGGCAGCCGGCTGGGCAGGTGCATCCATCTCCCCGGGAGCGGCTGTCACCCCAGGGCTCTGTGCAGTGCCCACAGCTCAGGCTAGAAGCTTCAGTCTTACGCTGTTTCTCTCCACCTCCTGAGATTGACATATCAAGGCCTAGGGGCTAAAGGGAGCTAAGATATCCAGCAGGGACATTCCCAGGAGAGCCCTTCACCAAGGCCAAAGATTCACTCTTTCTTTTATTCATTCAACAAGCATGTATTGAGCATCTACTATGAAGTACACAGCATTCTTGGCCCTAAGATCAGAGCAGTGGACAGTCACCACTCCTGCCCCTTCCTGTCTCCCAAATACAAAATTAATAAATAAATGTAATTTTAAAAAATGTTAATGATCATCTCATATGGAGCTCAAAGTATCAGTGGGATTAATACAGCCAAAGACTATTTTTTAAAGGAAAAGGAGGAGGAAGGAGGAAGAGGGTTGGAGGAGAATGAGGGAAGGGCTCCATATAGACAAGGCCATCTCAGTGTTAGAGCCACTGTGAGTCTAGCAGATTGAGGAGACAGACTCGGGTTTCCACGCACCTCTTCTTTCTATACATAGCCCCTATTATTTTCATCTTGCGTTAGTGTGGTCCTGTGCCTAATAATTTGGGGCCCTGCGGTCCTGTGCTGATTTTGCTTATTCTTCCCTGCTGGCAAATAGTGTTCTCAGCACAGAGTGATGTACCAGATCACCAGCCAGCCACCCAGTAACCAATGAACCAAATAACTAATGTACCCAGTAATGGCGTGCCAGGTAGCCGATGTGCGTGCCGTCCCCTCTGGCACTTCCCGTCTCCAGCCCCTTGCCACCCACCAGGATTTATGGCTGAGAGTGTGTGGGGAGGGGTGGGGACCAGGAGGTCTCCAGCCAGGACAGAGCACAGAGGATGCACTGGTCTCCCTCTGGCCCCTCCAACTTCTTGTATGAAGTTAATAAAACTGCAGTGAGGATGACCCGGAGGACATGATTTACTTGGGCTGGGGAAAAGCTTTCAATAAGGTCCCTCCATAAAAGGCCATTAAGGGAGTGGAATAACCACAGGCTAAGGGGTAAGTGTTATGGATTCCAGAGTGGTTTAAGCAGAGGAATTAAAGAGGCATTCCGAGCCCAGTGACGTTATTAATAACCACACGAAGTGCGTGCACGCCTTTCCTCCTGACTGGCCTTGCAAGCCCTGACTCCTCAGCTGGGGTGGGCACTCTGGAGAAGACGGAGTCTCAATGGCTGGAGACTGAATTTACCCCACCTAAAGACTGGACATGTGAATGGGAAGGCTGGGGTCCTAGAGCTCAGAGGGCCCTGCAAGACCCTCAGTGGCACCCTTCCTACAGAAAGAGGAGTCCCTGGGGAAGAGGAGGGAGGAGAGGGGCCTTGGTGAGCATGTGGCTAGCCTCCAGCTTCAAGCCTTGCTGCCAAAGGGCACATGCAGGTGTAGGAATGAGCCCAAAGCCTACCTTCCTCCAGAGCAGCTAGTGGAGAAGAGTCCCCAAGGAAGGAGAGACTGTCATCTCTGGTCTCTTACCCTTTGGGACTCTGATGGAGATGGGCTAAAGGAGCCTGGGTCTTTACCTGTCTCCCCAGCATGGTCACAGGCCCCACCCACTCTTTCACACCCATTATTCAAGGCTCAGCCTTAGCCAGAAGTCCCTTTAAGCTGCACCCCTCTATTTCTTTCTCCGCATAATGAAGACAAAGACCTCACTTCCGGAAGGCTCCAGACCAGTCAAGGCCAAAACCTACATCCACAGTCAAGCTTCCTGCCAGTTTCTGCTTTGAGCCTTCCCACAGGCCTGTGTCCATGAAGACAGGTGGGGCATAGAGGCTGTCCCAGAACCTTGACCCCTGTGTGAGGGGTGGCTTCTAAGCAGGCTCATCTGGTACCCTCATGCAGTGTCACCCAGCTCTGCCCTCTGCAAGGTTTCCTTTTCAGAATGTAGCTCTCCTTCCCAAATTAGCATTCCTTTTCAATGTTTTCACTCTTCAGTGTTCCTTAAATGTGCAGTTAACTGGCAAGATGACTTGCCTCCGCTCCCTCCCCGGCCTCACATTCATCTCCACACAACCCCATTACACTTAATATGGTCATCCTCTCCGCTTAGCCTCACAAACTCAAGGCAGCTATAGAAGAGTCCCCTGGGCCCTGGGGCTTGAAGCTGCAGATGCCAGGTGGTACCTGGAGGGCCACAGGTAGAAAGTGCTAGTCCCTTGGGCTTGATTTACACAGGCCTCTGGGACCAGTGGTCCCACCCAGTTAGTCCACCGAGTTCCTACAGTTTAGCCTTGAGCTGGTAACTTTCCCAGCTTAAAGGTCACTCGCCTCCTGTAACATGCTGATGCCAGGATTTGAACCCAGGTAGTCCAGTCCAAAGCCCAAAGCCTGGGTCACCACCTCCTAGAGTAGTTTGCAAAAAGTAGGTGAGGGGCAGGAGACAGTCTCGTGGTGGGGGGCAGCCAGCAAGGGCAATAGAGGCAAGAGTGGAATTTTACTATTTATAGCACTTTGTGTATAATAATTTTTTGAGGTAGGGTCTCAGTAGGTAGCCCCTGCTTACTTGGAACTCACTATGTGACCAGATTAGTCTCAAACTCATAGAGACCCACCTGCCTGCCTCCTGAGTGCTGGGGCTAAAGCCGTGTGCCACCATGCCTGGCCTTTATAATAATACATTTGATTCTCATCATAGCCCTGTGGGTAAAATATTATAGGTAGTTGATACACAGAGAGGTTGAGTCACTTACCTCAATATCTATCTATCTGTCTGTCTGTCTGTCTGTCTCCCTCTCCCTCTCTCCCCTTCTCCCCCCTCCCCCTCCCTCCCTGTCTGTCTCATATGTGTGCACATCACGCTGGAGATTGAACCTGGGGTTTTGTGCTTGCTAGACAAGGCCTCTACCATTGAACCATATCCTGAATCCTTTAAAAGAATTAGTGTGTGCGTGCTTGTGTGTGTGTGTGTGTGTGTGTGTGTGTGTGTGTGTTCAGGTGTGCTTGGCCACAGCAGTGCATGTAGCACCAGAGACTGATGTCCAGACATTTTCCCCAATTGCTTCATCGCTGTCATCTTGGTGTTTTTTGGTTGGTTGGTTGGTGGTTGGTTGGTTGGTTTTTTTTTTTTTTTTTTTTTTTTTTTAAATTTGTTTATTTATTATGCATACAGCGCTCTGCCTGCATGTATCCCTGCAGGCCAGAAGAGGGCACCAGATCTCATTACAGATGGTTGTGAGCCACCATGTGGTTGCTGGGAATTGAACTCAGGACCTTTGAAAGATTGGAAGAGCAGCCAGTGCTCTTAACCGCTGAGCCATCTCTCCAGCCCCGGTTTTGTTTTTTTAAGACAGGTCTAGCCTTGGCTGTCCTGGAACTAGCTCTGTAGATCAGGCTGGCCTTGAACTCACTGAGATCTACCTGCCTCTGCCTCCCAAGTGCTGGGACTAAAGCGCCACCAACACCCAGCTCTGGTCTTCTTGTTTTTAACCTTGATGTTTTGACCGAATCGGATTAGTCAGTGAGACCTCTCCCCCTACCCTTTTCCTCTCCTTTCTCCCCACTGTCCTCATCCAATCCCTCACCTCTCCACTCCCCCTCAATTCCACCCCTTCCTCCGTCTGCCAGTCTCCACCCACAGTGATGGGATTACAGGCACACATGGCCACATCTGGCTCTTACTTGGTGCAGAATGACACACTCAGGTTCTCATGCAGGAGCACTTTGCCCATGAACCATCTCCTTAGGCCTATTTTATTTTAGTTTTTAGAAAAAGAGTTTCACTACGTTGCCCAGGCTGTCCTGAAATCACTCTGAAGCCCTGGTAGGTCTTGAGTTTTGGTCCTTCTGCCTCAGTCTCCTCAAGAGCTGGGATTACAGGTCTACACCACCAGGTCCAGCCACGATCTGCTCTCTTAACCCTCCTTTCTCCTTGATGGTGCAGGGGAGGGGGCATATTATATTTTATTTTAATGTATGTATTTTGGTTTTTTTTTTTTTTTTTTTTTGGTTTTTCGAGACAGGGTTTCTCTGTGTAGCTTTGCGCCTTTCCTGGAACTCGCTTTGGAGACCAGGCTGGCCTCGAACTCACAGAGATCCACCTGGCTCTGCCTCCCGAGTGCTGGGATTAAAGGCGTGCGCCACCACCGCCCGGCCTATATTTTGGTTTTTCAAGGCAGGTTTCTCTGTGGAACAGTTCTGGCTGTCCTGGAACTCGCTTTGTAGACCAGGCTGGCCTTGAACTCACAGAGATTCACCTGTCTCTGTAAGGGGCCCATTTTTAACTCAACTCTTCCATGCAGCCTTCAAGTTATGAGCAGCTTGTAATTCCTTGTCCTGAGCCCAGAGTAACTTCTAGATCTAAGTGTTTCTTGGAAGCCAGAACTACCCCTTCCACATGGCTCCAATAGAAATGACAAAGAATAGACAGGTGGTGGTGGCACATGCCTTGAATCCCAGCACTCGGGAGGCAGAAGCAGGCAGATCGAGGCCAGCCTGGTCTACAGAGTGAGTTCCAGGACAGCCAGGACTGTTTCACAGAGAAATCTTATCTTGAAAAACAAAACAAAAGAAATTAATGTCAAAGAACGGGTCCTCCAACCCCAGCTCTGCCTGCACCCTCCCAGCCAATCGTCACTCAGTCCCAGCCCCATGGGGTAATGGCTACCTGGTATCTGAGTGTGAGTGGCCAGAATCCTTTGAGCTTTTCTACCAGGATGGAGACTCCCACTTGGCCTGTTGAGACAGTCGTTCTGAATCAACCTGTATCTAACAGGTGAGTGAGGACAGTGTCCAGGGGCCCCAGGCTCTATGCTCCTGTCATAAGGATGATGTCAACAATACAGGGAACCCAGACACGGCCAGTCCTCGGTTCCCTCCTCCGTTTGAAAGCCTCTTTCAGATAGAACTGTAAGAATCCAGCCCAGCGCAGAGACCTCTATACCCTCAAATCTGGGTACTGTCCCTGCCTCTGTCTCTGATGAGGGTCCACTGTCCAGTTTGGGGGGCAAGAACACATGGTACCTGAATTTGCTGGGCAACCCCCTTTTTTAGTGGCTTTGTTGGCTAGGAGGGAGGCAGTGTTACATGGGGCTGGCAGAAGGCAGGTAGCATGGGTTGCAGGTCAAACCTCATTGCTACCCCCTGGGAGACAGTAGTCTCGGGACCTCCCTGATGTGATTTACCAGACAATGACAACCTTTAATGTCTGCTTGGTTATAATCTCCTCTATCTTAATACAATCTTTCCTGTTGAACTCTCCAGAGTCCCCATCTCTATTCCCAACCTCCATGGAAGGATTTTTTTATTATTATTATTATTACGATGTGATACTGTGATTACTGCTGAAGTCTCAGTCTTTGTGGAGGGGAAATTAATAAGTTTCTCTTAAGCACTCGGGACCCGGCTGCATACCGATGAAGCCGCCTGGCTCCCCCTCGGCAGGAGTCAATTACCAATCTGGCCTCTTGCCCACTGAGACCTGGTAGTTCCCACGTTTGGGGGAGCTGGTCATTAGGACCTTGCTCTGGTCTAAGCACCTCAGGCAAGCAAAAGACATCTCACGAGGGGCCATGGGTCTGCCTTGCTCTGCTCCTGGTTGAGCCCTAGGGCAGGAATTAGATGCTGAGTCTCAGAACCAGACGTCTTCAGCTCATTCAAGCCTCCTGAATTATAGGCAGAGGGATGGAAGCCAAACAAGATTGGACCTGCCACCATTGTAGACAGTCAATGTCAAGACTGAAGCCATCGTCCCCAGGGTGACATCAGGTTCCCTAACTCCTTCTCTCCTGGCTGCAGTCTCTCTCGCTGTGTCATTTGTCTTTGTCCTGTCCTAATTGAACTAAAGGATTGACAGGCAGAGTCCTTTATCCTCACAAGGAGAGCAAGCAAAAACACAGCCTATCCCAACCAAGCCTGTCCCCACCTGGCACTACCATGCCCAGTTCCCAAGAGCGGGCATCAGCTGGCAGTCTACTGGGCAAGCATGGCAGTGAGCAAAAAAAACAAAAACCATCCCTTCAAGCACCACCCCTTTCTCCAAGGCTAATGCAAGGGGTCTGGGCTCAAGGGTGCCCGGCAGTGATAGGGAGATTGCCAGAGCTTTGGTGGACACCTGTGTGGGGAGGAAGGAGCAGACTCTAGAGTTAATCTGTGCCAATGGAGTAATCCATATTATTCTTTCAAAGTAAATTAAACCCATTCGTCACTGTAATTAGCAGAGCTGCCCAGCAGGGCTGTGGTCTGGCTATCAATACCTTGGCACATGTTCCTCCCATAGCCTAGGTGACCTTCCCACAGATGGCCAGTGCAGGAAGGTTTGGGGCTGGCTGCCAGGCTCTGCTGGGAGGGATAGCGGAAGGGGCCTGGGTACTTTGGGCAGGAAAAGGCCACTGCTTTTTCATACGTCTCTTTCTGGCCTTATTACTCTTTGGATTACTCAAATGGTCATATTCCACAAGCACGTGAGCACCATGAGGCAGGGACTTTGCTTACCTGGTTCACTGCAGTCCTCAGTCACGGGACTCAGAACAATGCTGAGCCAATCATAGTCAGGGCTGGGAGCTATTTATTGAATGGATGGATGGATCAGTGGGTAGATGGATGGATGGGTTGATGGTTGGATGAGTGAGTGGATAAGTAGATAGATGAGTGGGTAGACGGGTGGACTGGTAGATGGATGGGTAGAGGGGTGGCTGGATAAATGGGTAGATGAATGGATAGTGTGTATTAGGACTGTGTGGCTTCTGGCAGATGGATTAGGAAAAGTGCTGTGGGATGGTCTGTATGTCAAATTACTCTGATTGGTCAATAAATAAAACACTGATTGGCCAGTGGCTAGGCAGGAAGTATAGGCGGGACTAACAGGAGAACAGAAAGAACAGGAAGGAGGGAGGAGACACTGCCAGCCATCACCATGACAAGCAACATGTGAAGATGCCGGTAAGCCACAAGCTACATGGCAAGGTATAGATTTACGGAAATGGATTAATTTAAGCTATAAGAACAGTTAGCAAGAAGCCTGCCACGGCCATACAGTTTGTAAGTAATATAAGTCTCTGTGTTTACTTGGTTGAGTCTGAGCGGCTGTGGGACTGGTGGGTGACAAAGATTTGTCCTGACTGTGGGCCAGGCAGGAAAACTCTAGCTACAGAAAAGTGTCAATCTGGGTTGGCACTGCCTTATCCTGGAGCAGGAGTTGGCAAGGAGTGCTGGATATATTTCAGCTTCCCCTGGGGCTCTGAGCTGTAAGCCTCTGTGCAGGGCCTAAACTGGGTTCATGTGTCCCCTCTCTTCCCACCGTGAAGGCAGAAGAGAGAGCTGGGGGCGAACGGGCCTCAAAAAGGGACAGCTCGACCCCCAGACCTCAGTTGTATCATTCGATCCCTAGATCCAGCCCTAGACTCCCCTGTCTTGTAAACCAATAATGCTCCTCTCCTTCTTGTGCGAGCTAAGTCTGACTCCTCAGCTGCTGCAAAGGCCTGTTCATGACAGCAGGCAGCCTGTCCCTAAAACTCCTTCACAGCAGAAGGGGTACCTGGCCAAGAGCAGCTCTGACGTTGAAAGGAACTGGACTTGCCTTAAAGCATTCCACCTGATCGAAAGACCTGCCTCCTGGTTGCTGGGGCCAGCAGAACTGGATTTGCATCCTGGCTTCCCACTTACAACCTCTGTAACCTGAGGTAGCTATAAAACCCACCCGGCCCTCAGTTTACTCGTCTGAAATCTGAACTGAAGATGACAGCAGTATCTATCTCATAACATTACTGAGAAAAATCCAATGAGTAAACCATGTATTGTTGAGTAATACCTGATTCGTGGCAAGAAAATAGAATAATGTAAGGCTAGAGAGATGGCTCAGGGGGGAAAGGCATTTGCTGCCAAGTCTGATCAGCTGAGTTCAATCCCCGGTACCTGCATGGTGGAACTCCCAAAAGTTGTTCTCTGACCTCCATAGACATGCCAAGGCACATGCACACATCCACACTCAAATAGACAGGTAGGTAGGTAGGCAGACAGACAGATAGACAGATGTAATAAAGCAATTTTAAAAAAGAAAATGGAGTAAGTTAATTTCAGTTTGGATCATCATCTTACCGCTATTACTATTATTTTACAGATAGGGTTTCGCCATATAGCCCAGGCTGGCCTCTGACTTGGATCTTCCTGCCTCAACCTCTGAGTACTGGGATTGCAGGTGTGTGCCACTCCCTATGCCTGGCTTACACAGGGTGCTCCAGGGGAAATCTCTTTTCTCATTTAGAGAATGGGAGCGACAATCTTAACTTCAGAGGGCCCTGAGTAGAGAGGGCAGGATGGACAGACAGACACTTGGCAGCAGGGAGGAGAAAGCACCCAGGCTTCCATGAACACAAATCTTCCACTAGTTCCCTGGAATCTTCAAGCTCTGTTCTTCTACCAGAGCCTGGCACACATACACACCTTGCTGGGAGCCCAGCGATAGGAAACTAAATCCTCATGCACGTAAAAGTTCTCCTGGGACACTACGCTTCCCAGACTGCTGAGTTCACCTCTGACTCGCTTGCCAGGGCAGTCTCTTGCTGCCTGCCCTCCTGGTCTTCAGGCAGAAGAGAAGAGAGAGGAGAGGAGATTAGAGTCTCTGGCTGGCAGGGGAGACCGCAGCACTGGTGAGCACCGCTGGGTTCTGAGGCATAGTCCGAATCACCAGCCAGGTCCCTACCGGCCTTTCTCAGCTGTTCTTCGTAATTAGTCTCTCTGACCTTTAGGGCAGCTCCCCTGGGACACCATGCAAGAGGATGAGAAGGCGAGCAGGAGTCCTGAGGCTGGAGAGCAGCACCGATGGGAACCCCTGAGCCAGCCCTGGGTCATTGGGAGTAGTCCTTTGAAGAGCAAATCTTGTCTCCAGCCCCTTCTCTGCTCTTTCTGCTTCCTGGACACCATAAGGTAAACAGCTTTGCTCCACTGCAAGAGCAGTAGGGTCCCATGCCTGGAATCCAGCCCTTGCTGTGCAGTCGAAGGTATCTGCTGGCCTGAGACTCCAGGGCAAGCCAGAACCCACAGCGAGTTGGCCCATATCATTTACAGCTGTGTGCCTGCCACACGGGCTGGGGGCAGTAGAGAAGAAATGAGTCTCCTCGCACATAATAGAATAAGCGTTTGTCTAGAACAGATTTTGAGGGTGGACTGGGGTGGGTGGGGGTGAAAACAGGAAGGATCATGCTGGGGGGTGAAGGGAGAGAATACTGGGAGAGATGACTGGAATTGGGGGGACACTTGGGGGGTGATGGGGAAACCCAGTGCAGTGGAAATTCCCTGGAATCTGAGAGGGATCATAGAGAAGATTCCTAGTAATGGGGGATGTGGAGCCTAAACTGGCCATCTTCTGTAAGCAGGCGAGGCTTCCAGCAGCGGGACTAGGACTCCATCCTGGCTACAAAACCTTTGACCTACAATCTGTCGGGCCTGCAAGACGTGCTGGGGCAACGGCTGCACAGAATTGGGGGAGGGGCCAACCAGTGTCTGGTTTAACCTGAGGCCCTCACAAGAGGCAGCCCACACCTGACACCGCCTGGGTGTCCAGGAACCAGAGGCTGGTCAGCCCAGAGACCCAGGGTAGAGGCGAACACAACTGGGGAAGAACAAACCAATGAAATGATTACTAATGATACTGCGCTATACTCACAGATCAGTTCCTGGCCCAACTAGGAACTGTTGGGCCAGCAACTGATTGTCATCACAGAGGTGCCATCCAGCAACTGATGAGGGGCAGATGCAGAGACCCACAGTCAAACAGCAGGCAGAGCCAGGCAAAGCCCGGCAGAAGAGGAGAAGGAAGGATTGTAGGGGCCAGAGGGGTCAAGGACACCACAAGAACACAGAGTCAACTAAGCAGGGCTCCTAGGGGCTCACAGAGACTGAAGCAACTAACACAGACCCTGTATACGAGTCTGAGCTAGGTCCCCTGCATATACACTATGGTTGTGTAGCTGGGTGTTCTTGTGGGAGTGGGTGTCTCTGACTCTTTGCCTGCTCTAGGATGGATCCTCCTATTGGGTTGCCTCATCCAACCTTGATATGAGGATTTGTGCCTAGTCATATTGGAACTTGTTATGACATGTTCAGTTGATATCCCTGGGAGGCCTGTTCTCTCTCTCTCTCTCTCTCTCTTTTTTTTTAAGGTAAGCAGAGAAGGGAGAGAGGAGATTGGGGGGGGGGGGCGGTGACGGGAGAACTGAAGGGAGAGGAAACTGTGGCCAGAATATGATGTATGAGAGAATTTTTAAAAAAGAAAAAAGAATAAAAGAATAAGCACTTGTCTCCTCAGCCTGAGACATCACAGAGGCCCCAAGAAACCCAAAGTGTGGACATCTTCCTGATGAACCACTTCACCCATATTCTGAACAGGTCCTTGGCCCCCAGAACTCTAAGCCAGCTTCCTGGCCAGCTATCACCTGTCATTCCTGAGAACCAATGATGACCAAGGTTGATTATTTTAGAGATAAAGAAACCTAGATCCGCCAGGCAGTGGTGGCGAACGCCTTTAGTCCCAGCATTTAGGAGGCAGGTGGATCTCTGTGAGTTCAGTGCCAGCCTGGTCTACAAATCGAGTTTCAGGACAGCCAGAACTGTTCCACAGAGAAAGCCTGTCTCAAAAAACAAAAACAAACAAGCAAAAAGGAAACCTAGATTCTAAAAGGGAAGGTAGCCTAGCAAAGCCAAGTCAAAAGGGGGCTATAAGGTAGATTTGGGAGTACCTGTCCACAGTCCCAGCACAAGAGATGCTGAGTCGAGGGGATCACAAGTTCAAGGTCAGCCTAGGCAATTTAGCAAGCTGGAGATGTGTCTCAGTTAGAGAGCCCTTGCCTGGTGTGTGTGAGGACCTGGGTTCGGTTTCTAGTACTGAAAAAAACAGTTCCTCCTGAGCAAGGGAACCAGGTCCTATCCTTGTCATCTTCTAGCTGTGGTACCTGAGGCAGATCACTTCTTCCCCAGTCCCACTCCAAAACAAAGGGGTTTTTTACAATTGTAAAATGTAACCAGAAAAAAAAAATATCCCAACGGCTATGTTACATTTGTAATACAGATACACATCAAATAATTTGTTCAAGATAGAGGCTGTGATGGTTAGCTCCAATTGTCTACTCAAAGCAAGCTACAATTACCTGGGAAGAGTCTCAGTGAGGGACTGTCTACCTTGTGCTGGCCTGTGGGTGTGTCTGTAGGAGACTGTCTTGATTGCCCCGAAAGTGGGTGGCAGGCACCATAACCTGGTTTGGGGCTTGGGCCTGCAAAAGAGTACACGTGAATTTATTTTCTCTCTGCTCGAGATTGTAGATGTGATGTGATCAGCTGTCTTAAGATCTCGCTGCAGTGATGTCTCCACAATGATGGAATTGTGAGCTGAAATAAACCCTTTCTCCCCTAAGCTGTTTTTGGTGAGAATGTTTAATCACAGCAAGAGAAAGGGAGCCGGGACAAGTGCTGACTATGTCTGTCAGCCTGACACAGACCCCACAAGGGAGCCCAGTATGTCCTGGAAGGAAACTCTTGGTTCTGTTTTCTTATCTGTGAAATAGGAAGGTAATGATCAGAATAACACAAAGATAAATCCGGGATGAAGTGCGTGGCATGCAGGAAGCTGCTAACTGCTCTGTAGCAGGACACTGGGTGCTGGAGTTAGTGTGTCTCATTAGCCAGAGAAAGCCCCGCTCTGGTTTCTAACTTCAGGGCAAGCTGGGCTTTAAGGCTCGGCTCTGCCTCAGCTCCTGCTGATACCCAGGTTTCTTTACCTCCTCTCAAAGAAACATCTGGAAAGCTGACTCTTGCTTGCTCTTGCTTCCCCTGTAGCTAAGATGAACAAAAAAGGGACCGTGGAGTCAGCCTGGTGAATGGAGGTGCTCCTGTGGTGGGCAGAGCTGTGGCCTGTCGCCCCTGGAGACTGGCTCAGGAGGCATCCCTCTGAGCCCCCCACTTCAGTCTCTGTGAAAGTACCGGAGAGGCTCAGAATGGGGGCTCCTGGGAAATCCTATACCAAAGCTCCTTCCATTTCCCTAATTTTCCAAGCGACATTTTATGGAGACATCTGTCATCCAGCCTAAATCTACTTCCGAGGACTTGAGCCGTCACTGATGTAAAACTAATGAAAGGTTTATGAGTTCCCCTGCTCCAGGTAACTATTGATAACTCCCTTTCATGCCATGTTGTTCCGGCGGCATCTGCAGAGCTGCCGTGGGTCTTTGAAGCAGAGTGGGAACCTCAAAGGTGGATCATTTTAACACCTCTCCTTGGAGGAGGGAAGAAGCGGGTTTGAGCTGCCTCCTCCCCTCCCCTCCTCCCATCATGCCCCTGGTGTGATCAGGGAGGCAGGCTGGTGGGAGTCCTCAGCCCTGCAGACACTTCCAGAAAAGACCAAATCAAAGAGTTCCCAACACAAGGGTGGTCCCTTGTGTCCCGCACAATACATAGAGGTCCTTAATGCCCCTGAACTGTCCCTTAACAATGGGCACAGGAGAGAGTTTATCTTACAGACATATTAACACAGTCTTTACATCTTCAAAAGAATTTTACCATTAGCTCTGCTCACTGCAGCCTCTGGAGACCCTGTTTTCTGAACCCACTCAGGACCAAGCTATACAGTGACCCGGAGTACTCTACAGGCGTCTTGCTGTATTCTGCATCCCAATCCCTATCTGATGATTGTGGCTTCTTTTGTTCTTGCTTTGAAACATGGTCTCACTGTGTGGCCCTGGCTGGGGTGCTTCCCAGAATGAGAGGCAGAGGGAACAAGGCTCAGTGGCCATCATGACCGGTCTCTGAAGTCCCGAGGGTCGCCTGTCAGTCACCACTCCCGGCTTTGCCCGTATTCCTGACAGTCAGCCTCAAGGCTGGGCTATCCGGGTACCTCCGTTGTCTATCTGCGGCACTAGAGCTGTCCCCAGGACCTTTATCAGAATGACAATTCGAGCATCTTCCCTGTGGGACGCAGCCCCTCACTACCCACTTCATCCCCTGCCCCCCATTCTCTCTTTGCTGCACCTATTCAGGCCACATCTTTCTCCAAAGATGATGTCACCAGGGACTGGAATGTGGGACAGCTGGTCACAAGCACCCCCCTTTACGTAGAACCTGCTCTGTGTTAGGTTAGTCCCAACACTGGGAAAATACTAAGTCCTTTCAAAGCCTCCTTATGAAGTAGGTGCTTCCTCCCATTTTACAGAATAGAAAACTGATGCACAGAGAAGGTAAACAGTTGCTGGTGCCACACAGCTCTTAAGTGACAGAGCTAAGGAAGAACCCTGTGCTCCTTCCTCTATTTCAACTGTGAGATGAGCCTCGAGTCCCTTTCCACGAGGAAGCCGCAGTTAGACCAACGAGGCAGCTCAGGGGTAAAGGAACTTGCTGCCCAGGCTGACAACCCGAGTTCCACCCGGGGACCCACATGATAGAGGCAGGGTGCTGACTCCTGCAAGTTGTCCTCTGACCTCCACACATGTTACCTGGCACACATGTGCCCACCCATATACACATAATTAAAAATAAGAAAAATAGGGCTGGAGAGATGGCTCAGAGGTTAAGAGCACTGACTGATCATCCAGAGGTCCTGAGTTCAATTCCCAGCAACCACATGGTGGCTCACAACCATCTATAATGAGATCTGGTGCCCTCTTCTGGCCGGCAGGCATACATGCAGGCAGAACACTGTATACATAATAAATAAAATTTAAAAAAAAAAAAAAATAAGAAAAATATATTTAATGTAATAATGACAACAACAACAACAATTTTTAAAGCTCTGAATGTGGGAGCAGCATGCTATGCAGCAAAAATTAAGGAATACAAGTGGGGAGAGAGGAAGGTGGAGAGCCAGGATGACCTCGCCCTGCCATGTGGCATCCATGTCTACCCTACACCATCCCTCTTATTTCTGTGCCTGAAATCCCTTCTGTTTTACCCCTTTCTAAACACACTGCCCCCCACCTCCGTGCCTTGACGATACTCTGTTCCAGTGGCTCCAGGCTGCGGGGGAGGGGCTCAGCCCTTACCACCGCTGCAGCTGGCTTTGTCCAGCTGTCTAATAGAGAGATCGGAGAGACACTTCGGAGAGAGACTCTGCAGAGCGCGGGAGCCCTGTAGATTCTAATCCTTTTCGTCTTTAATCTCTTTCTCCTCGGCTGGCTCACAGGTTTCACAGGCTCTGCGGAGTTCCGGGAGATAAAGCTGGGCAGCCACCCCTCCCTCTGCCTGTGACAGGTGGAAGATTTGGATAAACAGGAACTGCCAGGTCTCAGACTGGCTTCTGGAAGCTGAGGAACTTGGGGGTGTTGAGGACCAGGTAACTCAGCACCAGGCTTCATTTCTTCTATTTCTGGCTAATCCTATGGAAATTCCACGAGGCTTCTGGAAGGACTAGGGGCTGGGAGAAGGAGGACACTTATTATCTATAAAATGCCCGAGCCAGGGACTCACAGATTGAGGCATTTGGGGCTGACAGTCCAGGGCAGGGTCTTGACATCAGATAGTCCTGGCAGTGAACCTAAGCCCTGCTCTCCTCTGCTGCGGGATGGTAGCCAAATGTCTTGAGGTCTCTGAGCCTGCAAGGCTCTCCACAAATCAGAGCAGACAGCCATAGCAGGGGAGCCTGCAGGGGAATTCTCTGGCCCCAAATACTCACAGAGCCCCGTCAGCCTTTCTCTCAGAAAGCAAGCAGACAAAGAGGCTCTCTGGCCTCTGAGCACCGGCCAGGCTGGGAAGCAGGGCAATGCCGGTCATTAAGCCATCTTTCAGGCCAAAGAATCCCCACATAACAAATTCATCGTGTGCAATAAAAAAGCTCAGCTGCACCCTGCTCAGGGCATTTGAAATCCGAATTGCTGCTTTGGCACTTTGGAGACACAGAAAGAAGAAATGAGCTCAGGGTCTCTGGGAAAAGACCTTTAAACCTGTTTCAGAAGTCACATTTGCCTGACTATCGCTCTTCTGCCCTTCAGGGAGGAAGGGCAGAGACTGGGAGAGCTGTCCAGTGAGCAGAAAAACATCAAGCACGGAAGAACAGGGTGCAGGAAGAGAGAGTGACAGGGACACGCTGACACAGGGACCTTCAAAGTGATGTCTTGTCCCCAGACCAAGGGTGCTCTGCAGTGTTAGATGAGAATGATTGCATGGGGCTTGATGGACAGCCCCAAAACTGACCACAGGGACCAGTCAGGAGCCTGAGTGTCTCCTACCAACCGAGCTCTGCCCTCTCCTGCCCCACTGTGAAGTTGCATACAGACCCCCTCTTCCTCTCCAAGGTTGCCACACACCTACTTTGAGCATCCTCTGGGTACCAGGGAGCAACTCATGTTGTATACTCTGTGTAGCTCACCCCCCTCAGGTATCCATCAAAGAACAGAGAATCCTCAGGGTGCCTTAAAAGGTAGTGGAAGCATCCTAGGAACCTTCACAGGGAGTTCAATCTTAGAGGTGGGGGGATGACCTGGGGAAGCAGAGAGAGAGTGGGAAGGGCGCTCCAGAGAGGGAAACAGCACCTCCAAAGACACAGATGTTGGGGGGCAGTGTGCTCAGGAAACAGCAAAACACAGGAGGGATTTCACTTGAGCAGAAATCAGGGTAACGGGCCAGTGATATGGCTCAGTGGGTAAAGGATCTTGCCGCCAAGCCTGGTGACCTGAGTTCAACCTCAGGGTCCCATAGGATGGAAAGAGAGAACTAACTCCATAAGTTATCCTCTCATTTCCACAGAAGCACCATGGGGTGCTCATGTCCACCCACATTATTATTTGTAAATTAATTTAAAAAATTAAAAGCCTTTATGAACACACCAGGTAGCTCCCAACCACCTATAAGTCTAATTCCAGGGAGATCTGACACTTATAGCCTCCACAGGCACCTGCATTCACATGCACATACCCATAGAGAGAGAGAGAGAGAGAGAGAGAGAGAGAGAGAGAGAGAGAGAGAGAGAGAGAGAATTAACAATATTAAAAATAAAGCCAAGAGAATTTAAATCGAGGTAGGGAGCTAGAAAGACGGCTTATCAGACAGGAATGCGTAGCTGCTTTTGCAGAGGCTCTAACTCTGATTACCAGCAGCCGCCCTGGGCAGCTCACTTCCATCTTTAACTCCAACTCTGGGGGTCCTACGACCTCTTCTGGCTTCTTTGTGCAACTACACTCATGTGCACATACCCACACACAGACACACACAAATACACATAATAAAAAATACTGTTTTAAAATCGAGGCAGAAGCATAGGAAAGGCATGCAGAAGGCTTTTATGAACACACACTTCAGGATGCAGTCACCCTGGCTCTGCCTGCCTGCTTCACTCCCTATCTGTAATCTGCTTTTTTTTTTTTTTTTTTCGTTATAAATGTGGTCTCCTGCCGGGCGGTGGTGGCGCACGCCTTTAATCCCAGCACTCGGGAGGCAGAGCCAGGCGGATCTCTGTGAGTTCGAGGCCAGCCTGGGCTACCAAGTGAGTTCCAGGAAAAGGCGCAAAGCTACACAGAGAAACCCTGTCTCGAAAAACCAAAAAAAAATAAAAAAATAAAAAAAAATAAATGTGGTCTCCTGCATTCAGCAACTTAAGTCAGCAGTAAACATCTCTACCTTTGCCAGTTTCTGGGGATCAGAAATTGGAGAACAGTTTAGCTCAGGTACTGTGATGAAGCAGTATGGTCCAGGCTTCCTATATGATGCTGGCATTTGGCCTTATTCCCCCAATAGAACCTCCCCACATAGGAAAGGTCCCCAGAGCGAGCACAAGGCTCAGTGACCATATTATCTCATTGGTTCCTCAAATCAGCCTCTTCAGCATGAGAGGACAGCACTAGGGAATTGCTAACATGAGTTGGAGGTATGGCAGCCACCTTCTGCGGGGCCATCTGAAGGCTAGCTGTCACACCTCCACCAGAACCAGTCCTGTGTGCAGAGTTTCAAAGAAGCAGGCACATGCCCCAAAGCAGGCTCTTCTTGCAGCATTGTGGTTATGTTGCAGGACAGAGCAGGTGTAGACTCCCTCTGGGGAAGTGGGACTGGGGGTTCAGGAGAACCATGTTCAGGACTGGGGGTTCAGGAGGACCACAGATGAGGACCACAGATTCTGCCAATGTGTAAGATCAAGTCCTCTTTGACCACTGTTCAGCTTCCCTCGTGGCTTCTAGAAGGTTACCCACTGTGAGCTCACGTGTTACATGCTTCATTCCCCAACTGGTGGCAATCTTTCAGTGGGGTGGAGCTGGAGAATGAAGGCCACTGTGGGTATGCCTTTGAAGTTTATATCTGATCCCCACCCATTTCTCTCTCTCTCTCTCTCTCTCTACTTCCTGTCCACCATGAACTGAACAGCTTCCTCCACATATGCCTGCTGTCATGACATTCTAAGCTCACCAAGGCCCAGAATCAACAGAACCAAGAGCTATAAACTGAGTCCCTTGAAACTGTGAGCTAAAATTAATGTTTCTTCCTTTGAGTAATTCTCTCAAGCGTTTTGTTTGTTTAGAGAGACAGGGTCTCACTACATAGCCCTGTCTGACCTTGAACTCCTAGAGATCTGCTTGCCTCTGCCTCCCAAGTACTGGGATTAAAGATGTATACTACCACACTCAGCCTGGGCATGTGTTTTGGTAATAGCATATGTATCTCCAAAGCAGACCTGAAGTGTACCCTTCAACCCATCCCTGAGTCTACGCCAGCTGGGTGGCCCATGCTTGGCAGGGACCATCCATGCCAGTGACATCCACTCAGGAGCTTGGAAACTGCTCCAAAGTTAGTGAGGAAGTTAAAGGAGCTTAGGGAGGCTGCCCATGCCCAGCCTGGGTCCTGGGCTGCCCCTCAGCTGTGCGGTCCTGGTATAATTGGAATGCCAGGCAGCACCTGCAGACAATTTTATCACACTCTGTATAATGTGTAAATACCATTAAGTTAGACAGATTTTCTCATTAATTCTCCGTCCCAGTGACAGACCAGGAATTAACACAATTGATTTTCCAGTCCCTACTCATTATCAATCATCCCCCAGAACTTAGTCACATCCCGTCTGCTCCACCTGGGCCCCAGCATCTATTTGGAGGCTTCAACATATATTAAACTAATAAAGAGCAATGGGCACTGTCGTGCCAGCCCTGGAAACTGGGGAGAATGGGGAAAGAAACAAATCTTGGGAAGAAAGTTGCTTCTGAAACATCTAGACAAAAAGAAGGGGCGGAGCCTGTGAGGGCACTCGCTGTTCCACCCCAGTGGAATGTGGCACTGGCCAGTAAGTGCTCAAGTGAGCATGTATGCGTGTGTGTGTGTGTGTGTGTGTGTGTGTGTGTGTGTGTGTGTGTGTGTGTTGTGAATTGCTGTGTAAATAAACCATCACAAGATTTATCGGCTCAGGATGACAGATGTTCGCATGCTCGTGGGTCTGTGAGTTGTGCTCTCAGTGTGGCTACGGCCAGCTCATGGCTGGGACATGTGACTCTCTCACACCTGTGCTTGTGTGCTGGCATCTTCTGGGTGACATGGGGACATCAGCTGAGTGGCTCATACTCCGTTTCACGTGGCTTCTCTTCCTTAGAGAGGATCGAACAGACAGTCCACTATGTTGCCAGCTCCAAAAGTTCCAAGAGGACCAGGGTAGAAGCTGTAAGACTCTGAGGCCCCAGGCATGGCCTTCCATCACATCCTGCCAGTCAGTAAGTCAAAAGTCTGACCCAGGGTGAAGGAGTAGGAAGGCAGACTCAAGCTCTGGATAAGAAGAGAGCCAATGACAAGTGCTGGCAAGATGGCTCAGTAGGCAAAGGCACTTGCCACCAAGCCGAGCGACCTGAGTTCGATACCCAGGACCCACATGTTAGAGAGACCCCAAGTCCACATACATGGTATGGCACCCACACACATACACACTAAACAAATATAATTAAAAAAAAAAAAGAAGCCGGGCAGTGGTGGCGCACGCCTTTAATCCCAGCACTCGGGAGGCAGAGGCAGGCGGATCTCTGTGAGTTCGAGGCCAGCCTGGTCTCCAAAGCGAGTTCCAGGAAAGGCGCAAAGCTACACAGAGAAACCCTGTCTCGAAAAACCAAAAAAAAAAAAAAAGAATGACGAAGGCACATGAGCAGGGGGATAGCCGGAGAGGGGGGATCTGTTCTCATGTGGCATCGCGGGAACTGGTCTGGGGTCGGGGACCAGAGCCTCCTATCACCCACAGTTTTCTTCTGGTCTTCACACCAAGATGTGATATAGCTATTCTTGGTTGTCAACTTGACACATCTGGAATTAACTAAAACCCAAGTGGCTGGGGACACCTGTGAGGATTTTTTTTTTCCTTAAATAATTTGAAGTGGGAAGAGCCACTTTTAATCCAGATTTTCTGAGGTGGGAGGATGCACCTTTAATCTGGGCCACACCTTCTGCTGGCAGCCTAAGGACATGGAGGAAGGAAGCTGCTGCCTTTTTAGCTATTTGTTCTTGTTCTTGCCATCAAGTCCATTCCTTCACTGGCACCAGAGCCTACTTCCTCAGGATTCTGGAATTCACTTCAGTATATGCCTGAGACATCCAGCCTCGTGAACTGAGCAGCTGCTGGATTCTTGGACCTTTCTGCTGGTAGACAGCCATTTTGGACTACCTGGACCACAGACTGTGAGACATTCTAACAAACCCCATATATTCATTCTATCAATCCTGTTTCTCTAGAGAACCCTGACTAACACAGCATCAGAGCAGGAGAGAAATGTATACCACAGGAATCTGAGCAGTGGTAGTATCTGGCAAAGGAAACTTTGTGTTCTGTTCTCACTCCCCACCGCCCCCCACCCCGTATGACCCACTTCAGTGCCAGCAGCCCACAGGCACAGCAGTTCTCACTCTTGTATGACTTCCTTGCTGCCCAGAATGCACCAGGGCCGCCTCACCTCCAGAGCTGACTAGTGTGTGCTCAGAAGTGGCCAGTGAACTTTAATATTAGCGACAGCACACATGCTGTCAAAAGCAAACCTTTCCCAAACAAAAGCACACTGTGGCTGGGCAGTGGTGGCGCACGCCTTTAATCCCAGCACTTGAGAGGCAGAAGCAGGCAGATCTCTGAGTTCAAAGGCCAGCCTGGACTACAGAGCAAGTTCTAGGACAGCCAAAGCTACACACAGAGACCCTGTCCTGGAAAAAAAAGAGAGAAAGAAAGAAAGAAAGAAAGAAAGAAAGAAAGAAAGAAAGAAAGAAAGAAAGAAAGAAAGAAAGGAAGGAAGGAAGGAAGGAAGGAAGGAAGGAAGGAAGGAAGGAAGGAAGGAAGGAAGAAAGCACACTGTGACACTGTGGCTGGGCGTGGTGGCACCGGCCTTTAGGGAGATCTGTGAGCCAGCCTGGTCTACATAGTTATATAGTGCTATGACAACAGCAAAAAAGTGCATGTCGTGGCATGCTAGCCCTGAGGAAGAAGGATGGAGACTTAGAGGCCAGGCACAGCTGTAGAGCAATATCCTGCCTCAAAAGGAGAAATAAAACAGCTCATTATATAGAAGGCACTGATTCCACATCCCACGGGAAAGCCATTGGGAGCACCCACTGCCTTCAGCTCCCTGAGCGACCTCCCCACCCCTGACAGAGCACGCATAATTGCACAGCTACTCAAGAGAGAGCAGTCACCTTTACAAGGGTCTGGGGGGACACCTTTGCATGGAAGTGTCGCACACTTCCAGCAGAGCACTCACTTTTAAGTATGTCATTCACTTTCAGCAGAGCACTCACATTTTAAGTGTGCCATTCACTTCCAGCAGAGCACTCACATTTTAAGTGTGTCATTCAACGACAAGCAAATACGCCTGTTTAATCCACGCTCACACTGTTCCCTTCGCATGCCCCCAACAGGAGCAACTGCTGTACTGATATCTGACACGATAGATCAGTTCTGTGTAGGAATGTCCTTTAAGGGCCAGTAACCCAGGCCCCAGACACAGGCTGTGGTGAAGAGTCACTGTGCGGGGCTTTTGGAGCAGAAGTCCTGTTTGGGGACAAGGAGATGGCTGTCCAGCTTCTCAGGGCTCTTCAGTTTTCATAGGTCCACCTCTGACCAAAGTTCTCTGCTTCCCAGGGCACCTCTTTTGCACACAAGAGGGGCTGGGGATGTAGCTCAGTGGTGGAGCACTGGCCTCATACGTGTGAGGTCTTGAGTTCAATCCACAGCATCGCAAATAAATAAAGCAAATAAATAAATAAGTGTAGGAAGCATATACGATCCAAGCAAGGGGCCAGGGTGGGTAAGTGGGCGGAAGAGTTGGGAAGAAAGGACCGCCAGAGATCAGTCAGCCTTTGAGGGCTCCTGGCCATTGTCCTTGCATTCTCTCTGGACCGTGTTTGTTCTCAATCCCTTGTCACTTGGGATCGAGGATAAGTTACCAAAGCTGTGTTCATGGTAGTAAGGCTGGGTTGCTGGAGGGGACATGAGGAAGACACAACTCCTCAGTGCTTCCTGGCGCAGGATAAAGGGTGTGGGCCACAGGGACTGGAGGTACGGGCTGCGGTCACCGCTGTACATGTCCCTCCATCCCCCACCGCACAACTCCACCCCCACCACACTTAATAGCCTGGGTGCCCACTGAGAATTATCACTGATAATAATAATTGTCTTTATGGAAATAATTTAAGGTGAATTCCAATGTGCTTTGCAAAGGAATTTCACCCCCCACCCAGAAACTCTCTGCTACGAGAAGGTAACATGGGCTCTGAATATTAAGTAGTCAGGGGTTACCAAGGGTATAAAAGCCTGTTGGGCACTTCCCAGGCTTGCTAACATACATCAGGTGAAGGGGACAGCCGAATAGTCTCCCCATCCCCCAACCCAACGACTAGGTTCTCTCACAGAAACTGTCCGGGTAGCCAGATATGGTGGCACCTGTAAACCCAGTACTCTGCAAGCAGAGGCAGGAGGATTGTTGAGAGTTCAAGAGAAACCCGATCTATGTTTCTAGTTCTAGTTCTAGACCCTGTCTCAAAGCAAAACAAAATAAAAACTGTCCAAGTGGACCAGATTACTCTCTGCCCTTGGTAGCCGCTGGTGGGGCCCAAGCTCATCTGCAGCCAGTCCTCTGCCCAGTGGAGAAGACCACAGACCTGGGTGGGTATGGGGCCAGAGCAGGCTGCAGGAATTGGGAGATGAGCCAACAGCTGAAGCCTCTACCCCTGTCACTCTGCCCATGAGATCTGCAGGACAGGACCTGTAGGGACAGAGGTGGGTCAATTTCTGAGCGCCCCAGTTTTGAGGGTCCTCCTTTAGGGCTGGAGAGATGATGACTCAGACGTTAAGAGCACTGGCTGCTCGGCTGCTCTTCCAGAGGTCCTGAGTTCGATTCCTAGCACCCACATGGTGGCTCACAACCATCTGTAACAGGTTCTGATACCTCTTCTGGCCTGCATGTGTACATGTGGACAGAGCACTCATACATTAAAATAAATAAATAGATAGATAATGCTTCTCCCTATTCTTCCTTGTGCCTGATCATTCCTAGATACATCTTTGCCTTGGAGACCTTGAGGATCTCCATGCAAAAAGGGGGACACCATGGTTTAGGGGAGCCATGCTTTAGGTCCCTCCAGGAGATGCCCCCCCCCAAATCCCCAGTGCCCCTGGGACATCCCTCAGATCTTCCTTCTCAGAGCAACATCCATGGGCTGGATGTTTCTCATTTTTCTCCCATTGGAACCCGTTCATCTCATGCCCAGGCCTGACCCGCGCTTTCCACAGTGACACATAGACTTTTTTTTTTCCTCTTTGAGAATCTCCTCAGTTATATGCCAGTATTTTAGCATGGACCTCTGGGAAATAGGATGGCTTCTGTTCTCAAGGCTGATCGATGGCAGAGCTCAGGGCACCGAGGCAGGTTGATTCAGAGCTGTTCAGGGACAGGAAGGGCTCCAAGCTCCCATTAAATCACGGTCATGGCTGAGCAGATATAAGGGGTACATAGTCTTTTTCAGGAAATGTTTTACCTGCAAACCTGCATGCTGCTGCCAGATACTGAATGTGCTCAGTAGATGCATGGATGATGTAGGCATGGTAGATGGATTAGATGAATGCATACATGCATGGATGCACAGATGGATGGATAGATGGACAAGGCCCAAATGAGAACGGTACAAAACACCTCAAACTCATCAGCCCTTGACCCCTTCCAATCCTCCAAACTCTGGGGGGCAGCAGGCCAGAAGGCCAGCATCCCTTCCCTCTAACTTAAGCTTTGGGGCCAGTCCTGGTGACAGGCTGAAGGCAGCTCCTCCAAGTAGTCCTCGACACCCACTGCCCTGTGTCACCTTGCTAGCTTCTCCCAGGACTTTCCCAGAAGCATTCAGGGCAGGGACCGGTTCTCCCACACACCCACTCCCAAACCCCAAGTCTTGCAGGAGCCTACCCTTCCAGACAAAGCCTGAAATAGTCACATGACTTCTGTCTCTGTTGAAGGCTCCCCCTCCGGCGTTTAAGTGCCTATTAGAGACAAAGAGACAGGAACGGAGAACAGTAACATCTGTTTTTACAACAAGCCAATGACAATGCGGATCTGGGGGTGGTGCACACATCAGCACTGGGGCCCAGATGCAGCCCTGCAGCTGCGGAAGCAACTGGCACTCATCATTTCTCAGGGAGATCATCTCCCAATCAGTGGCTCCTCGATGGTTGGCATTTATCCTCACCTGGGGAGCCATCTCAAGCCTTGTGAGGCAGATCATGCTAGCCTCTTGGTTGTATTTGGATCTCTGGTGGGCTGACCCCTGGTTTCAAGAAGGTCCAGGAAACCACAGATCCTCCAGCCTCAGTCCTGCCTTCTGGAGGCGATGACAATATACAGAAGGGATGCTAGCTCATGCCACAGAGCTTAGTGGAAAGAGCCCTGGGCTAGGAGTCAAAAGACCCAGGTCCTAAGCCCAGCTCTGCCACTGGTGCCGTGCTCTTGGGTTGCTGAATCTGGGGACATAATCAGCAAGGCACTAACCCTGCTGAAGAATCCTCAGTTTCCTCATTAATAAACCAGGTCATGGCACTGCTCCAGTGTGACAATCAGCTTGTATGAACCCAATCCAGGTGACAGGGCAGAAGAACTGAAAGCCAGAGGATGAGATGCATGTCTGTAGGTGTTCCACCCAAGGCTGTTGCAGCCTGAAACTGGCTCCAGATCTCAGGGATAGCTGAAGTGACTTGCAGAGGAAGCCACACAAAGCCAATGATCAAATCACCCCTCTCTCAAAGAGAAGCCCCGAGGCCCTCTCTACAGTGGGGCTCCTATGCCTCTTCTTCCTGCCTGCTAACACCCAGAGCAGCTAGTTTGGAAAGCTGGTTGGGTGCCAGAGAGCAAAGGGGGTGCTGGGGGGAGCTGAGGAAAGGGGGGGAGATGAGGCAGGGAGAGACAATAGCAAAAGAGGCAGCTGTGGCTCTTTCAACATTTTGAGACATTTAAATTGAAAATGAGATTTATATAAAAAAGAAAATCATGCCTCCCATCCTGCCTTCAAAAGAAAGGAGAAGCCGTGACAAAGAGAAAGCCTTTAACCCAAGGAGTGCTGCACTTAGGGTCAGGAGGGAAATGGGTTCTCTGCGGTACTGCCACTGGGTGGCTAGGTGACCTTGAAGGAGTCACCTAACCCCTCAGACCATCTTGACCCAAGCTACATAGCCACCTCAGGACACAAGGGGGCGGGGTGAGAGACCCAAGTATTCTCCCAAACCCTGGGTACCGGTGACTCTCAGGACTGTGGTTCTGTGGCTGTGAGATGCTGCTATGACTCCACCAATGACCAATGTGCACGCCCCCAACACCCGGGACAGGCAGCAGGGTCCCAGAGCAGGGCCTAGCTTCCTCTAGGAGACAGACAGTTTCTCCTAGCTCTGGCTGAGCCAGCTCCATGGCATCTATCACAGGGCCTGGGGCGCAGATTACACAGACTCAGCCTCACTTGAGGGATTGGCCTATCTTCGCCTTCATCCGGTCCCCTGCTGCAGTTTCTCTTCAGGGAGGAACGGCTCTTCTCAGCAGAGCAGCCAGGCTCTACATCCAGCCAGCCGCAGCTCTGAACTGACAGGATAAAGAACAGCCGTATCTCTCCGCCTCTGCCTGGAGCCGCTCTGGGCTATCATTTGCTCACAGCTCCCGTGGTTTTCTTTCATCCGCCCCAGAACTGCATAGAGATTGGTTATCTGGTAATTGAGATTGTTCTACAAGGTGGAGCTCATTGCACTGGGTTCCAAGAATTTTTGATAACTGAGGGTGACACACACTTCCAAATGGTCTCACACATACGTGCACACGCAGGCACATGCAATTAAAGATATACTAACAACTTTGGTAAAATGGATTTGGGCATTCTAGAGATAGTCTTGCCTTGTCGAACTCAGACTATATGCTAAGATGTGGCCTTGAACCTAGTGAGTCCCAGAAGGCCCTCTGCAGGATAGTCAGCCTTTCTACCCAGCACTGCTCCTGGTGGGCCCCAGAACTGGGGAGCATTTAGATGAGAAGCCACATAGACAACCTCTGGCCTTGAGACTTCACCCATCTGAACAAAAGCAGGCATGGTTCTCTGTGGTGATATTGTGTTCCCCAAAATATTGTGCACCCTAATAAACTTATCTGGGCTCAGAGAACAGGACAGCCACAATATTAAACATAGAGGATAGGCAGTGGTAGCACACACCTTTAATCCTAGCATTCCAGAGGCAGAAATTCCTCTGTATCTCTGTGTGTTCAAGGATACAGCCAAGCATGGTGACTCACGCCTTTAATCCCAGGAGTGATGGCAGAAAGCAGAAAGATATACAAGGCGTGAGGACCAGAAACTAGAAGCATTTGGCTGGTTAAGCTTCAGGCTTCTAGCAGCAGTTCAGCTGAGATTCATTCTGGATGAGGACTCAGAGGCTTCCAGTCTGAGGAAACAAGACCAGCTGAGGAACTGGCGAGGTGAGGTAGCTGTGGCTTGTTCTGCTTCTCTGATCTTCCAGCTTTCACCCCAATAACTGGCCTCAGGTTTGATTTTATTAATAAGACCATTTAAGATTCCTGCTGCAGTTCTCCTGCAAGAAAGGTGCTGAAGAGGCAGGGGGATCTCTGTGAGTTTGAGGCCATCTGGTCTACAGAGTGAGTACCAAGGCATTCAAGGCTACACAGAGAAACCCTGTCTCAAAAAACAAAAAAGTAAAGCTCTGAATGAGTTGTCCTTGGTTGCTACAGAGAACTGTGTGTTGATGCCAGCATGTGGAGCTGAATGCCAGGGACAACAGAAGCAAACCCCTCGTCCTCAGTAGATGCAGGCTCGGGCCCTTCCTGCAATGTTCTTCCTGGGCCTCGTCACTCAAAGCCATTCATCTGGATGTGGCACCAGCAGCCTGGCTGATTACATGCCCCACCATCCCCTTCTGCTTGTTTCTCAACAAGGTATCAGTCACTCCCCAGACGGCTTTGACCTTGGCAGTGACGAGGGAACCTTTGGCACATCTGCCTAAACACAACAGTTGTCTGGCTACGTGACCAACAGAGATTAAAGGAAAACTGCCAGCGCGTGGTTTCCGCAGCAGGCAGGGGTTTTCTCCAGCTGTGAGGAGAGGTACGCCAGTCCACCAGCACCTCTCTTAGCTAACCCCTCCTAGGAACCCTGAGCTCTGCCCATTGCCATCGCAGAAGCCCCTCCTGATCCACTCCACTCGGCAGATGATCTCTACCCTCAGTGCGCTGCAGATCTTGCCGTTTGTTCTACAGCTGACTGTGTCCACTGCCTTTCCTGAATGCAAGCACTCTTCTCATCCAAGTGGGCAGTCTCACATACCCATGTAACTCTCAAGTGTCTAGCAGATCCTGATCCCCCTGAAGGTGACCTGGAGTTCTCTCCAGTGCCCCCTGGTGGCTGGCGGCATTCTCACCAGGTAAAGCCACTGGGCTGTTTCTATGGGACCTCCATTCCAGTGGCCAGGTGAGAAAAAGAAAATTGAAGGCAGATGGAGGGGAGGGAGCGCAAATTTACGTTGAGAATGGACCTTCCTCTCCAGCTGAGGTAAGCAACAGTCAAAGATGGGCAGGGTCTGAATTCAAATTTGACGTCACCACCCAGACTCATGTAGACTTACCTTCATCACCATCAAGCTGGCTTCCTAGATGACGCCCAAGGAGACCTCACTTTGAAGACCAGACCCTGTAAACTGGTGCCAAGACAGGGGGTGCTCCTAAGGAGCCCTAACGTTTCCTCTCCATCCCCCTCCATCTCTTCCACAGGTCTCGGGGTGTCTCTTGCCTATCTTAGAAGATCACGTGGAAGGCAGCTGGCTCACTCTGAGGGGAACTACCTTCCTGGCCTGTAGCTGCTGACCCAGTCACTCCCACATTTAGAAACCTTAATGACCACTGTGGCCATGGGAGGGTCGTGTGGGACTCTAGTTCTCTGAGGCCTCCACCACCAGTCCTATCTTACTTTCCCCACAGCTCCCACTCCCAAGGTCGGACCAATGGATGGAGTTCTCATGTGCAAGACGCTGTGAGGTATGGAGCGACAGGACAAGAGGACGTAGGAGAGAATCCACATAGGCACAGACTTAGGTATGCAGGACGGTTCTCTACTTACTAACTGGGAGACCCGGGCAAGTTTAATTATCTCCCTTTGCCCAGTTTTTTTGTCTTATGAAAAAAGACCTCAATACCCTATTCATGGAGCTGTTAGGAACATTAAAACAACGTAGTTAAGCTTTAGAACAAGGCCTGACACACAGCAAGCTTGCAATAAATGGCAACTTTATCACCATCATTCTCGAAGTCATTTATCCAACACCTTAATTATTCACAGGTTTCCAGAAACATGAGCTCCACCTTAAGAGATCCTTAGAGTTGCTGTCATAGTTCCCTTCCACTTCGAACCCTGAGTGGAATTCACTGCTCTGTGTCACTCAGCTATGTGATATGTCAGCATGGTCTTCAAGTATGTCCCACAGGGTCTAGCTACTCCCTTTTTCTCTTGAATGCCTCTAGTTGCAGGAAACTCACCACCCACTGGGATGTTCTGAACACCCCACTTGCTATTTCCACTCATGGCTAGAGAGGTTCCTTTTTTTTTTTTTTTTTTGTTTTTGTTTTTGTTTTTCGAGACAGGGTTTCTCCGTGTAGCTTTGCGCCTTTCCTGGAACTCACTTGGTAGCCCAGGCTGGCCTCGAACTCACAGAGATCCGCCTGGCTCTGCCTCCCGAGTGCTGAGATTAAAGGCGTGCGCCACCACCGCCCGGCCGAGAGGTTCCTTTTAACACAAGAGCTTAAATGTGGGGTTGGGTAAGTCCCATCTGCATGTCCTGGTTTTACTCTGAACACAGCCCAATCATTCTTCCCCAAGACTTCCTCTTTCAGGTCTCCTTTCCAGGCCAACATGGTTTTATGTGCCCTCACCCTTCTTCCAAATGCTTCTTGGACAAGACCCAGTTTGTTAATAGCACCTTCAAAACATCGTTCCCACACTGAGAAACTGTAAAATCTCTGCTGCAGCTGTTACCCACGCAACACACACACATACACACACACACACACACACACACACACACACACACACACACACACACCACACACCCCACACCTAGAAATGAAGTTGGCTCCCGAGTATATCTTCATTCTGCACTCCATATACTTACTGTCAAAGGTACTTCTGAAGTCCAAGCGCACATCTCTATGATATGCTTTTTTGTTGTTGTTGTTTTGGGTTTTTTTTGTTTTTCGAGACAGTGTTTCTCTATGTAGATTTTGGTGCCTGCCCTGGATCTCACTCTGTAGACCAGGCTGACCTCGAACTCACAGAGATCCTCCTGGCTCTGCCTCCCGAGTGCTGGGATTAAAGGTGTGCTCCACCACCGCCCGGCTATGACACACTCTTGATCTGTCTCCAAACTGACTCTTTCCATGGCCAACAAGGTGTGCAGGATCAGGCCCAGCCTATGAAAAATGGCCAATACAGTGGTGACCAGGCCTTCTGCCTCCCTGTTCTGGACTGTAATAGCCTTCCTGTTCACCTTGTGGATTACAATAACCTTCACCAAGGTCATTACTGTCTTAGTCTGAGGTTAGGGTTAGATCATGGGTGTGGGTTTGGTTATTAATACAGAAGTAGCAGACAGTAAAACAGCATACACTTGATTCATGAATCAGCCCCTCAGGCCCAGAGCAGGCCAGGCCTGAGCTTCCAAGGTCTTCTAGGTGGGTCACGGTGCAAAGGTTCAACAAAGGCATGGAAGGACAGATTTGAGCAGTGGAGGTAAACAGAGAGACCACAGAAAGGTCACTGAGCTGGGGCAGAAATGGGTATGGGGTGGCAGGGACCAGTGTGCCCCACAGGCCCCTGGTACCTGTGAGCAGAAAGGGTCATCCTAAACCCTTCAAGAGAAGCAGGGTGAATCCCAGGCCTGAAGCCCAGCACTAGGTAGCAGAGAGATGACCTTACAGCTGGTGAATGGAAGGACTAAAGGCCTAACTAAAATCCCTGATTCTGGCCCCCAAGAGACTGAGGGGTCTCCAGTGACCAACCCTACAGGCATGGGAAGAGCCTGAGGTGACTGGAGTTGAATTCCCTGCTACTCATTGGGTGAGCAGAATAAATCTGACTCAAATGGTAAAGGCATGTGACCATGCAGCCTAGAGTCATTCATAAAACCCACAGCCACATCTACTCTCATGTCACAGGTCAACTCCTTCTCAATCACATGCCGGTATCTGGGAGACCTGAGTGTATCGCTCTGCATTTATTCATGCTCACTTGTTCTCTTGACCTATTAAAGTAGCCTTCTAATTCCCGAGCATCCTAATTATCAGTCCTAGAAGCTCTTCCTCCGAGGCTCCTGAAAGCTTCAATTTGGGATGCCTTACTCCAGTTGCTAATAACAGGTGTTGAATCTAGCTGGGCAAAGGCTCAAAGAGGGCAGGGCTCACTCGAATGTGCTGCTGAAGGGTCCCTTCCCTGCTGCTGCTGACATGCTGATCCGTCAGCTCTCTCCCATGGTGCATTCAGTCTCAGGAATTTATCTAGCTACAGGGATATCCATTCCACATATCTCTGCCTCGTTCATAAGGATATATTGTCAAATGCCTAGGTGAAACGTAAACTCGCTCCATCTACTACCTGTTCCTAATCCATCAGCATGGAGACCTAGCAGAAGAAAAATAAGTAGGGGGAGATAGCGGGAAATGAGGTTAATGTGGTCTGGCCAGTTGGCTCTAAATGGTCCTGCCACCTTTTCTAAGGGCCCCTGTCCTAGGTAGGATTACTATTGTAGTGATGAAACACCATGACCAAAGCAACATGACTAAAGGAGAGGATTTGCTTCGCTTACACTTCCACAGCACTGTTCATCATTAGAAGACAAGACAGTAACTGAAGAGGGCAGGAACCTGGAGGCAGGAGCTAATGCAGAGGCCATGGAGGGGTGCTGCTTACTGGCTTGCTTCCCATGGCTTGTTCAGCCTTTCTTATGGAACCCACAACTATCACTAGGGATGCTACCACCCATCACGGGCTGGGCCGCCCCACATGCTTGCCTACAGCCCAGTCCTATGGAGGCATTTTCTCCATTGAGGTTCCCTTCTTTCCAGTGACTCTAGCTTGTGTCAAGTTGACACAAGACCAGCCAACATAGCCAGCCCATCAACACTGCTCAAACAGTATCCAGATTCACTGCAGGGAATGAGGTGCTCCACTGCATTGTTCCAAAGGCCTGGAATGAGTTTCTGTTTTGGAGACAGGGTCTCACTGTGTATCCCTGGCAGGCCTTAAATTCCCAGAGACCCACCAGCCTGTCTCCCAGGTGCTGGAATTAAAAGTGTGCACCACCATGCCTGGCACTCCCTGAGACCTCTGTACATTCCCACAGTAAGAGAAGCAGGAAGAAAGTAAAGAAACACAAAGCCACTGATGGACATTTTCTCATATTTTAATTAACAAATCTACAGGAAACCTTCATTAAATCAGAAGACATAATATAAATTATAATGGCCTGTATATAAAATGTGGCACCAAATATGGCCTCTGGGGATCATATATAAAAATAGGCATTAAAATCTGTACCAGAGCATGATGTAGCAGCTGACACAGTTCTGATGAGAGTAGCCATGTGTCAGGCCTGGACAGTGAGAGCCACTGGTCCTCTAGGTGACAGCAGTCAGCCCCAAGCAGGGGTTGTAGGTGCTTCTTCAAAGGCAGGACCCTCAAAAGCACCAAATGCCACAAACCTGGCGTGCTAGGAAGAACAGGAAAGGAGTGCTCCTTTCCAAGAATTTTGGACCCCATCCAAGCTCAGGGACCCTGGTTTTCTTTTAGACAAAGCTGACTTCAGAAGAACTCTGGGCAATTTTTAAATCTATTTTTCTCAAGGAAGTGACCTACTGCTAACTCAGTCATTTTCTGCAGGCCAAGACCCTGCACTGCCCTCCAGGACAGCTGATCACAGAGTAGAGCACAATGAGAATGTGACCATCTCAATGCAAGAGGGTGACCTCAGTGCAGACGTCACACTTCCAAGTGTACGACGGGAGGGAGTGAGACACCATTGGTCCCTTGGATGTGACCTCACTGAAACCACCCTCTGTCTGAATGAGACAACAGAAGCGTAGGGAGAGGAGGGAACCGTATTTCATAGTTCTTTCACCAGCAGGACTTCTCACTACTCTGGCTGAGTGGGGCCAGGACTGCTGTCCATTGGCTTCAACAGGCCCCTGCTTTGCCCATCCTGTGGCTCTGTAGATGCGGACAAGTGTCCCTGACTCATGCATCACTGTTGCCCAGTCTGGGGACTGGGAAACGGAAGGACAGAAATGCAGGGTAGGCAAGAGGAGTACCAGGGGAAGCAGCTGGGAGGAGACAAGGCCTATGGGCTTTAAATGCCACTACTACTTCGGGTCCCAATAATTACTGTCATCCTAGTGGATTCTACAGGGGGATGCAGCCCCCAACACGTTTTACTGAAAGCACACTGCTTTCCTCAGCCGCCTCAGGCTTGACTGTCTTGCTGCAGGGTGAGCTGACATTTTCCTCAACAGTGGTGATGAGGGAAAGGAGAGATGAAGGACAGAAATGTCTGAACCACCCACCACCAGGCAAAAAGCCGGGAGCCACATGGTTGTTAATGAGGGACTTTCTCTAGCAGGCAGCACGTTCAGGGGACAGGTGCTCCATGTTAATGGGACCTGGCACCAATTATTACCATTTCCTATGTGCCAAGGTAACAGGGCAGTACTGTCTCTCGTCACTGTAGCTCTTCTGGGACACAGCTCCTTCATAAATTGTTAGGGCGTTCTGTTGAGAACAAGGGGGAGATGGGCCTTCCATCCTAACTTGGCCTGACAACACCCTCTAGTGGAGATTATAAATAATACAAGGACAGTATGTGTAATCCATCTTCAGACACTACAGTGGTTTCAGGGCTCCCCATAACGAGGAAACAAATCACAAGCAGATTATCTTTACGAAGATAATGCTAACACATAAGGGCAGGAGTTGGCAGCCCATGATGAGCACCCACCCTGGCCAGTGGCGCCCCTTCTCAGTCTCTGGGTCTGCACATTCTAAGGAGGGGCTGTGCTGTGGTAGGAGCTGATAGCCTCCTCAGAGTCTGGGCAGACTGCCTGCTGGTGCCAGGATGATGCCAAAGACGTAGAAAAGCCCCAGCAGGAGGTTGAGCTTGGCTGTCCTCTGGGGCAGCTTGTTGAAAGCCTGGCTGCGGAACTGCCTCTCAAGGGAGAAGGCCATGGGGATGGTGAGCAGGGGCAGCGCCAGGCTGATGCTGCAGTGCGTGGCCAGAATGCTGAAGATCAGGTAGGGCAGAAAGAGCAGCGTGTTGTAGAGCACATAGGAGAAGGTGGGTCCGATGAGGATGGCCAGCGTGACAATGCCAGCCTCCTGGTCAGACTCCATGTCCCTGGTATTGTTGGAATGGAGAATGGCCTCCGTGCTGAGGGCCAGAGGGATGGCATAGACTAGAGGGAAGATGGCCAAGGACCCCACCTGGACAGCGTAGGCGAACATCACAGCCAGTGGGCCGAAAGTGATGAGGATGATGAGGTCTCCCAGTGCCACATACTTGAATCCAATTCCTGTAGCCAGAAAAGCCAGAGAGGCAGTGTGAATCAAGGGCTGGACACAGGGGCTGTCTGGTGAGAAGCTGTGAGGGTAAGCAATCAATGGGGTACCCCAAATGACCCAGTACAGACTCAGGTTTCTGAGCTCAACTGCCTGGTACCTGCCAAGTTTGCCTTTTAGGTTTTCTCCCCAAAACCAGTTTCTGCCACAAAGTGCCCTGAACTCCGGGTACACAGAGATAACAGGAGCCCAAGAACATATGAAAGGCTTTAGGATCCACTGCATTAGACACAGAACTCTTCTGCCCTTCTCCAACCCTACAAGACAGAATGTCCATCCTGCCTCCTTTCCCTCCAGTCTTTCTTCTGGCTTGTTGCAGAGCACACAGGAGAAGGCGGGCCCAATGAGGATGGCCAGCGTGACAATGCCGGCCTCCTGGTCAGACTCCATGTCCCTGGTGTTGTTGGAATGGAGAATGGCCTCCGTGCTGAGGGACAGAGGGATGGCAGACACCATGGTATTCACAACCATATACTTCCATACAAAGAAAGTATCACCCATATAATGAGGAAAACTGTGGAAGTTATCATGCAGTGTTCTCCCTGTGGTTCCCATCAAGACCAAATCATCCCTACAGACCATTCTGCTCCAAAGCCTGCCCATAACCCCTCCTTCCAGCCCCCTCCCTCCATCTCCAGCACCATACTACATCCCACATCCAAATCAGGGTCTTCTTTCTCTGGAATACTGTAACACCTTCCTAAGTGGTTTTTGATCTTGTAAGAACCTCCCACCCCATTCCAGTGTTCCTTTAAAACTCTGGATTTGCCCCACCTCCCAACACACACTCAAACCCTCAACATGCCTGTGCCCTCAGAACCAGGTTCCAGCACCTGTCCTGCCACAGCTGGCTCCCGATACTTGGCACTAGGGCTGAACTGAACACAGCCAGAGTAACAAACACTTCAATCTGGAACTGTGGTCGGAGGTCAAGAGTATTTCCCACTCTGGCTGGGACAATAAAGCCATCTGCAATGGTGGGAGGTGACCAAAGGGATGGCCCAAACTAGATTGCTACAGTAGTGGGAAGCCTTTGGATCTATGATGCTGTAAGGCACCGCCTCAGAGTATCCAATCACATTTAACCAGTCTAAAATGACAGATGACAATGATCTACAGGGGATCTAAAACCACAAAAACCAAGGACCAAGATCTGGCCAACTTCACCTTTACAGAAGCAGTTGTGGATCTGCTGGCAGCAAATGAGTACCCCTGGTTTTTAAAATGCAGCACCCAACAAGGCATCATAGGAATGACCCTCAGTTCCCCAGCACCAGGAAGCTGATCGCACAGAGCCATGCTGTGTGTCGATGACTTGGTTATCTTAGGACATGTGCCAGGAGGAAGTTCTGTTGCATGAATCTTAAAGTTCTTATTAATAAAAACAAACCTGAGCCGGGCGGTGGTGGCGCACGCCTTTAATCCCAGCACTCGGGAGGCAGAGGCAGGCGGATCTCTGTGAGTTCGAGGCCAGCCTGGGCTACCAAGTGAGTTCCAGGAAAAGGCGCAAAGCTACACAGAGAAACCCTGTCTCGAAAAAAACAAAAACAAAAAAAAAAAAAAAACAAAAAAACAAACCTGAGGCCAGGTATTGGGGTGAACTGGAAGATCAGAGAACCAGAACAAACCACAGCTAACCTCACCTGGCCAACTTCTAAGCTGATCTTGTTTCCTCAGACTGGAAGCTTCTGTGTCCTCATATCCGAATGGCTCTCAGCTGAACTGTGCTGCTCAAAACCTAAAAGCTTAACCAGCCAAATGCTTAACCAGCCAAATGCTTCCAGTTTCTGGTCTTTACGCCTTATATACCTTTCTGCTTTCTACCACCACTCCCTGGGATTAAAGGCTCACTTTCTGGGATTAAAGGCCACCATGCTTGGCTATATCCTTGAACACATGGATTTCTGCCTCTGGAATGCTAGGATTAAAGGCGTGTGCTACCACTGCCTATCCTGAGTATCTAGTGGCTTTTCTGTTCTCTGACCCCAGATAAGTTTATTAGGGTACACAATATTTTGGGGTACACAATATTTTGGGGAACACAATACCACCACAAAGTTCCCTTGAGAGAACACCAGCCGTGAACCAGTGAGCCCCCACCCCCTGCATACTGCAGGTGTTGAGGAAGCCTCCTCCCAGGCCAGGCCAGCACGAGGCTCCTATTTTCACTTATACTCACTGACCTACACACCACAACACGACTCTGGAAGGGGAAGAAGCGGCCTCTGGCTGGATGATCCAAGACCCCTCCTTCCTTCAGCAAGCAAAACGTGCCTGGAGGCAGCTGCTTATATGGAGCCTCGAGGCCATGAGCATGATTCCCAGACACTCAGGAATCTCTCACTCCTCCTCAGCAGGCCCTCACTTTCCATTCCATGGCTGTTTGCTTACCTCTATTGCAAAAGGCATGACTTTCTTTCTTTCTCTTTTCCATCTCCCTCTTCCCAGCAGCTAGAGATTTGCAGCTTGCTTTTCCCTGTTGATCTTCTCTGACTCTAATAAAACTGTACTCAAGGCCGGGCATTGGTGGCGCACGTCTTTAATCCCAGTACTCAGGAGGCAGAGCCAGGCAGATCTCTGTGAGTTCGAGGCCAGCCTGGTCTACAGAGCAAGTTCCAGGAAAGGCTCCAAAGCTATACAGCGAAACTCTGTCTTGAAAAGCCAAAAGAAAAAAGAAAGAAAAGAAAACAAAAACAAAAACCTGTATTTAAGCTTCAAAACAAAGCAAAACAAAATCACAACAGAAACCTGGGTCCCCACCTTAAATAAGTCCTTCCACCAAAGCCAAGCATAAACCCACTCAAGGAATGAGAAGGTCTTATAATCTTGAGTTTATCTGATGCAAGAAAATGACAGAGGCTTGGGAGAGAGCACTTTCTCAGGGTGTAAGACACAGCCGTAACCCTCCTGACTCAGAGATGTGACCCGCATGGGAGTTTCTTTTTAAGCATCCCCACCCCTCCCAACACTAAGTTCTGAAGGAGATAGCACAGTGAAATACTGGGACCTTTCTTCATGTAGCAGCTAGGATTAATCTGTTAAAACCTACATTAAAGCCGGGTGGTGGTGGCACATGTCTTTAATCCCAGCACTCGGAAGACAGGCAGATCTCTGTGAGTTTGAGGCCAGCCTGGGCTACAGAGTGAGTTCCAGGAAAGGTGCAAAGGTACACAGAGAAGCCCTGTCTCGAAAAAAAACAAAAAAAAAGAAAAGAAAAGAAAAGAAAAGAAAAAGACCTACATTAAAAAGCTGACAAGGACCAGGACCAGGTGGTAGTGCATGCCTTCAATACCAGCACTTGGAAGACAGAGGCAGGAGGGTCGTGAGTTTCTAGCCAGCCTGGCTACACACAAAGAGGCTAACTCAGGGAGGAAAATGGCAAAGGTGCAGAGCCACTGAAGTCTCATGCTGCTGTGGGAATATGAGCAATACAAGTACTTCTGAAAGGGGCTGGCAGCTCTTTGTAGAATTCAACGTCACCCAGTGGAGGCCACTGCAGTTTCATTTCCAGGCATTTACTCAAGAGAAATGAAAACAAATACTCATAAAAAGACTTGAACATGAATGTTCAGTCACAATAGAAAAAACAGAGACAACCCAAAGGTCCCTGAACAGGTGAGCAGAACACAGTGTGCTGTGTCCCTCAACAGATGCTGCTCACAATAAAAAGGAGCTGCCGACATGCATGACAACACAGTGAGCTTCCAACATCACACTGGGCAAAAGAAGCCAGACTCCAAGAGCTCATACTGAGGCCAGATGTGGCAGCCCACACCTTTAACCCCAGCCCTCGGGATGCAGAGGCAGGAAGATCTCTGTGAGTTGGAGGCCAGACTGGTCTAGTGAATTCCAGACTAGCCAGTGCCATATAGAGAGAGACCTTGTCTCAAATAAAACAAAACAAAAAATCCCCCAAAACAACAACAACAACAAAAAAAAAACTCAGAGCTCATATTGCAATAAACAAAGTCACAAGTACTCCATATGAAATGGGTCCCTCTACATGGTGCTCTAGACCACACAGAACTAACCTAAGTAAAAGAAACTAGAAGAGTAGTTACCTGTGCATAGATGAGGATGGATGGGGCTGGTAGGAAGAGCCCGAGGAAGCACTAGGGGGTGATGGAGATGCAGGGACTATACAGCTGTTCAAGGTTCACCAAACCAAACACACTTCACTGCAAGTCAATTCTATACCAGTAAAAGCCAATGTTAAAAGGAAATCTACAGACAGGCAGTGGTGGTATACCCCTTTAATCCCAGTACTCTGAGACAGGCAGATCTCTGAGTTCAAGGCCAGCCTTGGAACTATAGAATGAGTTCCAGGACAGACAGGGCTGCACAGAGAAACTTTGTCTGGAAAGAAAAAAAAAAAGAAGAAAAGAAAAAGAAAATCTACGGAGCTGAAGAGATGGCTCAGTGGTTAGGAGCACTGGCTGCTCTTCCAGAGGACCCAGGTTCAGTTTCCAGACCCACAGGGCAGCTCACAAGAGCCTGTAACTCTACTTTCTGGGGAGCCAGTGCTCTTCTGACTCCGTGGGAACCTGCAGGTACCTGGTGTACATATATACATGCAGGCAAAATGCATGTGCACATAGAGTAAAAATGAACATTAAAAAAAGTCAGCTTATGCTGAATACATGTCAATCCTAGTTGTTCACTCCATGAGTACTTACATGTGTAGCATGTTATGTACATGTATGCAGTTGTGCTCACTCACATATGTGCTGTGTCTTCCTCTATCTTTTTTTTTTTAAGACTGGGTTGGGGGTCACTTGGAAGCCCAAGCTGCCTCTGCTTCCTGTGCTAGAATTAAACAAGAAATCAAAGCCTCCCAAAGAAGGTGAAATGGGTGGAGGTTAGAGTAAGCCACACAGAGATGGAGAAGAGCATTCTAAACAGAGATTGGCACCTGTAAAGTTTATACCTTGATATTCCAGGTCCAAGAGGAAGATGAGGGCAGGTCAGAGCTGGGGAGGGCAGAGGTATGCAGATAATGAGGCGTCCTGGCTGTCACTATAAGGACTTGGCTTTACTCTGAATGAGACGGGAGCCACTGAAGAGTGCTACACAGAGGGCTGCCAGCTGCCTTCCACTACCAGGGTTACTGTGGGTGATGATCTGGCAATAGCCTGAAAGGGATGAGGGCAGATGTAAAGAGACCATTAGGAGCTTCTGCAGCACTCCAGGGAGAAGGTCACGGTGGAGGCAGGACATGGAGAGAAGTGGTCAGATCTCAGACTGATTTTTAACAGAAATACAACTTGCTGATGCTCTGGGTGTCAGGTACAAGAAGAGTCCAGTCAGGCACGGTAGTGCGCACCTTTAGTCCCAGCACCTGGGAGGCAGAGGCAGGTAGACCTCCGAGACCACCGTTTTACAAAGTGAGTTCCAAGACAGCCATGACTACACAGAGAAACCCTGTCTCAAAAAAACAAAACAAAACAAAAAGTCAAGAAGGGTGTCCACAGCTTTGGGTCTAAAGAGCTAGAAGGATGAAGTTATGAATGGACCAGAGGTGCAGGTCAGTGGTGGAGTGCCTGCCTAGCATGTGAGGGGCCTCACACACACACACACACACACACACACACACACACACACACACACACACACACACACACACAAATACACACAAACACACATACACAAACACACACACAAACACGTAAAAAAAAAAGGAGAAAAAATGCCATTGAGTAAAATGAGAAAATCTATAAGTAGCAACTATCCTTGGAGAAAAGACCAGGAATTTGAATTGAGACCTGTTCTAGGAGTGAGTATGATCTGGGTGTGGCAGGGGTGTAATTCACAGGTAAGGCACACACTTACCATGCTGTACCACTGAGGAGAGCCCTGGGCACTGTCCAGTCCCCAGCATCTATGCCCCAAAAGACATCAGATATGAGCCTGGAGTCTCCGAGCTTAAAGCTTGAGAGTCACCAGCTTAATCAGACAGACTGGCTATAGTCACCAGGAGCCGAGGGAAGGAAGAGACCTTTGCACTTTTGGCCCTTCAGTCCTGAATGACTCAGCACTGCAACCAGACTCTAATTCTAACCCAGGGTCGGTTCTGTTTCCTTCAAGTCTTGGTTAAAACGTCTCTTAAATAAGGAGAATGCCATGGATTCGAGAAGAATTCCCAAAGGCTTGTGAGTTGAAGAGTTAGTCTCTGGGCTGATGGAATATTTTATCTTTAGCACCTATTTTTATTTATGTATATGTGTCTCTGTGAGTGGATGGCACACACATGCAGGTACCTGTGGAGACCAGAAGAGGAGCTGGATCCCGGAGCTGGAGTTAATGGGTGGCTGTAAGTGGCCTGACGTGGTATTGGGAGTCAAAACTTGGGTCCTCTAGAAGAGCAGCAAGCACTCTAACTGCTAAGCTGTCTCTCTGGACCAGTGGTAGAGTTTTCAAGGGACTGGAGCCTTAGTAGGCCTTCCAGTCACATGGGGGTGCGTACTTGGAGGAGACACTGGGACCTGGATCTAACCCACTCCTCTTTCTTTATTCACTCCCAGACCCAAGACACATGGACTTCCTCAGCTATGGATTCTCTTGCCAAAGACCAAAAAGCCATAGGCCAACCAACCATAAACTGAAGCCTCTAACATGCCTTTCCTCACGTTAGTCTATTAACTCAGGTATTCTGTTACAGTAATGGAAAGCTGACTAACAGAGGCTCTTCACCACCACTTACACTTTCTACCAGTGTCCCACAGGTTTCCCTTAGCAAACTTTTTAACTTTTTTTTTTTTTTTTGAAACAGAACCTTACTATGTAGCTCAGGCTATCCATGTGTGTGTGTGTGCGTGTGTGTGTGTGTGTGTGTGTGTGTGTGTGTGTGTGTGTGTGTGAGACGAATCTTCCCGCTCAGTCTAGTGGTGGAGGTATTACAGGTGTGGACCACCATACTCAGCCTCTATCAAAATTTTGTGCTCCTTTGTTTTTTGAGACAAGGTCTAACCTGGAACTCATTCTGTAGACCAGACTGGCTTCAAATTCACAGAGATTGCCTGCCTCTGCCTCAAACTTTTTTAATTGCCCTAAATTTACAACTGGCTGCTGGGCAACTACAGTCCCTTGATTTTCTTTCCATTCCTTCAGTCTCCTTTATATGGTCCTCATATTCCCCTCCTCTTAGGCTAGAAGGCTCCAGGCTAGAAGGCCAAACCTTCTGAGTCAAACTTAATAAACTACCTAAGATCCAATCCAACGGCAAACAGTATCTACCTCTAAAGTCTAATCAGAACCTGCCTCACCTCCCTGTGGCCACCACCTTGATGTGAGCCCCTAGACATCTTGTCTGAACTGCTTGAGGGCCTCTGACTTGGTCTTCCTTCTTTCATCCTTGCCCACCCTACTTATCCACCCCCAATACCACAGCCAGAGACTCTTTCAAGCCATGACATCATCACACTGCTGTTCAAAGCAATGGCCCCTGCACTTTGAAGTCCAGAGGCCTGAAGGGAGGGTCTGCCTGTGCAGTCTGCAAGCCTCCCACCCCTCCCCAGACTCACTCCTCCTCCTCTACCTCCCTGATCTACCTCCCTCATGTACACAGTGGGCTTCTCCCTCCAAATCACTAGCACTTTGGTACTCGCTGTTCCCCATACCTACAGTTCTACTCCCAGACATCTACATGGCCAACTCCACCATCTCTCACTGCCTTCAGCTCAGGTGTTACCTCCTTGGTGAGGCCCATGCCAACCAAACTACTTAAGACAGTCCTCAGTGTCCCCTTGGCTGCCCTGTCCCCGCAGCACTTACCACCTCCTACACCCAGTTATGTACTGCATTGCACTTCAGTTAATGATGGACAAGATACACAACAGTCCCAAAAGAGTAAAAGGGAAGATGACAAAAAAAAATTAAATGTCTATGTTAATAGTTTACAGAGTTATTACTATGCTGTCTTAGTACATGTTAAACATTTTCTATTTTGAGTGTGTGCACATGTGTAAGAGAGGTTTAAAGACAACTTTTGGAAGCTGGTTCTCTCCTCCTACCTTGTGGGTCCTGGAGATCAAACTCAAGTCCTCAGGCTTGGTGGTAGGTGCCTTTATCCACTGAGCCATTGCCAGCCCACGTTATGCTGTTTTGTTTTTAAATTTCTATGTGTGTGTTTATCTGTGTGTACGTGTGCTGACTCCGACTGAGGTTCTAAGAAGGTGTTGGAGCCCCTGAAGCTGAAGTGTGTTTATAAGGGGGCCAACATGGGTGCTGGGAACTGAACATGGGTCCTCTGCAAGAACAGTAAGAGATCTTTTTCTTTTCTTTCCTGCAGCCGAGTTTCCTGCATTTGGGGAAATTACAGGGGTCAGCTCAGTACATCTGGAGTGCAATGGATAAGACTTGTTCAAGGAGGGCTACTTTATGATAATGGTATTTCCCCTACCGGTAAGTATTAAGATTTATTTATTTAGCCAGGTGGTGGTGGTGGTGGTGGTGGTGGTGGTGGTGGTGGTACACACCTTTAATCCCAGCACTCCAGAGGCAGAGGCAGGCAGATCTCTGTGAGTTCAAGGCCAGCCTGGTCTACAGAGCGAGTTCCAAGACAGTCAGGGCTGTTACACAGAGAAATCATGTGCTCTGTCTGAATATATGCCTGCACTCCAGAAGAGAACAGGTTCCATTATAGATAGTTGTGAGATACCATGTGGTTGGTGGGAAATGAACTCAAGACCTCTGGAAGAACAGCGCCATCTCTCCAGCCCCCAAAGTAAGAGATCTTAAAGGCTAAGCCATGTCTCCAGCAGTGAGTAATGTTCATAATCCACTACCAACCAGGGTCTTCACAACTTAAAGTTTTCCAAGTATCCATGGCACACATATTTTGGAATTCCAGTCAAGTGGCCTAATTCAGTAAGGCGTCTTTGACACTTCTACAACTCCTATGTAAAGTAGCAGTTTCCAGTTCAAGCAATTGGGACCTTAGAGCAGGAAGCAGGACAATTCTTACCTCCTGTGTAGAGAAAGGAGCCAGACAGGCCTCCAAAGTAGATGAGGGCCAAGTGCTCCAGTTTCAGAGTGGACAGGTAGTATAGGCAAGCAGCACAGACACAGCCCAAGGTGTAGAGGAAGACTCCAAATCGAACAACATCCCGGGGCTCCAAGATTCGGTCCACCAGAGTCCTGTCATCACTCTTTTTGTGGTCAATGCCCTTGGAAAAGTCATAGTAAGTGTTGACCAAATTGCCGGCCCCGTGCACAGCCAGCACAGCCACGGCACAACCCACCAAGAGCCTGGGATCCAGGGCACCCTGGGATCTGTAGGCCAGGGCACTGCCCAGGGCCACAGGGGTGAGCGAGGCACTGAAACTCCAGGGCCTCAGGGCCAACACATAGGAAGCGCACTTCTGTCTCCAGGAACGCTGTGGAAGCCTGTCCTGCTCAGCCCAGACGTTCCCCAGCGGGTCCCTGTCCTCGACCTTGGTCGTTTCTCCTGCCTGGATATTAATCTTCTCCCCCGGGGCCTGCAACGCAGCCATGGAAGAAGCTACACGTGGCTAAAGTCAATTCTAAAAGTGAGCCCCTCACCAGGACAGCCCCAGGACGAAGATAGGCGGGGCAGCCTGGCCTGACCTTTCTTTGGTTCCGCCCCGGGGCAGGGTTTGGGAGGTGGTAAAAACAGGCGACAGCAGAGAGCAGGCCATGCACCCTCACGGGGCCGGCGGCACTGCCCCGACCAGCTGTCACCTGAGCGAGGCCTGTGCGATTCCCTTTCCCGGACCACAACTCAACGACCCGGCACAGCCGGCAGCCTCCAGCGGGCCACCGCCGCCGCCATCTTGTGCATCCTTCTCAAGAGGCCGGCCCGGAAACCGACGCCCGGGGCCGGCAGGGCCGGGAGAAGGCCGGCGAGGGGTGTGGCCGGCGAGGGCGTGGTCAAAGACCAGAGCCCGGGTTCACCAAATAAGCTAAAGGCAAGAGTCACTGGAAAAGATCCCTTTAGCACCCCAAGCATTTCAGGGCGGGTCGCTTACTGAAATAAGACCCATTGTTATGGGGATGGTTACACCAACCAATCCTACGTTGAAAATACTGTGTGCAAGCTGAGCCTGGTGGTGCATCTCTGATCTTAGAACTTGGAAAATGATGGCAGGAAGAAAGTTCAAGGACATCCCTTATTATATAGTGAGTTCTAGGCCAACCCAAGCTGCATGAGAGCCTGTCTTAAAGAAGAACAAAGGAGAAAGGAAAGGGGGAGAGGGAAGGGACAGGGAAAGGTGAGGAAATGGAACACCAAACAGAAGGGGAGGAGAGAAAGAAAAGAAGAAAAAGTGTTCATAAACAGAGAGCCAGGTAAAGAAAAATACGATGCAATGTTATGGAATATATAGGTATAGCTGTAAGAAAAAAGAACTAGGAAATTTTCTGTGTACTAAAATGCAAAGACCTACAAGATACACTGGGTTTTTCATTTGTTTCTTTGTTTGGAAACAGGGCCCAGGGCTGGAGAGATAGTTCAGTGGTTAAGCACAGTGGCTGACCTTACTGTGGGTTCAATTCCCAGCGCCCAGAAGGCAGCTCACAACCACCTCTAAATACAGTTCCAGGGGATCTGGTGTCCTCTTCTGGCTTCTAAGGCACCAGGCACAAACATGGTGTTCATACATGCAGGAAGATCACAGCAGATATACACTCAGACAAAACACCCAGTCAATATAAAATCCAATAATAAAAAAACAGGGGCCTATGTAGCCCAGGCTGTCCTGAAACTGGCAAGGTAGCCCATAAGGACCTTGAAATTCTGATCCAACCTTAAACTTTCTCCAATGCCCTGAATGCTGAGATTATAAACACTCACCCACACATTTGGTTTTAGGTGGTGCCAAGGATTATGCACACTAGGTAGATAATCTACCATCTGAGCTACATCCCAATCCTACAATTTGCAGGCTGTTGTGAGCTATCAGATATGGGCACTGAACCCGAGTCCTCTGAAAGAGCAGCAAGTGCTCAACCAATGAGCCACCTCTCCACTCCTTATTTCAAATTTTACATTTTAAATTAATGTTATTGTTCTTTTTCAAACATTTATTTATGGGGGTGGTGCATATGTGCTAGGTCAGAGGATAACTTTCAGGGTTAGGGTGTCTCCATCCACCATGTGGGTTCTGGGGTTTTAACTCAGGTCTTCAGGTCTGGTGGTGGTAAGCGCCTTTAACCCAGGGCCATCTTGCTGGCCCTCTCTTACTTTTTGACACAGCATCAAATGTAGCCTGGAACTCAAGATCCCCTGCTTCAGTTGTCCAAGAGCCAGGATTACAGGTGTGTAAGAATTTGTAAATAAGGTAAAGGCTCCCAATTAGTTAAAACATGTTTTTAAATTACAAAACATTGATACACTTCTTATATATTAAATTGGAGAAATGTCAAATACACACACACACACACACACACACACACACACACACACACACACACACACATTGACAGGGTTGAGGACCTGTCTGACTCCATCTTGAAGGCAGGAGCCCTTCCTTATGCTGTATTGTTAAAAATAAGTGTCCATTCATTGTAAGAGCTGAGTTGCTGTTTTTAGTCTGTTTCCTGGAGGCTGACCTGCCCCAACCCATGACCTTGACTTGTTTTTGAGAATACCCTGACCCTCCCTAACCACCCTCCTTAATTACATGGAGACCACATGGTGTTTTTTGAGACTTTTCTGTATTTCCTTATTGCTCCATTGTCTTTCTTCTGTATGAAAGCTTATTTTTTCATAAAAAAAGTTCTTTTTGTTATACAATTAATTTGTAGTAAATTATTTTGGTCTAAAGAAAGTATGTCTTCCAATGGGCAGTGGTGTCCTGTGGTGATATATTTGTAATCTAAGAAATAAACCTTGCCTGAGGATCAGAGGACAGAGCCAGCCACAGAGTTAGCCATAGAGGTCAGGGAGTGGTGGAACACACCTTTAATCCTAGCACTCAGGAGGCAGATGAAGAGATTCATCTGGATTTCTGTGAGTTCAAGGCCACACTGGGCTACACGAGATTAATCTAATAAAAGAGAAACAGAGCCAGGTAGTGGTAGCACACACTTTTAATCCCAGTACTTGGGATCACACACCTTTAATCCCAGCACTAGAAAGTTTGAGATAGGAAGTGATATGGCTGGGCAGAGATAGGAATATTAGGCAGGAAGAGACAGGAACTCATGCTCTTTCAGGCTGAGGAGTTGGTGAGGTAAGAGGTGGTGACTGTGGCTTGCTCTGCTTCTCTGATCTTTCAGCTTTCACCCTGATATCTGGCTCTGGGTTTTTATTAAGACCAATTAGGATTCATGCAACAGTGTCTCATGCCTTTAATCCCAGCTCTTGGAGGGTATAAGGGCAGGGGGATCTCTGTGAGTTGGAGGCCAGCCTGGTCTATAAAGCAAGTTCCAGGACAGCCAGGACTATTACACAGAAGAACCCTGTCTTGAAAAACCAACAAAAAAGAAAATGAAAGAAGTATGTCTTCCACAAATCTCATTACATTTTAGTTGGCATTTCCCCAATTTATTTATTTGTTTGTTTATTTTTGGTGGTTTTTCCAAGATAGGGTTTCTCTGTGTAACAGCCTTGGCTATCCTGAAACTCAGAGACTCACCTGTCTCTGCCTCTGGAGTGCTGGGATTTAAGGCGTAGACCACTACACTCAGTGGCATGTCTCCCATTTAATACCTAAGAAATGTATCAATGTTTTATAAGGAGTACTTGCTGTAGTATAACTTGTACTTTGGATTTTTTTGTTTTTTAATTTAAAAATGTAACTTTAAAATCTAATTGGGAACCTTTACCTTATTAACAAATATTTATCTGCATTATCATTTTAATAGCTTCACATGTTTCTCTTAATATTAATATATTTTAATATTTTATTCAAATTCCTAATTCAAGCTATTTAGGAATTTTCAATGTTTATCACAACACCGATATTAAAAATAAAGATTACACAGAAAAGATGTGCATAAATTTCATTTGAGATTTTTAAGATTTATTTTTATTCTGGGTGGTGGTGGCGCACGCCTTTAATCCCAGCACTTGGGAGGCAGAGGCAGGCTCCAAAGTTACACAGAGAAACACTGCCTCGAAAAACAAAAACAAAATTATTTTTATATATTGGTGTTTGCCTGCATGTACGTCTACACATCACGTGCGCGCCCGACGCTGGCATAGCCCAGTATAGGGCATCTCATCCCCTGGAACTGGATTACAAGCAATTGTGAGCCAGTGATCTGGGTGCAGGTTCCCTGGAAGGACAGCTAAGGCTCTAACCACTCAGGCTTCTCTCTAGCCCAGAACTTGAATTCCTGATCCTCCAACCTCCACTTCCAGAGTGTTGGGATTACAGGCGTGCCCTTTATGTGGTGCTGGGGATTTAATCCATGACTTTCATGCATGTTGGGCAAGTACTCAACTGTTATCAGCTGAGCTACATCTACAGCCGGCATCTACAGGTCAGGCTATGGGCCTGTTTGGAAGCTTTTTTTAAAAAAAGGGATTTTGCTTTAAAATCTTTTATTTAAAGTAGCTTCTTGGTGATCGTCTCTCGAGAATGACCTCACAAGTAAGGCAATCTGGGGTAGTGAGAATAACTAATAACTTCCCAATGTATATTAAATTTTACAAATTCCAAATGCACGAGTCCCTCTGTAATACGATTCCCAAGACAGTATGTCTTCTACAGTAATTCGAGGGCGTCAGACACTCAGCCCCTTCTCAGCATCACGTCGGGCGCGATCCCTAACCTCTGCCCAGGTCGTCCTCTAGGTACACGCAGTTTCTAGACTCGGGCCCCACACGGCCACAATTCATACCGAGGGGAATCGTAGTAGCGACGTACCGGATGTGTGCGTGGAAGTGACCAAAATCAACTCACAACGGATTGGTTCTCCGGAATATTCCTAAGCTTCTTTCGCCTGCCACTGGCCCCGTGTTTTGTCTATTTGAACAATCCCCGCCCCGCCAGAAGCCGGTCCCGAAACTACACTTTTTCATGATTATTGGTGAATGTTCCTGCCCATCCTTGTTCTCGGCCAGCTGATTGGTTGTTGGGCTTGAGAGCCCGCCCTCCCCTCCCGGGCCCAGAGGACAGCGGGGAAGGCGGGTGGTGGGGCTGGGGGCCTGAAGCGGCGGTACCGGCTCAGGCGGCAGCAGCTGAGGCGGTGGCCGAAGCCGCGCGGTGAGTCTGGGGCCTGGAACCGAGCACTTGCGGCCGGCGGGATGTCCAGACTCACGGCCAGTCTGGGTCGTGCTGGGGGAGGCCCGGGAAGCCGCCCGTCTGGACCATGCAGCGTCTCCACACCAATCTCGCGACCGGGGCGGCCCGCACCGCGCCCTCGGGGAGACCCCCAGGTTGGCGGATCTGCTCCAGGCCTGCGTGGCGCCTTTAGGTCTCTTGCCCGGTCTCAGTCACCCCTCCAGAACCACTCACAGACGGTGGAGCCTGCCCCTGGGAGCTCCAGCCCCCTACACCGGGGTCAGCCCCCTACACTGCACGGTGGAGACCCGTCGGGGACTCAGACCTCCGAGCTGAGCTGGGTTCCACCGAGCCCACGCAGTCTCTACCTCTCCGGTGTCCTCAACTTCACGTTTCAACCTTTCATCTTGAACTCCTCTAAGGCATGACCCAAACCTTTGGGATATGTGACTCCAAGTAGTTACTTTGAATCCAGCCTGGGGCAGCTGGCTTGTAGGTAAACCCTATAGTGACGCTCTAGTTACTTGCGTGAGAGTAGAAATTCCGTGTCGGCCTCCTTCCAGCAGCAGCCTCGTGTGTGTACACACTCAGTAGTGGTTTCTTCTCCCTGAAAGGGTCTGGTTCCTTTTACAGTATCTTTTATCTCAGCAGTGATTAGTATTTGAAAGTTTTTCAAAATCATTTGTTCCCTGGGTTTGTTTGCCCATCTCCTAGAGCATGACCTTGAACTTCTGATCCTCCTGCGTCCACCTCTGAGTGCTTGGGCTTAAAAGTGCGCGGCATCCTGCTTTGGTTATGAGGTGCTGGGGATTGAGCCCAGGGCTCTATGCATAATTAGGCTGTGTCTCACAAACTCATTCAAAACCAAGATGTTTCAGGAATTGCGTTTTTTGTTTCTTGGTATAATCTGGCAGGATGGGTGTCTGCCACTTCCGTGGCATTGTGGGCTAGCCCTCTTTTTGTGGCCACTTTGTTGTGTTCCCCCTGGATCGTAAACTCGTTGGAGGAAACAAACAGCACATAAGTGAGGAATGAGTGTTCTCTTGTAGCTCACAATTGTAGTAAGTTGCCCCTTCCGATCAGGGCAGATTTGTTTTAGACCTGCCTTCCCAATCCAGTGAATGCCTGTCCCTCATATGAAATGGTGTAGTTCTTGTAGATATCCTTTCCTATGCTTTAAATCATGTCTACTTTGCTTTTAAAATCAAATACAACATAAATGGTTGTGACACTGTATCATATAGCAAATAATGATAAGAAAAGGAAACCTGTATGTGTTCAGTGCAAACTAAGGGTTCCCCTGCCCCATTGTTTCTTCCTTTTTAAATTTGCATTTATTTATCAGTGGCGGCATACATGCAATGGTGCACACGTGGAAGTCAGAACAACTTGTCGGAGTCCGTTCTTTTCTACCTTGCGGTTCCCAGGGATCAAACTTAGTCATCAGTCTTGACAGCAAGCGCCTGTACTCACTGAGGCATCTTGCTAGCTCGCCATCCCCAGTGTATTCCCTCCACATTTGGTAGAGTCTGCAGGTTCAGAACCCATGATGAGAAGGGCTAGCATGTAACTGTACTACACTCTACAGCAGCCCTTAGCTGCATGCCGCTGGTGAGCACTTGAGATAGTTAGAGCACTAGATTTTGGAAGCTTGGTCTCAGATGGATTCAGACTGAGATAGTTAGAACACTAAATTTTGGAAGCTTGGTCTCAGAAAAGAATGGGGAAGTTATCAATAAGTTTATATACCAATAAACCATCAAATGACAGCTTTTGGATTATTGGGTTTAGTACAGTATAGCAGTTTCAACTGTTTCTCTTTTAATTGGCTGGTGATAGTCTAGGACTAAAGAGCCCTTGTTGCTTGTCCAACAGACCCCAGTTGGGTTCCCAGTACCCTTGTCAGGCAGCTCACAGCTGCCTGTGATTCCAGCTCCAAGGGCTCTGATGTCTTTTTCTGGCCTTTGCAGGCATCTGCACATATGCAGCATACACTCAGAAAGACACGCATAAATACACCTAAAATTACTTACATGGCTTGTATTATGTTTCTGTTGGGCAGGGCTGCTGAAGGATAGTCATCGCTTTCCTTCAGCAAATGGTACTCTGAGGAAAGGGGATGTCTTGGTCTTAATTCTCTTTCTACCTCCATGCTTCTGGTACCTAACCTTGGGCCACGTCCACAGTAGTTCTAACAGTGAGCAAGAGCTGTGTGCTGCACTTCTGGAAACACTTGAAGCACGTTAGTTTTCCCCTCAACCCACAAGTTAGGCACTGCCATCCTTCTGTTGTGGTGCTGTGGAGACTGGGGGATCTGAGTGTCTTCCTGAAGGTACATGTATAACTTTGCAGCAGGAATCGAGCCCAGGTGGCTTTCTCACCAGTCTGCAATCTGGTCCTCTAGAGTCCTGCACCTGTTGAGTGGATGGAAACCTGTGCTAGGAACTAAGGGCACAAATACATAGTTTCTAGAGTACTGAGAGATGGGTCGGGGCCGAGGCTCAGGTGGTTTAATGCTGGCCCGCACACACAAAGCCTAGCACTGCATGACGTGGATGTGGTGGCACTCTTAAAATCCCAGTGGTTGGCGGTGGAATCGCGATAGCAATTCTAAGCCATCAGCCACATAGTGAGTCCAAAGTCATGCTGACAATATAAGACTGACTAAGAAACAAATATAAAGGGACCAGCAAGATGGAAGGCTCAGGAGCAACCTGAGTTATCTCTGGCATCCGCATGGAGGAAGAAGAGAATTAATTCCTTCAAGTTGTCCTCTGACCTCTTATGTGCTGTGGTGTGCACATGCACACACAAATAAATGTGAAAAAAAGTTTACTTTTAAAAAATTTGAAAAGAATATTGAAAGATGTTCTTCTCTGAAGAATCTTAGGGCAAGATGCTCGGGACAGGTCCTGCCGTGGCCACCGCCAGCGCCGCCACATCTAGCAATGTGAGCGTTCTGCAGCAGTTCGCCAGTGGACTGAAGAGCCGGAATGAGGAGACCAGAGCCAAAGCGGCCAAGGAGCTCCAGCACTATGTCACCATGGAGCTCCGAGAGGTTGGTCTTGTCTGCTTCGGGGCCAGTCCTTGTTGGGTACTGGGGCCGATGCGCCGTCGCTGGTTTAGATTGTTGCTGCGGCGCAGTGAGTATTTGAGAGGACACCAGCATTCATGTTCTGGGAGCATGCGGGCTCCTGTGCAGTGATTGCACATTGCTGTGATGTTGCTCATTTTATGATTACAGTTTACCTGTTTTATTTTATTTTTTATGGGTTTTTTTTCCCTAATTAATACCAGCCCTTCAATTCTTTGTATCTGTCAGTGATTGGGATGGGTTTGCAGAGTTGATGGTCTCGGAACTTTCTAAACAGAGACCACAGTTGAGGTCAGACACTGACCTGTCCACCCTTGTCCCACTGGTATTAGGACTTAGGACGTTGTTGAGACAAGCTGTTCTCTGCCATAGAGTAGAGAATCAGTAAGTAGTTGCTAAATAAACAGAGTCATGTGATCAGTTGCTCTTGGCTTTAAAGCTATGGAAATGGGCAGTAGGTTTGTCTTTGGTTTGGACTGTACCTGCCGCCCCTCCATCCTAATCTCAAGGTGCCAGCTGTCACCACTGCTGTTACCAGTGGGAAGGTAATAGAAAACTGTTCTGTGCACGTCTTCCCTTGCAGATGAGTCAAGAGGAGTCCACCCGCTTCTATGATCAGCTGAACCATCACATTTTTGAACTGGTTTCAGGCTCAGACGCCAATGAGAGGAAAGGTGGCATCTTGGCCATCGGTAAGGACAGAGTTTCTGGTAGCAGTAACCGTTAGGGACACAGGACAAGTCATCTTTATGTTCACTGTACCCCTGTCTGCACTTGCTAAAGGTGTAGTACCTAGTTCATCTTTATTTGAAGAGTTTTAAGGAGCCTGTAGTTTTCAGTGTATGTAGACAAGTAATAATTCTAGTAGAAGTCCTGGGATGCAGGCAAGACACAGTCTTAGGTGTGATAACTGAGTCTCAGAACTGGTTTGCCAGAGTTGAGACCAGAAGCCAGGTTTTCATTCTTCTGCCCCAGATTGCCTCTGGCAGGTCTGGCTTCACAATAGAGCAGGATTTGTCACAGTGGGGCCCACAAATACAAAAGTAGAAATGGGTGCTATTTGCCTGAGGACTGACCGCAAATCCTGTGAATTGTCACTCAGTCTGAAGAGTTTTCTCTCTTGGAAAGGAGATATGCAGATGTGTTCAAATGAGGTCATTTTGATTTATGTGCATAGTTCTTGCACAAAAATCCAATCTACTGGTTCAAATGAAAAGCCGCCTTCTAATGTGTAGAAATGTATTGAGAGTGGAGAAAGGTTCATTTACCAGCATTCAGCTCCAGGCCACATGCATCCCAGAACGCACCACATGGTCACCTTTGCTTTCTTTTCTAGCCAGCCTCATAGGAGTAGAAGGTGGGAATTCCACCAGAATTGGCAGGTTTGCCAACTACCTTCGGAACCTCCTCCCCTCAAGTGACCCAGTTGTCATGGAAATGGCATCCAAGGCCATTGGCCGTCTTGCTATGGCAGGGGACACTTTCACTGCTGAGTATGTGGAGTTCGAAGTGAAACGAGCCTTGGAATGGCTGGGTGCTGACCGCAATGAGGGCCGGAGACATGCAGCTGTGAGTGACCAGAGGACGGAGCCCAGCCGGGGTTGGGGAGCAGTGGGCCCTGTTTCGTGCTTTGCTTCCTTCTGAAGCTTGTCCTGGGAAAAAAAGAATTCCAGGGTGTGAGGTGGGAGAGTCAGTCTGTTTGAGAACACTCTGGCAGTGGATGCAGCTGCTTTCCACTTGGTTCAAGGAAGTAGCACAGACATTAACCCTGGTGAATGGCTTTGTCATTCACAACTTTGTGCGTGGCAGCCTTACTAAAGACACTAGTCTTCTCTGAAATGAAAAAAGTAACAAAATTGAATATCAAATGTGTTTTCATCCAGTCAATCTTTATTGACTGTACTGAATTGTTGGTTAGTGCTAAAGCGTCAGACACCTGCCTGTCCAGCGTGTGTGTTCAGATGGTGCTGGCATTCTGTGTTTGTCAGCAGCCGGTGGTGAGCACGGAGACGCTTGGTCAGTCTTCCTTTGCTTCTCCTGGCACCAGGCTTTCCCAGCTAGGAGGATGAGGCTTTGCTCTCCCCTGCAGGGAGATGCTCTAGGATGACAGGGGAGTGTCCTGAGAGAACAGAAGTCCCAGTAGGAATAAGAGTTCTGTTTGTCCTTCTCTCCCAGGTCCTCGTTCTCCGTGAGCTGGCCATCAGTGTTCCCACTTTCTTCTTCCAGCAAGTGCAGCCCTTCTTTGACAACATTTTTGTGGCTGTGTGGGACCCCAAGCAGGCCATCCGAGAGGGAGCTGTGGCTGCCCTTCGTGCCTGTCTGATTCTCACCACCCAGCGGGAGCCAAAGGAGATGCAGAAGCCTCAGTGGTACAGGGTGAGGCAATGGGTTCATACTAGCCACTAACAAAGCACTATTGTTTGGAGAACCATGGCTGGCCACAGTGCCTCATCACGTTTGTTTGGGCCTGGAAGATCTTTCTGTTCACTGTGAATCAGGAGTTACTTTATTGCATTTTCTTAGTAAAGATACATTGGTAACCACATCATTGTTTTATGCAATACTAAGAATGAAAATGAGCCGGGCGGTGGTGGCGCACGCCTTTAATCCCAGCACTCGGGAGGCAGAGCCAGGCGGATCTCTGTGAGTTCGAGGCCAGCCTGGTCTCCAAAGCGAGTTCCAGGAAAGGCGCAAAGCTACACAGAGAAACCCTGTCTCGAAAAACCAAAAAAAAAAAAAAAAAAAAAAAAAAAAAAAAGAATGAAAATGAAAAAAAAAAAAGAATGAAAATGTGTCAAGACTATGATTCTAGGCGTCTGGCTGTAGCAACACACCTCTTCAATCCCAGCACTCCAGAGGCAAAGCCAGGTAGATCTCTGTGAGTTTGAGGCTAGCCTGGTCTACAGAGCGAGATCCAGACAGGTACCAAAACTACACAGAGAAACCTGTCTCGAAAAACAAAACAAAACAACAACAACAAAAAAAGAATTGGGGTCAGACCATGAACTTGAGATCCTTCTGCCTCTACCTCCATAGTACTGGAGTTATAGGTATGAACCACCATGCCTACTTTTATGCCATGCTGGGCATTGAATCTAGAACTTCCTGCATGTTAGATAAACACTGTGAACTGAACTATATGTCCAGCCTCTGGACCACATCTTTTGAAGTTTGATAATTGGCCAGGTAGTGGCTCACATCTTTTATCCCAGCACTTGGGAATCAGACAGGCAGGTCTCTTGAGTTCAAGGCTATCCAGGTATACATAGTAAGACCCTGTCTCAAAAACAAAAGCAAATAATGTTTGATAATTACAATTTGCCAGCAGTGACCATATCATCTTTGCTTCAATATGTAATTAAACAACCAAGATTAAGTCCTGTAAACAAACAAAAAAAGACTTCAAGGCAAATCTGGGCTACCTGATAAAACACTGTTTCAAGACAAACAAACAAACAAAAAACATCAAAGTAATAGCTGGTATTTGCTGCCTTCATATCAGCAGTTGTTAAAATGTAGAAAATTGGGTCTGCAGTCAGTGAATGCATTTGCTACTAATTTGCAAAGGGATAGTTCCCTCTGCTCCAGTGTCCTGAGTCCTGTGCTGATAGCTGTTGCCAAGAAAATGTACTTCACAGGAGTCCTGAATATGAGAACGAGAGACCTGGCCTCCCTCTTTGCCTTTGCTGTGTGACATTGGACAAGTCACTTAATTCCTTTGGGCCTGTTTTATGTAGCAGGCTATCAGAGTCATTTGCCTCAAAGGCAGGTCGAGAGCATTGGCGCTAAATTAAACAAGAGAGCTTGTAAGTCAGTATTGATGCTCAATTCCAGCAAGCACTGGAATGCCTGTGAACCTGGGTAGGGGGGCTGTGTTGTCTGCCTTGAACCCTGGATAATAACAGCACTCTCTCTATCTAGCACACATTTGAAGAAGCAGAGAAAGGGTTTGATGAGACCCTGGCCAAAGAGAAGGGCATGAACCGAGATGATCGAATCCACGGGGCCTTGCTGATCCTCAACGAGCTAGTCCGAATCAGCAGCATGGAGGGAGAGGTAAGGAACTGTGGGGAGCCCAGGATCCTGTGCTGATGTGTCAGCAGGCGAGGAAGGCCCTTGTCCTCTCAGGGCAGCAGATAAGATAATTTCAGGTGGCAGGAAGTCCCGTGACAATCATGAAGCAGGCAGTAAGACCGTGGGTATGAGGTTGGAGGGCTGAGCGGAGGCTCAGGGTCTGCCCTCCCTGAGATGGCACCATCTAGTGAGAGCCACGTGACGTGAATGAGGCTTGTAGCTGGCTGGGAACTGTATTCTAGCAGAGGCTTTGAGATGGGAGAGAGTTTGACATGGGAAGGATGGTTGATAGTTGTGAACAAAGGAGAAAGAGGAGATGGTGTCAGAGAGGGAGTGGGGTCCAGTTAATAGGCTCACTGTCTGTGGTCAGCAGTTTTATTCTAATTGCAGGCACTGATGTCAGTGGGATGCACGTGGGAATCATGGGGTGTTGTGACTTTCTAACACCTCTGGCTGCTTGTGGGAACAAGTGTGTGGAGAGGTGGGAATGAGATCAGTTAGGAGTTGTTAAATCAGTTCAGGTTGAAGTTGCTAAGGTGGAAGGATTTTGCAGCCTATAAGAGAAAACAGGAAGGGCTGGCTGAGTCCACATTGGCCTGAATGAACATGAGAGAAGACGCTCTAGATGTCTCTGTCTTTATGGGAAGCCATTTTGGGGTTCTTAAACCAAAGTGGGTCATTGGAAGAGGCCTTTGTCACAAGCTACAGCATCCTTGCCTTCTGTCATTGGCCAGAGCAGCCCACGTGGCCACGGCACGGCTGGATGATGGAACTCTGAGCAGCACCAAGGCCTGTTGATGAGCTAGGCTCTCGTAGTTGAGGTCACATTCTGGTGGCTGCCACAGGAGGCTCCTGGAATAGTCTGGCTGGCTTCAGTTAGCTGTGGTGACACAGATACTGAGAAGGCAGGATCAGGAGATGTTGGAGTAAAACTCCATCCCTCAGACTTGCTGCGAGGCTCTGTTGGTGTGGCACTTCACCAGGGTCCCCTGACTTCACAGACAGTGGCTGGTTGGTCACAGCTGTGCGTTGTGTCGGGGCAGCACATGGAAGATGTGTGACCCCACTTCTGATAATGTGTGATTTAGATAAGCCTCATGTTCCTCCCTTTGTACAGGGCCGTTCCCCATCGTGCTGGACTTGAAAGGTTTCTTTTTTGGGGTTTTCAAGACAGAGTTTCTCTGTGTAGCCCTGGCTGTCCTGTAACTCACTCCGTAGACCAGACTGGCCTCGAACTCATAGAAATCTGCTTGCCTCTATGAGATTAAAGGCGTACCAGTTGAGAGGTTTCTAAATACATACGAAGTACACAGCCCCTGATGGTGGACATGGTGTAAATGATGGCACTCTGAAATTTCTCTGCCTGAGTCGTATTGTAGTTCAGACAGTTCCAGGACCTTTATTTTCTCCTAGTGAAACAAGATGATGTCACCTAACACATAAAGGTGTCAGCACCAAGTGAAAAGGTCCTCACAAAGGTGCCTTGTGAGTTACAGGAAGCCTAAAACGTAAGGATTATATTCATTCTGTGTCCGCTCCCTCACCAGGTATTAGTGGAGAGCCTAGTGTGTACCAGCAACAGTGAGCCCTAAGAGCTAGAGCAAAGAGCAGTGAACCAAGCGGGCCACCTTCTAGCAGGAAGACAGACAGTACTGTGTAGATAAAAGCACATTCTGATAAGTTGTACAGTGTTAATGTGCTGGGGAATGGAGAAAGCCCATGTGTGTTTGAACACAGTTGTGAGGGAGGTAAACAGAAAGCCATTCCAGGCAGCTGATGGACCAGTGTGAAGGCCACAACGCAAGAGTGTGCTGCTGTCAAAGACAGGGTTTCTCTGTGTATCTTTGGCTGTCCTGGAACTCACTCTGTAGAGGCTGACCTTGAACTCACAGAGATTCGTCTGCCTCTACCTCCTGAGTGCTAGGACTAAAGACATGCACTACCACCAACCGGCTCTTTCACTAGACCTGGAGCTCAATGATTCAGCAAGACTAGCTGCCCAGTGGTCTCTGGAGCTCCTGTCTTGGCCTCCCCTGACACCAGGTGTGCGGGCGTGTGTACCCACGCCATGCTTGCTGTATGGGTGCTGGGCATCTGAGCTCCAGTCCTTCTGCTTGTGCAGGAAGCACTTGGCTGACTGAACCATCTGTTTCCTGAATCCCTCGGAGTGACTTTGGACTCACGTGAGCTCTTGGTGAGGGCAAAGGGCTGAAACCACAAAGTCAGTTAAGAGAGGACTGCAGAGCAGTCAGCATTTCTGACAAGCTGAGTTCAGGGTCCCAGGACCAGATGGAGAGAACCAACTCCCACAAGTTATTCCCTCACCTCCACACACATACACCATGTAATAAAAGATATTTGAAGAGGCCGCTATGGCTGTGCAAGAAGTGGCTGGGTTCTGGCGTAGGATAGATTGGAAAGACGAGAGGTCAAAGTGCTTGGTTTTGTAACTGGGACAATGGAGTTCCTTTGCGCTGAGATGGGGAAGCAGGATGAGGAGAAGGGGTATTTTTGAACATGTTAAGTTTGAGGTGCATGTTGGGCATCTGTGTGGCCTATTGAGTAGTTCCAGGGAGAAATCTAGTTAGGAGAAGTAAATGTGGGGGTCACCGCTAATTTAAGTCATGAGATTAGGCAAGAACTACACATGACCTGGTGTAGATAGAAAGAGATGGGGTCTGTAAACCTTAAGTTGAAAAATGGGGGGTGGGGGTGGGGATTTAGCTCAGTGGTAGAGCACTTGCAAGGCCCTGGGTTTGGTCCTCAGCTCTGGAAAAAAAAAAGAAAAATGAGGAAGATCGGGGGGAGACAGGAGCAGCTGGGAAGGAGGAAGACAGGCCAGAGAGTGTAAGGCTCAGTGGAAGTAGCAAGGATGGTCTCATGCAAGAGATCACAGTGTATCAAATGCAGCAGATAGTCTCGAGAGATGAGGACAAGGGGTGGTCCTGGGATTTAACAGCAAAGAGCTTTCAATGACTCTGATAAAGCATGTCTTCTTGAAAAATGAAAATATGTGTGCCAAGAAGAGCTGGAGACTGCTGGAGGACCAGTTGGGATGAATCTCTTCAACATCGGATAGACCAGCACTGTCAGGCACCTTATTTCACGCCACCCCAGGATGAGGATTCTGAGAAAATGATTCGCCTGAGTTTCTACTCAGCTTTAGGGAAAGAGATCAGAATGTTCTTCACAGGGTGCCAGCGTCGGGCTATCTTCACTGTCCGCAATTCGGCCTTCCTGAACCTGGCAGGGGATACTTGGACATAGGAACTCCAGGCTGGAGGTTTCTTTCTTGCTCAGTTAACGAATTCCCCCCAAGTGCCTGCCTTGAGGAGATTTCTGTCAGGGTCCAGAACAGATGCTACAAGCGGCTGAGGATTCTAATCTGAGGGATATTGAATGAATCTGAGCACACTGAGTTCTTTAGTCCATTCACTTTATTCTTCTCAATCAATTCTACCTACACAACTTCTTTTCTGCTCTCTTACTTAGCTCCTCTCGGTCCCTCCTGCTCTCGGTCCCTCCTGCTCTCGGTCCCTCCTGCTCTCGGTCCCTCCTGCTCTCAGTCCCTCCCGCTGTTCTCTCATCGTTCTACCTAGTTCTTTCCATCTCCGTCCTCATCTCTGTTCTGCTCCATCAAGTCTTTTCTTGCTGTTCTCTCATATCTGTCTAGGTCTTTTCCATCTTCTCCCCTTCTTTGTCCACCCAAACATGCGTGTGTGTGTGTGTGTGTGTGTGTGTGTGTGTGTTTATCTCCATTCAATAACAACTTGTTAGTAAAAACTACAAAGTAAACTCTCAGGGACAAATGTTCTGATAAGAGTCACACTTGGCAAAGACTTGGTCAGGTTCATTGGTGACTAACAACAGCTGTAGGTTGTAAAAAATCCTGACTATCTCTTAAAGGGATAGCTACAAGGGTTACAAGGAAAGAAATTAAAACAATGAGAGATTTAAGGAAAAGGCAAAGAATATGTGTACTATTTTATGTGATTAATAATATCCAGATATGGTTAGTCAGTTAACAGCCTTTTTCTGTTAGTCACCTGAATCTCAGGACCTATATATAATTAGTCTACTGAGCCCAAAATCTTGCATTAAAAACTGGTGTAGAAATAAATACAAAGTGTTAATTGTTATTTGAATCAGAATGGGGAGGTGCTGGTGGAGGAAGCTTAGGGCAACATAGGTGCTGTTGATCTCTTGAAGGACTAAGGTATACCAAGGCCAGACACCTGCACTATCACTTCTGGTTCACTATAATTCTTCTGAAGAGTTTTGATCCAGCAAGGCCAGGCACCTGCAATTCTGCTCTGTGAAAGTTCTATGAAGATACTTTGTCTGGTCAATATTTACCTTGTCAGTGGCTAAGGCTGGAGAACAAGACCTCTAAGTGTCTACAGTCCACATGGAACAATAGATCTAGTATGAAGCATATTTTAGTATGTTTCTATTTATAAAAATTGTACAGTTAAATAAGAAGGCATCTTCTAGACTATCCACAGGTATGTGTGCCCAAGATTGAGATACAATCGTGAGATTACATGTACACATAACATGGAAATGCATGGTAAATCGGGAGAATCATAGCTGTTATTGCACAAGAGGTTTACAACAAGAGACAATCAGTTCATTCAAAAGGCAGTAATTCCATAACACCTGGCATGATGGTTTCCTCTGACAGCACTCTTAGTTCTGATAGGGTGACCTTCTGAACTCTAGTTGTCACTGCTGTATACTCTCATGGACTTTTGCTACCAGTGGCTCTCAATACTTAGTAAAATGTGTTCTTCTGCCCAACATTAGAACAGGATCTGGTCCCCTGCAAGGCTCTAGGGAAGTGGTAGTCCAGGTGAAGAATGGCCCTTCCACATTGCAGGTAGTTGCAGTCAGGGTTGGGCAAGTGGATTGCTCTGCAGACTCACTGTGCCCAAGGTAAAAGCTGCAAAGTGACTAGTTTTTTCCTTCCTTGCTCATGTCCAGCGTCTGAGAGAAGAGATGGAAGAAATCACCCAGCAGCAGCTGGTACATGACAAGTACTGCAAAGACCTCATGGGCTTTGGGACAAAGCCCCGGCACATCACCCCCTTCACCAGTTTCCAGGCTGTGCAGCCCCAGCAGTCGAATGCCTTGGTGGGACTGCTGGGGTACAGCTCCCACCAAGGCCTCATGGGATTTGGGGCTTCCCCCAGCCCCACCAAGTCCACTCTGGTGGAAAGCCGCTGTTGCAGAGACCTGATGGAAGAGAAATTTGATCAGGTAAATGGCAAAGGCCTTTGTCTTTTTCCCCGAGCCCCACCTCTTCCTCTGCTCTGCCAACCCTGTACCCTTCTTCTCTCAGGTGTGCCAGTGGGTGCTGAAATGCAGAAGCAGCAAGAACTCGCTGATCCAGATGACAATCCTTAATCTGTTGCCCCGCCTGGCTGCATTCCGACCTTCCGCCTTCACAGGTGAGGCTGTCCTTTGAAGACATCCCTTCTTCAAGGATAATCAAACAGGGACAGAAGCGGTGGTCCCTGAGAGTCAGGTCTGCCTCTCTTGAAACAGCGCTGACATGGTGGCTAGTCTCTGGTCACTTTGCCCCGTCCAGTTTCTCCGTTTTCTATTAAGAGACCTAGTGGTCTCTTAATATCGAAATGGTGGTACACATGTGTAATCCCAGCACCTGGAGGCAGAGGCAGACGAATAAGGAGTTCAGAGCCATCCTTGGCCATGTAGTGAGTTTAAGACCAGCCTGGACTACATGGTACCCTGTCTCAGAAAAAAGCAAAAATAATCACAGTCTGTAGTGGAAGGTCAGTTCTAGGCCAGGCCATTACATTAAGCACACATAACTTCTTGTGCTGGGTATAGTGTCTCATAACTACATCACAAGCCTTCGGAGCCTGAGGTGGGGGACATCTTCAGCTTAAGGCCAGCCTGGGTCTCAGACTGAAGGCAACAGAAGAGCACTTCAGGTCCATACTGTCAACAGTGCCCATCTGGGGCAGGGTGGGTTTAGTGACCTGCTTTTTCTCCGTGGTGATCACAGAGCATCCTCACCACCTGTAAGAAAGAATTGTGGGTGATTTAGAGCAGTTTCCGCAGATGGTGGACAGTGTATTTCCAGGTGCTGTACTGTCCTCAGTGGTCACTGGGTTGCAGACTGTCGAGTCTCACCTAGCTCAGATACAGGCCTTCCTATGGGACCTTCTCAGATGTTCTGGCTGGAGACGTTCTTTTCCTTTCCACCACAGTCCTCAGCTGTAGGAAGCTTGGGTGATGGACTCAGTGTGAATCCTGCACCAGTCTGTAACTGAAGTTTGGGACAGGTTATTGACCCTTGTGGGTCTCTACTTCCTGACTAGTGGAAAATAACATGATAATCCCTACCTCCCAGAATGAACAGCATGAATGCTTAAGCACCTTCTCTATTGCCTGGCACAGAGTAAGCCCCAGTAAATGGAAACCATTATTCAATTATTATTGCCTTCTGGAGTTACTTCAGATGCATTTTGGAAATGAGGAGGTACACATGATAATACTCTAGTTGCCTATTTGTATTTAATGTCCCTCCCTTGCCCCTTACTTGGTGAGAGTGAGACCTTGTCTCTTTGTATTTCACTGTGGCATGCTGCCTGTGTTTAGTAGCATTCAGAACCAAGTAAGGTCTAGTGGTATAAAGGGCAGGTCAGCCTGACCCTCAGCGTGTGCTGTCCCAGCATGGATTCTCCCATGCCATCCAGGCCAGATAAAGCCATTGGGGAGTGGGGGTGTAAAATGGTGAGGTGTTAAACAGGCTAGGTCTGACAAGTACAGTGTGTTGGGTAAGCACCAAACTGTCACGTAAACTTGCTAAACCAAAGAGAAACAATAGAATGAAAATCACCCATAACTTTTGAAATTTTCCCTTCTGCGTTCCTGGCGCCAGCAGCTCTTTTCTTTCCTAATGCCCAGACACACCCCGGTCAGTAGAGCTTTAAATGGTCTTGGTTGAAAGTCTGGTTCAAAAGAAACTTAACAGCTAGGCCAAATTTGATCAAAGTCTGGCATGCTGTTGAAACAGTTACCATGGTACATGGGGGGTGGGGGGCGACTGCCTAGCGACAGGATACAAAGACAGAGGCCCTGTGTGTATTCTTTTGATGTAGGCTTGTTGTTTTGTTAAACACATTAAAATACAGCAGTGAAATTCAGTCTAGAGAGCCGCCATAATTGCACACCTCCATGCTGAAGCGCCTATTATTAAAACTCACAGTATGGAAGTCATTGCCTAAGCTTCCCAATGGTAGAAGCTCTGGGAATAGCAAAAATGCCCTGAAATAAAATTTAAGAGAGCAAAATACAGGCTGGGCATACTAACACAAATAAGTGAGAACATTACCCTAAGGGCCTGTGAGATGGGTCAGTGGTGAGGACACTGGCCCCTGTGCCTGAGGACCATCATTGGTGGCAGAGAGGGAGCCAAAGATGAGAATCAGGAAATCCTTTGTTCAGAGACAAACATTCCAGCACAAAGTACCCAAGAACACCTGCTCTTGCATGCTGCTCATGTAAGAAACATAATGAAGGTGCAGGTGCTTTCCAGATCACATACTTAAATCTCACTCTACTGTATCTACAGTAAAAACCTCCAGGAAACAGCTGAGAGATCTCCAGGCCTACACTGAACAAAAGGGCCCGTTAACTGTAAATAATATTTAATATTACTTCCATTGTCGTTACACTGCCAGGTTAGAGTAATCTCTTTGGTGGTTTTTGTTGTTTTTTTTAGTTTCTCGAGACAGGTTTCTCTGTGTAACTGCCCTGGCTGTCCTGGAACTCACTTTGTAGACCAGACTGGCCTCAAACTCAGAGATCCGCCTACCTCTGCCTCCCGGGTGCTAGGATTACAGGCATGCACCACAACTGCCTGGCTTACTTTGGATTTGGGTATTAAAAAGAATTATTTTATGTGTCTGGGTGCTTTACCAGCATATTTGTCTGTGTACTACATGAGTACCTGGAACTTTATGTAGACCAGGCTGGCCTTGAACTCACAAAGATCCACCAACTTCTGCCTCTCAAGTGCTGGCCCCTTAGCAGATTTTTTTTTTTTTTTTTTTGGTTTTTCGAGACAGGGTTTCTCTGTGTAGCTTTGCGCCTTTCCTGGGACTCACTTGGTAGCCCAGGCTGGCCTCGAACTCACAGAGATCCGCCTGGCTCTGCCTCCCGAGTGCTGGGATTAAAGGCGTGCGCCACCACCGCCCGGCCAGATTTTTTTTTTTAAGGTTTTTCGAGACAGGGTTTTTCTGTGTAGCTTTGGAGCCTGTCCTGGAACTCACTCTGTAGCCCAGGCTGGCCTTGAACTCACAGAGATCCGCCTGCCTCTGCCTCCTGAGTGTTGGGATTAGCCACCACCACCCGGCTTGCCCCTTAGCAGTTTTTGAACAGGAACATGTACTCTCCCCCCAGAGTACTAATGGAGCATTTAGCAAGATGGCTCAGCAGAAGTGGTGCTTGCCCCTAACCCTGGTGACCCACATGGTACAAGGAAAAAACCCATCCCACGAGCTGTCCTGTGGCTTCCAAATGCACATTGACAAATTTCCCTCAGCACACCCACACGCATACAAATACAATATAATTACAAAAGAATTGGACTAAGGAGACAACTGTATGGTACTCTCCTGAAGATGCCCTTTTTGCTTTTACTTTTTTTTTCATTAAAGATTTATTTAATAAATATGTATACAGTGTTCTGCCTGCAGGCCAGAAGAGGGTGCCAGATCTCATTACATATGGTGGTGAGCCACCATGCGGTTGCTGGGAATTGAACTCAGGTCCTGTGGAAGAACCGCTAGTGCTCTTAACCACCGAGCCATGTCTCCGGCCCTGCTTTTAGTTTTTTTTTTTTTTCCTCTGTGTAGCTTTGCGCCTTTCCTGGATCTTGCTTTGTAGACCAGGCTGTCCTCGAACTCACAGAGATCTGCCTGCCTCTGCCTCCCGAGTGCTGGGATTAAAGGCGTGCGCCACCACCGTCCGGCCCTGCTTTTACTTTTTAAAGGAAAGACAAAAGACATTTCTTATTCCAGAAGACATACCTGAGGAGTGATTGCCAAGTGTAAAATGCCTTATAAGGTTTATCCTTTAAATTCTTAGAATCTCTCCACTGGGCTGCCTTAACTTAAATTTGAGCGCTGTACAGGGACTCTGACCTTGGCCATGTGTCTTGTCTTCTCTGTACCAGATACTCAGTACCTCCAGGATACCATGAACCATGTCCTGAGCTGTGTCAAGAAGGAGAAGGAGCGGACTGCAGCGTTCCAGGCCCTGGGGCTGCTTTCGGTGGCAGTGAGGTCCGAGTTTAAGGTCTACTTGCCCCGTGTGCTTGACATCATCCGAGCAGCGCTGCCTCCAAAGGACTTTGCCCACAAGTAAGCATCTCTGGTGGGATTTCACCTTGTACTCCGTTCAGCTGGAGAGTAAGCGCAGTCCATCCGCTGCACAGCTTAAGCCGCCGTTCCACAGGTGGTTGCACTCTGAGGTATGACAGGTGAAGGGCAGTCCCTCCTCACTTGAGCCATGCTCTTCAGCTGCAATGACTGTGTACGTAGTTAGAAAGGGGGATACCCCAAGAACTTGTTGAATGTCAGTGCATTCTCCAGGCTGGCTCTTTTCTCTGGCATTCAAGTCTTACGTTGATAGAGCCCTTGTGGAGGAATCCCTGACTAGAACGGAAGAGATCAGATGGTCATCTTTTCCCTTAGCTAAAATGTAACAAGTCATCCCACCACTGACTATGTGAGCAAGACCTTTGGCATCTTGCCAGATGGAGAGCCAGGCTGCCCTGGGAAGTCAGTGTCAATGGCATTGCGCTTTGCTGTTTCCCTGTATGTTTGTTAGCAAGGGCTGCTCTGCAGATTCCAAAGCCACCTGTCCTGAAACCCAGCGTTTTCATCATAGGGAGACATTTCTTCCTGTGGGATACCTGTACACTGCCCTCTGGTTCCTGAGGAGCACTCCTCAGTTTGCTTCCCAACTAAGTCCTTTGGTTAGCCCCCTATCAAGTATGATGCCTCTTCCTGAATTCAGAGAAAGAGCCCTTCTGTAAGACACAGTACTGCCCTCTGCTGGCGCAGTGTTTTCAATACACCCACAGTGACTGCTGGGCTGGGTCCAGTAGAAGTTTGCAGAAATCTTTACACTCACTGTGGCCAGTGCTGTCTGAATAACTTGCCCTCCTGGCCACAGCGTGTCTTTGAGGTAGGACGTTATGAATGTCTTTATGTCTAAAGTAGCCGTTCTATTTCTTTGCAGGAGGCAGAAAGCCGTGCAGGTGGATGCTACAGTGTTCACATGCATCAGCATGCTGGCACGGGCAATGGGGCCAGGCATCCAGCAGGACATCAAGGAGCTGCTGGAGCCCATGTTGGCTGTGGGCCTGAGGTATGTGCAGAGGCCTGTGGCCACCAGCCTCAGGAATGGGTCTGGCTTAGAAGAGAGAGGCAGGTTATTCGGATATTAAATTGGATAGGCAGGCTAGCTCAGGCTAAACACACAGGTTGGTTAGGAAGCCCAGCTCCATCACTAGCTCCTGTGTGATCTTGACTCAGCTGCTTCTCTGAGTCTCAGATTTCTTGTCTGAAAAGAACAGTTTATACTGTCTAGGATAGTTGTAGGGATTAGGGGAAAGAGTTCAGGAAATAGCCACTAGCTCAAGGCCTGGCGTATAGAGAGTACTTGGTAAGTGTGTATGGCGGCAGTTGGTGTTATTACCGGGGAGACTGGCTAGCCTCCCAAAATGTCATTTCCTCCCTTGTACGGAGGATGATCTCTGTCTGCTTCCTGGTCATTGACTGAGACTCTGTCTCTGGTGGCTAAATTATATTTTGTAAGGTCTTTGGTAAAAACCACAAATGTGTAGATTATTCTGAAATCTGAGACGAGGCCAAGGTTGTTCAGCACTTCGAGACTAAGCAGTGATGGTGCCCGGTCCTCCTGCCCAGAGCAGACTGCACCCCACACTCTGGCCACATAGTGGCAGACTGCCCCACACTCTGGCCACATAGTGGCAGACTGCCCCACACTCTGGCCACATAGTGGCGGACTGCACCACACCCTGGCCACATACTGGCGGACTGCACCACACCCTGGCCACATAGTGGCGGACTGCACCACACCCTGGCCACATAGTGGCGGACTGCACCACACCCTGGCCACATAGTGGCGGACTGCACCACACCCTGGCCACATAGTGGCGGACTGCACCACACCCTGGCCACATAGTGGTGGACTGCGCCACGCCCTGGCCGCATAGTGGCGGACTGCGCCACGGCCTGGCCGCATCGTGACTGCTTTCCTCCTCCTCTGCAGCCCCGCTCTCACTGCTGTACTCTACGACCTGAGCCGGCAGATTCCGCAGCTGAAGAAAGATATCCAGGATGGGCTTCTGAAGATGCTATCCCTGGTCCTTATGCACAAACCCCTCCGGCACCCAGGCATGCCCAAGGGCCTGGCCCACCAGCTGGCTTCCCCTGGCCTCACCACCCTCCCTGAGGCCAGCGACGTGGCCAGCATTACCCTTGCCCTTCGAACCCTTGGCAGCTTTGAATTTGAAGGTAAGACATTACAGTGGCCCTTGCCAAAGTGTTGGGGTACTGTGGCCCTGAGAAAGGGGTGAGAGTGTCTAGATTCCTGGGTCTTTAGAGTCGTCACCACAGAGCACTATATATGTAGTGGCTCTTCCTTCCCAGGCTTTACCTGTTTAATTCCTGCCCTCTGCTTTGTTTCATGATGTGTTTGGGGCAGATGGTGTTCAGAAAAAGCGTGCATTGTTTCAGAAAAATAATACATCAGAGGTGGAAACCTCAGGATGGCACTCTGCTCCTCCTCACCTCCTCACTGACCTGCAGCCAGGAGGGGATTTATTGCTTTCGAACGTATGGCAGGGGTTTCTGGATATCTCCATTCTTGTGATGCTGTGATGTTCTGTGTGGTTGAGTTTGGAATTCTGTCCCCAGCAGCAGGGTTCATTCTCTTCCCTTTTCCTTTGTGCCCAGGCCACTCTCTGACCCAGTTTGTCCGCCACTGTGCGGATCATTTCCTGAACAGTGAGCACAAGGAGATCCGCATGGAAGCTGCCCGCACCTGCTCCCGCCTGCTCACACCCTCCATCCACCTCATCAGCGGCCATGCCCATGTGGTTAGCCAGACGGCCGTGCAAGTGGTGGCAGATGTGCTCAGCAAGCTGCTTGTGGTCGGGATAACAGACCCTGGTGAGTCTTATAACGGGCAGGCCAGGGGTCCTGGAGCTTAAGGTGTTTGCATGGTCTGTAGAGAACATCATTAGCATCAGTAATTTCATGTTTAGCTATTTCTCTGCTAAGGCGTTAGCTTGGCTTCTCCAGCCTGTGGGTGTAAGATAATCAGTTTTTTACTTAATTTCTCTTTATTCCTAGAATAGATTAAGGTGGGGGGTGGGGGAGCGAAGATTAGATGAAGAAGTGTTTTGGAGTTTGGTCAATAGGGCAGTGGTTCTCAACATGTGGGTCATGACCCCTTTGGGGTTGGATGAGCCCTTCACAGGCGTCACCTAAGACCATCGGGAAAACACAGATATTTACATTACAATTCATAACAGCAAAATTGCAGTTATGAAGTAGCAATGAAAATAGTTTTATGGTTGGCGATCACCACAGCATGAGGAACTGTATTAAAGGGTCGCAGCGGTAGGAAGGTTGAGAACCACTGGGCTAAGGTGATAGCAGTGGGGGTAGAAACTGGGAAGGGGATGGAGAGATGGGACCCTGAAGAGCTGTTCAAAGACTTGTTTGCTCCTGCAGACCCTGACATCCGCTACTGTGTCTTGGCATCCCTGGATGAGCGTTTTGATGCCCACCTGGCCCAGGCAGAAAACTTACAGGCTCTGTTTGTGGCTCTGAATGACCAGGTCTTTGAGATCCGAGAGCTGGCTATCTGCACCGTGGGCCGACTCAGTAGCATGAACCCAGCCTTTGTCATGCCTTTCCTGCGCAAGATGCTTATCCAGGTAATGGGGTGACAGGCAGCAAGGATATAGGACCTCCACAGTGAGTCAAGAAGGAAGTGCTGAGGACAGGGACCGGGAAGAAAGATAGAGATACTTGACTAAGTCACGTTTGGCACCAAGAGTCCACATTTCCTAGCTTTGAGTTCAGTTCAAGTGTGAGCTTCTTGGCAGCATGATGTGAGGCCTTCTTGGTCCCAGACTAATCTCTCAGGCAGCTCGTCTGTCTTTGTGGCAGGTCCCCAGTGAACCAGCATCCTGGCTTTCCCTGCATCTGCTGCAGGGTCTCAGGCTTCCTGCTCGTTCCTGTCTTCTGTTCTCCTTTTCTTGCCAATGGTAGCCAAGCACAGAGGCTGTCCGCCTTAACCTCTGGGAATGATTCCACATGATCCTGTGGTCATTGAGCTTGGTCAGGGGTCACTGGCTTTCATTTAGTCATGTAATGTCTTGGTCCTCTGGAGAGATCCAGGTGGCCTTTCTGCTGCAGTCTAGGTCCTTGATTTTGTCTTCACCTGCCTTGTAAGTTTCTTGGCTCCTGTGAACGATTCCTGTTCCAATTCCTCCCTCCTTGATATGTCCTCCCGCATCATTTGAAATAGACGTGTTGCGTAACACGTGAGGAACTTAAACACAGAATTTCAGTATGTGCAGCTCACTCTAGGACAGTGTCATTTATTTGCCATAGTTAAACGTGGCTGCAGATGTGATCATCAGTTGACAAATTGGAAAACTGTACTTTGTTGACACTTCCATTTTCAGCCTCATGACTTCCTGCTTTAACTGCAGGCCTGTGTTGGGGGTGCCTGTTGCTCAAATCTTAAGACACCTAAGGCTCTGAGAAGGAAGCAGCCATTATTGAGCCTGCCAGCTCAGACTGTGCTATGTTTCACATGGAAATATCTCCTAATGAGATCATGGGTTTGTTCATTCAGTCAGGACTTAATGCACATCTGCTCTGTCCCACGTAGAGCTGTGTGCTGGTGGTGTGTCGGTGAGCAAGCCAGAAACAGTTCTTGTCCTTGGAAAGCTCATACTCAGCCAACCGGCCAGCTCATTTTCCTGGTGCTGGAGAATGTGAAACGCCATCAGATGAATTGACCATGTGCTGAACTTAACCCATGAAACTTAAAAAAATAAATACATAAAAATTTAAAAAATACTTATCTACACTATATAGGGGGATTAAAACCAGGGCCTTGTATGTATTAGGAAAATGCTATCACTGAACTATACCTCTAGTCTTTAAACTCTGAAATAAGGAAAAATAGTTTGGGTATAGATAATTCCAAATTGATTTGTGCATCTTCGTGTATCGGTGAGTGCCTTGGCCTTTTCCGGTCTGCGGTCTAGTCACTGGGTGCTGGTGGATTTCACAGTGGTACAAATGGCTCTGACTCTAGCTTGGTCTACACTACACCTGCCAGTTGTCCGCTGCTCCCTGGGGTACATTCCCTGCAGCCAGCCAGCATCCCGTGGGTCCTTTCTTGTACTGCTAACTACTTACTTACTGTTGTCTCCTGTCACTGGAGAAAACAGGCTGTTGAGGGAATACAGAATCAGTTAGCAAGTCAGCAACTGAGCAAAATGTCTTCATTCCCTGCAGACCATCTGCTGGACCCCTGACTAACTGGGCTTTGTGGTGTTCACCTCAAGCATGCTTGCATTCCCTTCCCTCAGCCATACCCAGAAGTCTGTCTGGAGGATTGCCAGTGTCTACTTGATCTTGAGCTCACTGCTGTACTAGTGTTTTGGGGGTGTGAGAACAAGCCTGGCAGCTCTCTGCAGTGATGCCTCAAGATGGACCTCTCACGCCTCCTGCATCTCTATGTGTCTGGGTCAGCGTGGAGATCTAGCTGTCCTTTCTCTTCCACAGCTCTTCCAGCACTCCTTTGATTCCTTTGTCATTATTTATAGACTCTCTTGGTGATTTTGTGTCTGGACAGGGTTTTCCCCGGGAGCCTTCTCTTCAGTCCCTTGTCTGGCAAACTGTACTCACAGCTCTAACGGGTGCTCCTTCTGCAGTACCGCAGGACTTTGTACTGCTGTGACTGGAGAAGGGACAGCCAGAGCTGTTCTGGGACCTTACAGATCCCCGTGCTTGCTGAGTGTGCAGTAGAAGCTTGTGGGAGTCGGGTTCCTTCTCTAGCTCCTGACACATTTCCCTTTACACAGTTCTCTCGGTTTTCCTCTGCCATAGTGTGTCACCTTTCTTCCCTGCAGATTTTGACAGAACTGGAGCACAGTGGCATTGGGAGAATCAAGGAGCAGAGTGCCCGCATGCTGGGGCACCTGGTCTCCAATGCCCCCCGACTCATCCGCCCCTATATGGAGCCTATTCTGAAGGTACAGCCCAGCAGAGGGCTAGACTGGTATCTGTCTTACCTCTGTGTTTAGGAGACGGGGGTGCTTCAGCACTGCTACACTGAACTGGGTCGATCATTCCTTTGGGCCAGGCTTGGCAACAAGGGCTACACATAGCGCCTTGAGTTAGAGTGCCAAGAAGCTCACCAGTTGTGGGAAAGAGTTTGGAAAGGAGAAGTAGGTAAAGAGCGTGTGTACTTTCCCCAGATGAAGAAAAGTGAGCTGTAACACATGAACACAGCCTCGGTGCGAAGATGGTATTCATGTGAAGTTTTTCATGTCTAAGACATACACCGCTGGAGGGATGCTAGACAGGCAGAGTTAAAAGGACATGAGAAACATCTTCAAATCGTGGTGCTTCCTGGAGCATACACTGGGCTTGTGTTTGCTTTAGAGAAAAGCTTGGAAATCCACAGTCCAGAGACTCCTAGGTTCATAAAGCCTAGAAGTAACTTATGTGTGACCTAGAGGGTCCTTGGAGGGCTCTTCTTTTGTTTGTTTGTGTTCTGGTGTTAGGGGTTGAACCCAGAGCTTTGTATGTACTTGGGAGCTGTGCTGCCCTCTAGGGGTCAGATAGAGCTCCTGTAGATTCCAGTCCACACATTCTCTCATACCTTCTTCTATAGGCTTTAATTTTGAAACTGAAAGATCCAGACCCCGATCCAAACCCGGGAGTGATCAATAACGTATTGGCTACAATAGGAGAACTGGCTCAGGTGAGGGGCTGCTGCTTTTCCATGGGTGGAAGGAAACTCTAGCCCTGGGGAAGTCAGAGTATTCTTTTCCTCTTTGTTCTGTTTCTGGTTTTGTTTGTTCTTACTTTCGTTTAGAGACAGGGTCTCACTGTGTTGCCCAGGCTGGCCTCAACTTCTAGCGTTTTTATAGGTGTGACCCACCATACCCTCCCAAAGAATGTCTTCATGCCATAATCTCTCATCCTGCCTGCCATTGTCTTTTCATTTTGCAGGTTAGTGGCCTAGAAATGAGAAAGTGGGTTGATGAGCTCTTTATCATCATCATGGACATGCTCCAGGACTCTTCTCTGCTGGCCAAAAGGCAGGTGAGTACCGCTGTTGGCTGAGTAAGCAGGCAGTCCCATGGGACCAGGAACCAGGGACTGGTTCCTCTCTGTTCATTGTAGTGTGCCCAGTCATACATAGAGCTTTGACAGATGGTAAGTGCTTGACATTTTTTATGAATGTGGAAGGAGAAAAGAATCTCAGAGCAAGCCTGGGCTCTCCTCCTGACCAGTCCCCTGCAGTTGGTATCCAGGCTGAGCATACACCATCCTCTGTATGGAGGAGGAAAACGCTGTCTGCAGTCTGGTTGTTAGAGCCCCAGCTCCTAGAAGGAGGAAGCAAGCTCGGACACCGCCTGTGGAGGCAGTCAGCTTCCCCTCTCCCTCCCCAGGCACTGGAGGTTGATAGAGGAGTAGTCTAAAGTGAAGAACAGTATTACTTTCTTCTGTAGTTCCTGGTAGTCATTCAGGATATGAAAGGAGAAAGGTGGGAATATGCTGTACGGTTTTTTGTTTGTTTTTTGAGACAGTGTCTCACTCTGTGGTCAAGGCTGGCCTGGAACTCACTGTGTAGGTAGAACTGACCTTGAACTGAAGGCAGTTCTCCTACCTCAGCCTCCCTAGTACCGAGAGTACAGACGTGAGCCATGACACCCATCTCTTATTCTTTACCTTTTGATCCTGTGATTGTAGGTTTGTGCTTGGTCATCTATTTTTGTGTCCTGACTCTAGGATTCCTATTCATGCTTCCAATTGGCTCTGGCATTTCACTTTATTTTTCTCGATACAAAGAGTATACCCGTGCTTTCTTTTCTTGTACTGGTTCAATGAACATGTTGCCTTTTGTCCATTCAGGTGGCCCTGTGGACCCTGGGACAGTTGGTAGCCAGCACCGGCTATGTGGTGGAACCCTATAGGAAGTATCCCACTCTGCTTGAGGTGCTGCTGAATTTCCTGAAGACTGAGCAGAACCAGGGCACACGGAGAGAGGTAGACAGCATGGGTGCCTGGTCTGCAAAGACTTGACTAGGACAGTGGAGAGAGGAAGTGATAGCAGTGACATGCCCCACATTGGACTGGGCCTGCACTCTGTCTCTGCTCTGTCGATGGAGACAGCGTTAGAGTGTGAGGTGTGGAGTAGGAGAGATGTGCCGTGAACCCTGTTGTGATCAGATGTTGGGGTAAGTGCTTACCTTCTTTCCCTCCCTACCCAGGCTATCCGAGTGTTAGGGCTCCTCGGGGCTCTGGATCCCTACAAGCACAAAGTGAACATCGGCATGATTGACCAATCCCGGGACGCTTCTGCTGTCAGCCTGTCAGAATCCAAGTCGAGTCAGGATTCCTGTAAGTCGGAAACATGAGAGACTTGTCAGGTCTGGACTCACAAAACCCTTCCTGGCCAGATTAGAAAGTGCTGGGTCAGGTGACTGAAATGATAGACACTGAATCTCTTGACCTCTTCTGAGTGCTAGGCCTGTAGTCCCTGAATCCAGCGGGGTGCTGTACCCGATACAGCCAAGTCCTCGTGTCTGCCCACAGTCTTTGTCGAGGGTTAACAGGCTGAGTCCCCATTACTTCTGACACCAGTGAGGGAGGTGGGAATCACCCTGACACCCCTGTTCATCTGTCGCTCTTGGTTAGTGCCTCTTTGTTGTCCTTGGTATTCACTGGCACTCGTGGGAAGGGAGGGTAGTTCTTCCCTTCTCTGGTTTATTTGAGGGCAATCAGTACATAGAAAAACCAGTAGCACCCATGAGTCCTGGGCCCTTTTGTTTTGCTCCCAGTCTGACAACAGAGACCCATTGCTTTTTGACAAGAAGCCTGAGGGTTTGGGAAAGGAGATGGAGTATGAGTTTCTAGTCTTAGCCCACCGTCCACTGGGGCAAGCCCGTTTATGAAAGTGAAGTTAACAGTGTCTCTCCACTGTTGTAGCAGAATGTGAATTTCCCAAAATTAAACTGTTTGTTCCCAAAAATCTCTGTAGGTACGGTCATTTTGTTTTTAAGCCCTTCTCCCGTCTGGGTTAAGGTGCACCTTGTTGTTACACTTCGGACCTTGACCATCAGGAGCAGAGGCCAGGCCAGGTGCTGTGTTCCTCAGTGCCGGCCATCAGTCTCTCACCCGCCCACTCTTACCTCCTCATTGCGTGTCACTATTCCCAGGACAGAGTCCTTGCTCTTCAGAGTTCAGCATATGCCTGCTAACTGTCTGCGTTCCCTGCGGGACCAGCCAGCTGTGGAACAGATGTTTGCCTAATCTAATTCCCTTTATTTTCATTCAGAGGAGTAATTATTTTTATTGATGGTTTCAGCGATGAAGTTGTGAACTGTAATGCTGAGAAGCTGTGTTAAACCTGCAATTTAAAGAAAACCCATCATGTACTGTTTTAGGCTTTAGTGGTTTGGGTAATAGAAAAGCCAGAATGGGTTTTGCTCCTGACGGGGAGAGCCTATTCATCGGTTCCTAATCGCCCCTGTGTTCCTTATTCACAGCAGTGTCAGAATGCAGCAGAGAGAATGTATGCATGCTAATGTCTCTGACGGGGCTTTGTTTGCTGTTAACCATGCTTAGCCTCACACAGAGTCCTGTCACCAATACTTACGACTCTCTTTGTCACCTTGTCCTAGCTGACTACAGCACCAGTGAAATGCTGGTCAACATGGGAAACCTGCCCCTGGATGAGTTCTACCCAGCTGTGTCCATGGTGGCCTTGATGCGGATCTTCCGAGATCAGTCCCTCTCTCACCATCACACCATGGTGGTCCAGGCCATCACCTTCATCTTCAAGTCCCTGGGGCTCAAATGCGTACAGTTCCTGCCCCAAGTCATGCCCACGTTCCTTAATGTCATCCGGGTCTGCGATGGGGCCATCCGGGAAGTAAGTACATTCACCTGCCCTGCCCGCCTCTGCTCTGCACCACACCATGTAGTTCTGCCCATGCCTCAACTTCCCGACACCACACTGTTTGCTGCTGAGAACAGTGCCTCTCCTCCCTTAGCTTCCGGCACCTGCCTGTATAGCTGGCTCAACCTGTTTTCTGCTTCATCCCCACAGGATAGCTAGAAGATGAACAGCGTAGTGGGAAGGAACAGCATGGTTCTCAGTAATGTAGTTCAGTTGTGGAATGGACTGCAGTCTAGATTTCTGCCTGCTTCTTCCTGACTAGATTTAAATCACACTGGGTTTTTATTGTTTGTTTGTTTTTAGGATTTATTTTGATTCATTGTAATTATGTGTACATGTGTTTGTCTGTGAGAGGGTATGTACATGTGCCCAGAGAGGCCAGAGACATTGGATCCCCCCGGGACTGGAGTTACAGGCTTGTGAGCCTCATGGGGTTGCTGGGAATCAAGCCTGGCTTCTCTGGCAAAGGTGTGCTCTTAACCACTGTGCGCTTCCTCCAGCCCCAGCACGGCTTTAATTGAACCCGGGGCCTCTGACCTGCTGGACAGGGACTCTGTCTCTGGCTATATTCCTCACCCTTTGCAACTTTTTATTCTGAGATAGGATCTCAGCAAATTCTCTACACTGACTTTGAGCTCTGAGCCCCGGTAGCCTTAAATTCGGAATCCTCTTTCTTCAGCCTCCCTAGTAGCTGAGATTACTATACTACTAGGCTCTGTGAAGGCCAGGCAGAATCACACATTTTTAGTGACAGTTCTGTATAGCTGAAGTTATAGAATTCTTGGGTCTAATGGTATCAGTTTGTCCCATGCATTGGAGCATGTGATCAGTGTGGCAGATCTCTCTGCTGTAAGATTTCCCTCCTTGCTTTGTGTTTATAAGTAATCTGTGAGGTCACTCTTTGGCCTGTGACCATGCTGTTCCTCAGCTACCTTTCACCCAGTGGCTTTAACATTCCTTGGTAATCCTTGAGTCAGGGGCTGAGCTGGTGGTCATGACTTTGTAGAGTTCTGTGGTTCCTCTGCTTTTACTGGCGAGCCTTATTCTGAAGTTGTCCCTTTCCTCTCTCCTTTCTTGGCTCTTTATTTCCTCTCAACTATAGAATATGAAGAGTGGTTCCATGACGTCTGTACTCATGCATGGTGTGTGTACTAGCACCACACTTCACTCTGGGGATTCGAGGCAGCCTCCAGTTCTTGCTAGTCCTAGAATGCCCCGAGGGTGTGCAGGTGGTGCAGTTCATTATCTTTCCCTCTGTGACCATTACCAGTTCGACATATATTTAAAGGTGTGCTGTAACTTTTTATAAACTGCTTCCTGACTTTGTGTCTGAAGTACAGAAAGGATATATATATAAAAAAGAAATAAAAAAACCTTTTTGGGACAGGACCTCTCTGTGTTGCCCAGGCTAGTCTCCAACTCCTGGGCTCACGGGATCGTACCCACCCAAGTAGCTGTGGACTTGAGTTGTGAGCCACCATGCCTGGCTTGCAGTTCACTTTTGTGCATTGTTCCTGTAATTGTCAACCTCATTAAATTCTTATTAACTCTGTTAGATACAAATGCTCCCAGATTTTCATTCTAGATAATTACATACTCTGAAAAAGAAGGGAGTTTGGACAGTGTTCATTTTAAACTATAAATCATTTATTACTTTTTTTTGCTGCATTGCTGGGTCGCCACTGCAGTGCTGTTTCAGAGGAAGGAGAGTGCAGATCTTTAATCTTGTTTCTGGTTTTCATGCTGACTTTAACTGCTATTATGTTTTTACTACTTGTTATACCTGTAGTATATACTGTAGGGTTTGGCCTAATGCTTTTTAAAGTTTTTAATATTCCTTATAGTCTTAAATTATTGGAAGGTTTTTTTCTTTTTAATCTTGAATGATATTGAATTTTCCAAATGCTTTTTCTTTGTTTTAGTAATCATGTTTTATTCCCCTTCAATGTCTTGGTATGTTGCATTATGTTGAAATAAGTTCTGATGTTGGAACACATCCACATATCCTTTTGTTAAAACCACTCTGGTTGTTATAAATTTCTAACCTATTGATACTGCATGTGATATTAAATTACAAATTTTTGCATGAAATAGAATTGATCTGTAATTTTTGGAAACTGCAGGCTCAAGATTGATTTAGCTTTCTTCTCATCAGGAGTTCTTACGACTGTTTTGGTTAGCTTTTTCTGGGAAACACTAGCTTTATCTAAGTGATGACACTGTCATGAAGATGCTTTCACTGTTTGCTTATATTTCCATTTGTTTTGGGGGGGGTTGTTTGTTGGTTTTTGTTTTTCAAGACAGGGTTTCTCTGTGTAACAACTCTGGCTGTCTTGGAACTAGTTTTGTAGACCAGGCTGACCTCAAACTCAAGAGACCAGCCTGCCACTGCCACCCAGCTTTCTCTTTTTTGAATACAAGGCATCTTGTAGCACAGACCTGCCTTGAGCTTGCTGTATAACCAGAAAACCTTGATTTTCCTGTCCCCTTATGTCTACCTCCTGAGTGGTGGGATTACAGATGTGTGCCACCAGTCCCAGTTTATGCTGTGCTGGGGATGGAACCCAGGGCTCTGTACATACTAGACAGGCATTCTACCAACTGAGCTATGTTGTAACTCGTGTGTGGGTTCACGGAGGTCTGGAAAGAAGACACAGAGGCACTCTAAGGATGATTTTTAGCCTTTTCCAACTGCAGGGGGATCAGCCGCTGGTGACTGACTCACTGTCCTTAGCAAAGGGCCTTTTTATTGTTAATCCAATTCACACTGTTAGCAAGTCAATTCCATATACCAACACCTCTTATCTAAGCTGCCCAAAGAGACAATGCCAAATGCAGATTCTCAGTTAGGAAACAACTTGGTTTGGTGAGTTTGCCCCCAACCTAGTTCTGCATAGGCTTTGCACCTTTAGGAAACTCTCAGACAAGATTTACATGTTTCAGAGGGAAGGTATGAGACAAAAGGTAGCAGTCACAAAGGGCAGATTAAAGCTAGGTGCTAACACCCCAGAATGAAACCAGCTGCAGCTCTGTAGGAACTCTCCCTACAGAGCTGCATTGGCAGACCTGTGCCTAGCTTACTTCACTCAACATAATACCTCCGGGGGTCATTCATGCTGTAATATATATTAGTAGTTTGCTACCTCCTTGCTGAATAACAATGAATTCTCGTTAATGTTCAAAAATAAGTCCTTTCTATGTTCTGACACGACGGTTTCTTCTTTCACCCTTGGGTTGTTCAGGAGTAGGTATTTTATTTGCACACTGAGAAGGTTTTAAATTTCTCTTTTTGGTATCGATTTCTAAGTTAATTGCATTGGGTTTGTCGTTCTTTCATGTTTGCTGAAATGTCTGAATGGTTTCATTGCCTCATTGATTTTCACGGATTTCCTGTGTGCTTGTGCTCGCTCCTGTTACCACAAGATTTTACACACGTCATTAGACTGTGTTCAGATTGTGTGTGTGTGTGTGTGTGTGTGTGTACATGTTCATATGTATGTTAGTGTTATGTCCAGATTGCGGGGACCCCCAAAAGATCACCATGGAGACCGGATCCCATATGTAAAAGAAGCAAAGAGCCTTTATTTTCAAGCTCAGAGCTTGGACTCTGTCCGATACAGCCCTGAGAGCACAGAGCCCAGGCCAGAGCCCAGGCAGGCTGGGGTTTTTATTGAAGCAGAGGTTTGGGGAGGGAATTTCCAGGGTTCAGGACCCTGATTGGCTGACATTTGTCTAGGGGTATAGGGAATGTTTGGAATGTCAGGTATTTCCTCTTAGATGCAGGCCCCACTCAGTGGGGTCAGCTTATGGCTTTTCCTGGGTCCAGAGGTTGCCTGCCAGAAGCTGTGTCTGGGCCTCTAAGCTTGTCATGGCAGCTGTGTGGTCAAGCCACTTTTGGGGACCCACACACACATTAGCATGTTTGTGGGCACACATGTGTGAGGTGCATGTTCCTGTGTGGGCACTCGTGTGGAGGCCGGAGGTTGCTATCAGGTATCTTTCCCTCTCCATTTTGTATGTTGAGGCAGGATCTCTAACTTAAGTGCAGCGCTCACTGATATAGCAGGTGTAACTCCCAGCTCGCTGTGGGATCTCCTCTGCCTCCCAAACACTAGATTGCTGTTGGCCCGACGCACTTGCTGCACATTCATGGATGCTGGTGTGCTAAAATCTGGTCCTTGTGCGAGTACTTGGCCCACCGAGCCATCTCCCTAGTCCTGTGTTCTTGTGAAGTTTTTGTTTGCTAAATCTATCAAATGGGTACAAAGCAGAGGTCAAATTTCCTTGCTTAGTGTGTGTTGTTGGTGTTGCATTACTTCCCTGGGGTGTCTCTTTCTGTTTATATGAGAGAGGGACAGCAGACCAATGCAAGAGTTCCCTCCGAGTCCAACGTGGTAAAGCAGTGGAGAAGCAATGGGTGACTTAGGCAGCTGTACCACCAAAGACTCCAGTGTAGTCACAACTCAGGCAGTCTCCCTGTCTCAGGTTCTCTGAGCTTCTTGATTCTTGTGAGCATCTTGTGAGTTCCAGGAGTCTCCCTCCAGGAGGGAGAGTTTCAATCCGGAGGAAACAATGTGCAACAATTCATTTTTCATACTTTCATCAGTTCTCATATTTATTTATTTTTACAATTGTCTTTATTTTTAGTTGGGTGTATAGGCGTGTCTATGTGGGTATGCCCACTTGAGTGAGTGCAGGTACCCAAGGAAACCAGAAAAGGGTGTTGGACCTGGAGCTGGAGTTACAGGTAGTTGTGAACCAGATGATGTGGTTGCTAGGAACTGAACATGGGTTCTCTGTGAGAGCAGTATCTGTTCTCAAGCACTGAGCCATCTCTCCACCCCATCTTAAATATTTTTAAGATTATGGGGTTTTTTTGTTTGTTTGTTTGATTTGTTGGTTGGTTGGTTGGTTTTTGTTTGTTTGTTTTGTTTTTTTCAAGACAGGGTTTCTCTCTGTAACAGTCCTGGCTGTCCTGGAACGTGCTTTGTAGACCAGGCTGGCCTCGAACTCACAGAGATCCACCTGCCTTGCCTCTCAAATGCTGGGATTAAAGGTGTGCACCACCACTGCCTGGCTAAGATTATGTTTTTAAGTACATGGAAATATATCTTTCTAGTAAATTGAATCTTTCATCATTATGCAGTGACCCTAAAGGGACTTGAATACCACCCTAAAGTTTATTCTGCCTAGTAATGTAGCTATCCTCCTGTGACAAGTGTGTCTCTTTCTGTCCTTTTACTTTCAACTGTCTTCTTACTTTGGTTTTTGCCTAGTCCCTTGTAGGTATAATATTAGGTTAACTTCCTAGTCAAACTTTAAAATCTGGGGTGTTTTTTGTTGTTATTGTTTTGTTTTGGTAGGATAGGTCTTTGTATGTAAGCCCAGAGTGGCTCCCAGCTCTCTGTCATCCTGTTCCAGGTTTCCCAAGGACTGGGATTGCAGGAAAATCTGCCCTTGAGTCAGTGCGTCTGGTCCAGCTGCTGTCATTATGGTTCTGTTGGAGTTGGGGTTACTTCTGCCCTTAGTACTTTCTTGTCCTGTAGAGGGCTGCTTGCTTGATTTGTGTTTATTGATTAGACTTTTGTTTTTATATTATCTTTTCCATTTTACTATCAGTTACCTTTTGTTTGTTTGTTTTCCAAGACAGGGTTTCTCTGTGTAGCCCTGGCTGTCCTGGAACTCACTCTGTAGACCAGACTGGCCTCGAACTCAGAGATCTGCCTGCCTCTGCCTCCCGAGTGCTGGGATTAGAGGCGTGCGCCACCATCCTTGCTTGTGTTTCATATTCCTACTTTGATTTCTGTAAGCATCTTGAACAGACTTACACTGTCAGTGTGATGAGGCTCTTTTCTTGTTTGACCCAATTCATTGTTCTTTGTCTCTCTGGTCCCTTGTGATGGCCCCTTTCTGGGTGTTTTGTGGCCATATATCTTCATTTAGACACTCCCTGAAGCAGTACTCTGAAGGAGCGGAGAGGAGCAGTTGTGCTTTGGTTCCCAGGCCACCCAGGTAGTTAGTTAGCCCATTTGGGAGTAGGCCTGAGATGGTCAGCTCTTCCAGGAGAGTTTTCCACCTAGACCTCATGTTAAAACTGGTTTGTCTGCTTTTGCCAGTAGAAGGAGCTTTTCTTTTGTTTCATTGGAATTCACTGTTTCTCTTTAGATGTATCCCATTAAAGTTCTGGGTTATCAAAACGATTGGATTCTGATGATTTGGTTTTTTTAATGCATTAATTTCCAGTTTTTATAGTGGGAGGATTCAGAGATTTAGTATACCATGTGTTTCAGGAACAAAGTCATACACACACACACACACACACACACACACACACCCTGTATTTGCAGGGGCAGAGGAGGTGTGCATGTCCCACAGCACACATGTGGAGAGCAGAGGACAACTTGCAGGGGGATTGCTTCTCTCCTTCCTCCCTGTGAATCCCAGGGATTAAATTCAAGTCCTCAGGTGTGGCAGCAAATGCCTTTACCCTCGGAGCCATCTCACTGACCAAAACCTTTGTATTCTTTCCTATTACTGTTCAAGGGTTTTGTTATTTTTATGTTTAATTATGTGCATGTGTGTGTGTGTCTGTGTGGGTGTGCGTGGGTGTGTCTGTGTGTGTGTGTGTGTGTGTGTGTGTGTGTGTGTATGTGTGTGTGTCTCTGTGTGTGGGTGTGTGTGGGTGTGTACACATGAGGACAGGTGCCTTCAGCGTTCAGAACAGGATGTTGGATGCTCTGGAACTGGAGTTGCAGGCAGCCATGAGCTGCCCAGTGTAGGTGCTGAGAACCAAACCTGGGTCCTCTTTTTGTGCAGTCCCCGCTCTTAACCACTTAGCAAGCCAGCCTCAGCCCAGTGTTCAGGGTTTTAAACAAAGAAAAAGCCTGTGGAGGTGTTGCAGGAATCTCTCTGGCATAAGCGCTGTGACACCAGTGAGCGTGGAAGAGAGGCGATGTCGCCAGTGGACCAAAGCCAGGACAGCTCCTGAAAGGCTTCCTCTATGTCAGGTCCACTTGTATTCTCACTTTGTACTCGAACTCCAGAGTAGGGGCGGCAAGCAAACAAGATCCTACAGAGCTTACTTGGCCGTCGGCAGGTGGTTAAGGGCAGCCACCAATCCTTTCAGCTGTTTCTCCAGGTCGTTCTGTCCAGGTAACAAGTGAACTCCTACTCGGCAAGTAGGCGGTGCTTTAAGTAAATCACCAAATAAACCAGGAACTAATCGTTGTCTTTTCTCCTTTATTCTACTTCAAAAGAATCTAAGGGAGAAGAAAGGTGGTGGGCCCCGAGTCTTTCCTTGTGTGTGAGGCACTTGCACCCCTGCTTTAGCATTAGCTATCAAGCTTGCCTCCCTGGGCATGACCTGGAACCAGGAGGCTCATTCCCTCTTTCTCTCTAGTGCTTTCCCGACCCCTGCTTCCCCAGTACCCTGCTTTGCCTCTGGCTTAGGTTTTCCATCTTCTTTCAGGTTCATAGAACAAATTTAGCTGACGTGCCATTTTATCTAAAGTTTCCTGTCCCTTGATCTTTTTCATGAAAGTGCCAGCAATGATTCTGTGAGGGACATGCTGAGTAGACAGCTTGCTCTGCTGAGTTACCCCTGAGCCATGTGGTGCTGGGGCTTGAACACTTTAGCAGCCATGGGTTTCCTATTAGGAACTAATGCAAGGCTGTCTGTGGACCTGATTCTGTGTGTCTTGTCCTCACTTCTGCAGGCAATGAGCTCCAAGAGTGCATAACTTAATATTTTATTTGTTGTGATAGGATCTTGCTAAAAAGTACAGCATACCCTTGAGCTCACTATGTAGCCCAGGCTGGCCTGGAACTGTTGATCTACCTGCCTCAGACTCCTGAATACTGTGAGCACAGGCATGCTGTTGTCACTGTTCAAAGCAATAAATACTATTTTACTCATCCCCAACTGACCCAAGCTTCCAAATGAAGAAAAGAATAAAATGCATGTTTCTTTACGGCCTTGTTACTGGAGAGGAACAGACAGAGCTGTAAAGTTCTGCAAGTCACAGGAGCTTCCTTACCTGAGCCTTTCCTGGTCCCTGGTTTACTTAGTGGTGGCAGCTCTTCTGACAGTTTTAGGATGCCACCTGCTGGGTTTGGTGGCTCACACCTGTGATCCATCCCAGGATGTCAGTCTAAGGCAAAGGCCAGCCTGGGCTACAGAGTAAACCCTGTCTCAAAACTCAAAAAACAACAGCAACCAAAAATAACAATTAAAAATGATACTACCCTAAATAGAATCTCATCACTCCTATCCAGTCCCGCTCCAAGTTTGCTCCTCATTTTGGCTCACATTTCTTTGAGATATCTCAAGACCTAATTGAGAGCTGGATATAGTAATGGCATGTCCAAAATTCAGCACTTGAGAAGTGGAGGCAGGAGGATCAGAAGGTCAGGGACACCTGGCAGTGGTGGTACATTCCTTTTTTTTTTTTTTTTGTTTGTTTGTTTTTTTGTTTTTCGAGACAGGGTTTCTCTGTGTAGCTTTGCGCCTTTCCTGGAACTCACTTGGTAGCCCAGGCTGGCCTCGAACTCACAGAGATCCGCCTGGCTCTGCCTCCCGAGTGCTGGGATTAAAGGCGTGCGCCACCACCGCCCGGCGGTACATTCCTTTAATCCCAGCCCTTGGGACGCAGAGGCAGGTGGATCTCTGTGAGTTCGAGGCCAGCCTGGTCTACAGAGTTGAATTCCAGGACAGCAGGCTGTTACACAGAGGAACCCTGTCTTGAAAAAAACAAACACACAAACAAAAGATGATCAGGGAAACTTTAGCGATAGCAAGATCAAGGCCAATCTGGGCTACATGAGACACTGTCTCAAAAAAAAAGTAATTGATTTATTACTAATAAATTTATTATAATATCCACAATGAGGAGTTTATGTTTATTTTATATTTATTTATTGAGACAAGGTCTCACTGTATAGCTCTGGCTGGACTATAACTCACTACGTAGATCAGTCTAGCCTTGAACTCTAAAAAAACCCACTTAGCTCCAAGTCTCATGAGTGCTTGGATTAAAGGTGTATACCACCACACTCATACTTTGGAAAGTAAGTTGCAGCAAATTAGGACCCAGTCACATTAATAGTTGGCTAATAATTTCATGCCAGGTTTGTTGTTGTTGTTTGTGTTTGTTTTTGTTTGGGGACAGGGTCTTTTTTGTTGTACTGGCTGTCCTGGAGTTTGCTATGTCAACCAGGCTGGCCTCCAACTCACAGAGATCCTCCTACCTCTGCCTCCTACATGCTAGGATTAAAGATGTGTGCCACCATTACTGGCCTTATACCTATTTTTTTTTAAGTCACTAGTGACTCACAAAGCTATGCTCCTGACGGTCACGCCACACAGAACAGCATTCAGCCCCACTCTGGTGCTTTCCATGTGTGGCCTGGGGTGGCACTTGGGATAGTCCATGACTAAAGCACCGCTGTCTGCAGTTCCCACCGCAGAGGCAGGCACAGGAGAGGACAAGGCCCTGTAAGCCACCAGTCTGGCCATGAGCTCCTGCCATCCAGTGACTGGCTGTCCTAGTGTGTAAGATCCTTCACCGCTGCAGGGTTTAAGTCTCCTGAAGCATACTTCAGTAGATGGGATGCTGTGCACAACCCCAGAGTTGTCTTTGCTCATCGCTCAGTAAGCCTGTGAGTTCTGCATCCTTCAGGTGCCAACCTGTTATCTCTTGTCTCTTTCAGTTTCTGTTCCAACAGCTGGGGATGCTGGTGTCCTTTGTGAAGAGTCATATCCGCCCATACATGGACGAAATAGTCACCCTCATGAGAGTGAGTAGAAGTTACTGCTCTCTGTTCATCTGCATTTGGGTCAAGGGATTCCCAGAAATTAGTTTAAATTACATGGATATTTCCTTCACAGATCACTGTAGAGCTGTTACACTGACTGCAGAGAATAGGGCTCTACAATGAGTATATTAGTCATTGGGGATTGATGGTGCAGGCTCCTAGCTCCCAAGTACAAGAATATAAGTATGAAGTCTGAAGAGAAATCCTGAAATAATTATTCTGCCAAAAACATTCTTGAGTTATTTGCCCACACGTAGCAAAACAGTTTCACTTCAATATTGCAACAGCACTTTCTTATTCCCACAAAAGCCCCTCTTCTTACTACCCATAAACCCACAGCTCAGGTGGGTTAGGAATTGTTTTTTCCTAGGCCTCTGAAGTATCTGTCAGACGCTGAGTAACTCGGTGAAACTTTGCCCTGCAACCTCCAAAGACATAAATGTCATCTGACTTCAGTGGCACCCAAGGAGGGGCTGGGGCCTAGCATTTCATAGAATACGTTAAGCAAGTGCTAGAAGATACTCCGATAATAGAAACTGTTTTCTACTGTCCTATGGGATTTAAGTGATTGTGTGGGGAGGGTTGCTTTGTAGTTAGCTTGGCAGAAGCAGCAGGGCCAATATCAAAATGTCTCACTTCCCCAGAGGAACTTCCCAGCACCTGGGTTCAGAACTGAACAGCCCCTACATGTATAAATCATTAAAAGCTGCTGTGTTCCCATTTTCTACCGTGGGGGACTCAGTGCAGTAAGAGTTAGGCCAAATGCTTAACTGCCCAGTGGATGGCCTTGGGGAAGGGAAAGCAGGAAGGAATCAGTGTGCTCAGGGTAGGAAGCTGAAGGCCTCTGAATCACCCCCACCTCCCTCAAAGAAGTATGACCAATGCACAGGGATTCAGGGAGGGCCTTGCCTGCGGAATGCAGCTTTAGTTCCGTCCCAGTGGAGAAGACGGAGCAGGTGTTCTTCCTTTGGCTGTTGATCCTGGACATTTTAATGAGCTCCCTCGAGTCCAGGAAGAGAACAGTCTGTAAGCAATGATCTAGCCCACATCCCCAGGCTGACTGCTGGCATCTGAGTAAAGAAAACTCTGTGAAGAGCCCATGGTGATAGGTTGAGAAACTCGGCCTTCTCTGAAGACAGCAAGTTCAGTCCAAGTGAATGAACATAAGACAAACCAGGGCCTACAGACTGCAGTGTTATTGCTGAGAGTAAACATGTTTTCCAGAGAGTGGGGTTTTCAGCAGACAGAAAGTCTAGGCAGCATTTTCTAGTATGGTTTCCCCTTGTTCTTCCTAACTGCCCGTGTGCGTTGTTCAGACCCTGGCTTCTAGGGGAAGGGCTGCAGGGACACAGCATGGAGGAGGGGGCATCCAGCACCTGGGAAGTGCAGTGTCGTCTGTGACCGTGGCTGTGGGCATGCAGTGAGAGGAAGATGGGAAGACGTCATCTGGGCAGACACTCATTACGTTTTTGCCCCTTTTAGCAAATGAGCACCTGAGTCTCCCCTCTGTCTCCCCTCTGTAGGAATTCTGGGTCATGAACACCTCAATCCAGAGCACAATTATTCTTCTCATTGAGCAAATTGTGGTGGCTCTTGGTGGTGAATTTAAGCTCTACCTGCCCCAGCTGATCCCGCACATGCTGCGTGTCTTCATGCATGACAACAGCCAAGGCCGCATTGTCTCCATCAAGGTGAGCAAGGTTCCCAGCCTGCTCAGAGTCCGTGGATGATAACTGAGCTGTGGACCCTGTTCTGGGTGACATGCTGATATGTACCCAACAAAGCCAAAGTCCAGGTACAAGGACACCTAGCACTTGCAGTGTCTTTCCGGAATATTTACAGTCCTCTCTTTATTAACTTCTATTTTGTCTCCTTCGGTGGGTTGCTCTTAGTAAAGGTTCATCTCAAGCCAGCCGTATGATTTAGCACCTGATCTACATCAGCTGAAACAAAGCAGAGAAAGCAAAGTAGCATGTACTCATAAAATAAGGGGAAAGAGGCACCAAAAAAGAGTGCAGTCCAGAGCCGTTTGGCAGGGGCTCTTCAGAATCCCCACAGAGCTTTGAGGGTTTTGTTTTTTGTTGTTGTTGTTGTTGTTGTTTGTTTTTGCAAGACGGTTTCTCTGTGTAACTTTGGAGCCTGTCCTGGAACTCACGCTGTAGCCCAGGCTGGCCTTGAACTCACAGAGATCCGCCTGCCTCTGCCTCCCGAGTGCTGGGATTAAAGGTGTGCGCCACCACCACCCGGCTGAGTTTTCCATATACTGCCCAGCCGTGTCCCGGGCTACCTGATGCCTTCTGTGTTTCTTTACCACCACGCTATTGCTCACTTTGCAGCTGTTGGCGGCGATCCAGCTGTTTGGTGCCAACCTGGATGACTACCTGCATTTGTTGTTGCCTCCAATTGTGAAGTTGTTTGATGCCCCTGAAGTCCCACTGCCATCGAGGAAGTAAGCACCCTGTCTTAGCAGGCCATTTGGTGGCTTTCATTTCTGCGCCCATTATTAGTTCAGAAATGTCCCGGATTGTGGAGATCTTGTTGCTGCCCTCCTGGTGTGTAACGTTTTGGATTCATAGCACCCACAGTACCCCGAAGCCATTCCTTCCCGTTTGTTCCCTCAGTGCTGTAGTTAAGTAGCCTTCAGCTTGCACTCGTTGTAGGGCAGCGTTGGAGACAGTGGACCGCCTCACAGAGTCCCTAGATTTCACTGACTACGCCTCCCGCATCATTCACCCTATCGTTCGAACGCTGGACCAGAGCCCGGAGCTGCGTTCCACAGCCATGGACACACTGTCTTCACTTGTCTTTCAACTGGGGAAGAAGGTAAGATGGGACTACTAAATGACCCATGTTATTGTGCCTTGTTTGTGAAGAAAAACTTGGGAACTCTCCAGTTGTTAGGACATAGGTCAGTGTGTGGGTCTCGGCCACTCTCGGAGAAGACGAAATGATGTCACTTGTTATTCTTCTCCTTCCTGTGTTCAGCCAGTTTGAATTGAAGCACCTGTGTAGGCTGAGTGTCGTTCTAGAGATTGTGGAGATTAGCTGGGGGTGGAGTGCCTCCCGAGCCAGTGCGTGGAGGCCTGGGGTTTGTCCCCAGTACTGCATAAAACTCAGTGGCACCTACATTCTGGGGAAGCAAAGTGAGTCACACTCCCCCTCCTCCTCCCTCCCCTACCGACCTGAGTGTGCTGGGTAAAAGTGGGAAGAAATGCCACTCATTCAGGGGAGCTAGGAAAAACTTTTCTAATGAGCTGTAGTTTAAAAACAGACCTGACTTCAGTCACCCCAGCTCCAGAGAGTTACCTGGAGACACGCGTAGCACCAAGTGCACAGGGTGAGGTGGGCAGCTGGAGACGGGAGCACCAAGTGCACAGGGTGAGATGGGTAAGCGCCGTCAGCATCAGTATGCCTGGAAGCTTGTTGGGAATGCAGAATCTCAGGCCAAATATGCAGATTCAGGCACTTGGGCTGTGTCATAGGCCTCCGGGCGCCAGGGCCCACCAGTGTGTGCAGGTCACGGGGAGGACTTTGATGCTGAGCAAGACTGGAAGGCTTGGGAGATTTTGATCACAGGAAAATAGAATTGATAATATTTTAAAATGATGATTGTCAGTGATGTGTGGAGAAATGGACTGTAGAGCTGTCCATTCCTAGGACACTGAGGAAGTGGAAGGCGATGGGGAACTGGCCTGGCATCGCAGTTGGGGTGGGAAAAAGAATTCTAGCGCTGAGCCAGCCGAGCATGGCAAAGTAGCTAGCTCTACTATCTGTCCTCCAGAGTAATAGTTCCTGGTGTCTTCCTCCCTCCTGTCACAGTACCAGATCTTCATTCCAATGGTGAACAAAGTCCTGGTGCGACACCGGATCAATCACCAGCGCTACGACGTGCTCATTTGCAGAATCGTCAAGGTGAGTGGGCCCCCCTCCGCTTTGAGGTCCCAAGAGTCTGTCCTTCTTGGCATTCTGGTCACAACAAAGGGGCAAGCCGAGGCTAGCCTTTTAGCCCTGGCTAGGACTGGCAGGCATGTCTGGAGAAGGTGTTTTTTTGTTTTTGTTTTTGTTTTTGTTTTTTTTTTCAGAACTGTAGGCTATGTGGTCTCTCTGGTTTCTGTTGAAGCTTCTCACTTCTGCCTCTGTGACCTTTCTGGTTGGCCACACACAGCACAGAACGTATGAGCCTGGCCCCAGACTAGTTAGATTTCATTTGTGGACACTGAGGTTTGAGTTTCTCACACTCTTCCATATATTGTGAAGGATTCATTTTTTTTCTCTTTTTTTTTTTTTTTTTCCAGAGCTGAGGACCGAACCCAGGGCCTTGTGCTTGCTAGGCAAGCGCTCTACCACTGAGCTAAATCCCCAACCCCTAATTTCTTTTCTTAACCATTTGAGAGTGCGAGGAGGGGGGATTGTCCCTCTCTTGGGCTGTATGGAAACAGGTAGCAAGCCGTGCGCTGTGTGTGGCCTCAGCACTTGGTCACTTTATTCTCGCTCACAGTTTGCCTTTGCCTGGCTTTGTGACAGCCCTGTGAAAGGTTTCTCAGTGACCCACCCCAGTGGGGAGCTCAGCCAGCTCTGGTTATTTTGTGCATACATGCAGTGTGTCCTGCTTGTTGAAATCCTGGCGCTTCCAGGCAGGAAGCTACCTAGGTCCGAGAACGTTTCGGGAAGTGGGGAGCATCTGGAAGGGGTGCGGGTGTTTCAGTGCATCTCTGTTGCAGGGGTACACACTTGCTGATGAGGAGGAGGACCCTTTGATTTACCAGCACCGAATGCTAAGGAGTGGCCAAGGAGATGCCCTGGCCAGTGGACCAGTTGAAACGGGACCCATGAAGAAGCTGCATGTCAGCACCATCAACCTCCAAAAGGCAGGTCAATTGTTTCCAGGGAGCTTGGGAAGCAGAGCTCTGTTTTCCTCTCTCACTCAAAACTTTCATCTCTTGCTACTTTGAATTTAAACTAACCAATGAGCTTTTATTTAAAAAAAAAAAATCTCAGCATTATGAACTTAGGCCATTGTGTGTTTTTACATTTGTTTGTTTCTTTGCTTTGATTTTTTGGTGCACCAAAAAGCATGTACCACCATGACCGGCAATAAATAAATATATTTTAAAGCATTAAAAAAATCATTGGCCTGGTGGTGATGGCGCATGCCTTTAATTCCAGCACTCAGGAGGCAGAGCCAAGCAGATCTCTGTGAGTTCGAGGCCAGCCTGGTCTACAGAGTGAGATCTAGGACAGGCACCAAAACTACACAGAGAAACCCTGTCTCAAAAAAAAAAAAAAACAAAAACAAAAACAAAAGAAACAGAAGTGCCAGGCATGGTAGTACACACCTGTAGTCCTGTCCTACAGTAGACTGAGGCAGTAGGATTGTGAGGGTTTTTTTTGTTTTGTTTTGTTTTGTTTTATTTGAGACAGAATTTCTCTGTGTATCCCTGACTCTCCTGGAACTTACTTTGTAGACCAAGCTGGCCTCTGCCTCCTGAATGCTGGGATTAAAGGTGTGCGCCACCACGACCCGGCTATAAAATTTTTTTTCTTTCTTTTTTTAAATTATTTGCTTATTTTATGTGCAGTGGTGTTTAGCCTGCATGTGTATGTCTATGTAAGGGCGTCAGATCCTCTGGAACTAGAGTGACAGACAGTTGTGAGCTGCCATCTAGGTGCTGGGAATTGAACCCCGGGTCCTCTGGAAGAGCAGCTAGTGCTCTTAACCATTGAGCCACCTCGCCAGCCCCTATAAAGTTTTTTGTTTGTTTTTTTTTTTTTTTTGGTTTTTCGAGACAGGGTTTCTCTGTGTAGCTTTGCGCCTTTCCTGGGACTCACTTGGTAGCCCAGGCTGGCCTCGAACTCACAGAGATCCGCCTGGCTCTGCCTCCCGAGTGCTGGGATTAAAGGCGTGCGCCACCACCGCCCGGCAAGTTTTTTTTTTAATGTAGAAAATTAAGTATCTTTTGTGTTTCCTTAGAACTAGGCCCTTTTGTTGCAAACAGCATTCTCATGAGAGCGAAGCTGACGTCTCAGTTTCCCTTCCTGCTGCTGTGATAAAAGACTCCAGCAAAAGCAGCCTAAAGAGACCAGCATTGTGTTTTGGTTTATAGTCCCAGAGTGACATTGTTCATAATGGCAGGGAAGCTGTGGAGCAGGAGCAGGAAGCAGGCTGGTCACATTGCATCCTCACTGAGGAAGCAGAGTGGGAGCAGGAAGTGGAGCTGGGCTCTAAAACCGCAAGACCCTCCCCCAGCAACTCATTTCCACTTAAAGGTTCTGTAACTTTCCCAAACAGCGCCACCAGCTGGGGAGCCAGATGTTCAAACATATGAGCCTGTTGGGGACATTACATATTTAAACCACAGCAGCTGGTAAGCCCCTAATTAGCCATAAAACTGATGTGAGCTGCTTAAAGCAGTGTTTTTCACTCTTTTCCCTCTCATTGGGCTTACCAGTTTCCAGGGATCTTATTAAAATGTTTACTCTGATGTGGGGTGTCTGAGGTCAGGCCTGATACTGTATTTCTAACAAGCTCCCAGGTACATGTGTGGTACTTCCGGCCCATGGACCACACTTTGAGTATCCAACTTTTAGAACTTTGCTAGTGAGTACTAAATTGTCCCTGCTGGCCACAGCCTGAGATCTGGCCGGCTTTCTGCCATGTGTGCCATCATATAGTGTCCTAAAAGCAAGCTGTTTCAATGCTTCTCTGGGGAACCCAAGCAGAATAACCACAGTTACTTCACCAGCTTTAAATACACCAGGCTGCTGAGTTTCCACACTTCTTGCTTTTCTCTTCGACACCTCTGGAGACTGTAAGCAACCCCTGAGTCTTTTCAGCCTGGTGCTTTTCTTTGTTTATTAGCAGCTCACTCTCAGCCACTGAGAGAATTAAAGAACCAGGCAGGCCTGAGTCTTCAGGGACTCTTTTTCTTTTGGTCAAGCCTATAAAAATCTGAACACAGACCTGGGGGGTTGCACTTATACCCAGCATTAAACAGTAAAAGTTTATTAGTGACTTTACTCCCCCACAGACAGCTAAGAAATACTTGCTGGTTTAAAAGGGAAGGGGTCAGCTATCCATGGGTTAGTAGGAATGCTACCTTTCCTCTGGGGGTTTCCTGATTGCTACTTCATGGGAGGACCAAGATCATGAGTCACAGAGCATTGTCACATGGTTATTGGGGCTACCTGGCAACACCTCAGAAAGGGAAAACAGGCAGAGAGATCAGAAGTACGTCTGCACCGGAATGTCTCTGTTCTCTATAGGTTCAGAGCATCTCTCCGGGCAGCCACCCCTACTCTGGAACTCTGCTCTGCCTTGCGAATGTCTCCTCATGGTCTAGGTTATTCCTTCAAGCTTTCCTCTCCACTCAAGATGCGGTTGTTTTTAAGAAATTATATCTTATGTATGTATCTGCTTGTGAGTATGTGCTAGTGCATGTGGGTATCCATAAACACCAGAAAAGGCACCAGATTCCCTGGAGCTAGAGTTAGAGGTTGTGAGCTGTCTGATGTGAATGCTGGGAACCAAACTCAGGTCCTCTACAAGAGCAGTATATGCTCTTAACCATGGAGCCGTCTCTCTAGCCCCTCTACCCAGGACTTAGAAAATAAACTTCAACAGTTAGACCTAAGAAGGAATTTCTAGTTTATCTTCCCAAGAAAAGATTTAAGTTCAAAAACCCTAAGCAAAATCCTCCATAGCTGACTCTTGAATCCATTTTGTTGAAAGTAAAAAAATGCTTCTGTATATTATGTAATCACAATTAGGGGTTAGTGTATTTATCACATTTTTTAAAGTTTCTTCTATTTTTCTGTGGTGCTGGGGATCAAATCCTCTATTTTTTTTAAATGATTTTATTTATTTTTATTTGATGTACATTGATTGGTGTTTTGCCTGCATGTATGTCTGCGTGAGGGTGTTGGATCCCATGGAACTTGAGTTACAGACAGCTGTGAGCTGCCATGGGTGCTGGGAATTGAACCCGGGTCCTCTAGAAGAGACATCAGTGCTATTAACCGCTGAGCCATCTCTCCAGCCCTAATCCTCGTATTTTTGAGGTAGAACAGTGTATACATGTAATCCCAGCACTTGGAAGGTAGAGTAGGGAGCACTGTAAGTTCAAGAACATGTCGTCCAGTTCAGGTCCATGTTGATGATAGCAGTCACTTTCTGCTCATGGCTGAGCTCAGCCATCGGGATACCGTTAGATGAGAAGCCTGAGGCTCAGTGTTATAGCTGTGAGTGGCCGGGTCAGGATTCCAAATAGGTTTCGGGCTTCAGAGAAGAGCACTCACATACTGCACTAGTGTGACAAGCACTGTTAAAGTCCATTACACTCATTAGTAAATCCTTGAGATGCTCAGTGAAGTGGAAGCTGGCATGTTCACTTTATAAATAGAGAGACAGACACAGAGTATTAAGTAGTTGCCAAAGACCAGAGAGCCAAAGGTTACAGAACTGAGACTTGAATTCAAGCCTTCGAGTTCCTGGGTGTGATTTTGGCCACTACACTAGACTCCTCCAGAGCTAATGGTCACTAACTAACCTGCCTTAACTGCCCCAGGAGTTCTTTGTGGTGACAGGAACGTAGAGCCTCATGATGAGCTTCTCAGCCACTGACCCACCCCTCAGCTCCGCAGAGCCCACTTGCTGCCTGGAGAGGTCAGTGCTGTGAGGAAAGCCTCCTCGTCACCTGTGGTGGCCTCACTCACATTGACCGTTTTCCTCCTGTCTGTGAGAGACTCTTCTCTGTCAGATGAGTTGTGCGGAATGCCCAGCTCACTTCTGCACTGCAGGCGCCTGTTAGGTTCCATTGAAAGCACTCTGGAGGTAACAGGCCTGTTCATGCTGAGTCTACAGAGCGAGTCCAGCACCGGCAGCTGGCAGATGGGCCTTTTCCACACTGTGCTGTGTTCCAGAGGCCACCACTTCGCTTTATGTGTTTTAATTAAACATCTCTCTTTTGTTTCTGTTCTGGAGGAACTACAGGTATCAATTTACCAATCAAAGCAGAGTGATGGTGACGTAGATGATAGCCCTTTGCAAGTGGTCCTGGAAGCTGACGGTTCTCTTTGTCACCTCTGGTGTCACAGGCCTGGGGTGCTGCCAGAAGGGTCTCCAAAGATGACTGGCTGGAGTGGCTGAGACGGCTGAGTCTGGAGCTGCTGAAGGACTCCTCGTCACCTTCCCTGCGCTCGTGCTGGGCCCTGGCCCAGGCCTACAATCCCATGGCCAGGTGCGGAGTGCCAGGGCTTTCTGCCCGGCTTCCTTTCCGTTGTCAAGGCTTTTTTTTTTCCCCCTGCAGTGACATTTATTGTGTAGAGTGAGGAATTAAAGTGCTAATTTAATTAACAGACAACCATTTTCATTAGTAGGCCGCAGAAGGAAGCCTTTTTATTTCAGTTTTATCAGTAGACCTGGTTTACTGTGTATATTTAGTAATAGTCATGGGCTCCAAGATTACGGCTTTGATCATGATTTTGTTCCTCTCATTTATTTCAAGTTTTAGGGTATTTTTCGTTTTGTTTTGTTTTTAGTGTTTGAAAAGCCTAGTCTAGAAGTTCTCTGTTGTGGGTGGATTACACATGCCTCGCTGATGTTCCATGTCAGTCTTCTACCCAAGTCAGCTCTAAGTACAGTATCATTCCCAGAGAGGCTGGTTGGTTTGGTTTTTTGGTTTGGTTTGGTTTGGTTTTGGTTTTTCAAGACTGAGTTCCTTTGTGTAACAGCTGGATCTCACTCTGTAGACCAAGCTGTCCTCAAACTCACAGAGATCCTCCTGAGTGCTGGGATTAAAGGCATGCGCCACCACTGCCATGCAGAGGCTGTTTATTAACTTAGTCCCAGATGTAAACATTGCAGATCCTTTGTCACCTTTGAATATATAAAGAAAGCTTATTTTTTCATTTACACCAGATTTGTTTCAGTGTTCAGATTAGAATTTCAAATTTTGGGGTTTTTTTTCCTACCAAATTCCAAAATTACACACATTAGTCTAATTTAACATTGAAATGTGTAACAGCAAGTGAAGAAGCTCGAGTTCTAAACCCTCCATTGCAGGGACTCCATTCCTCGCCACAGGCCACATCGCCTAGAAAAATGGAGAGCAGGGTTACATTATCTGTTGGGGGCTGGGAGGGTGTCCACCCATGTGATGCTGTGGGACTGCCACGTCGGTGGTGTGGTCTTAAAGCGGCTTGTGTCAGTTGGAGACCGTCTGGGAGGCTTGTGCGCCTTCTGCTGGCACATTGAGTTTGTTGTCATTTCCCACGTAATCACCCAGGGAAACGTCCTCGGTGTGTTTGGAAAGCAGGAACAGATGCTGCCTTTGCCATTTTTGATCTGAATTTGGACATTGTCCAGGAAATATTCCAAGAATCACTTAAGACTGTTACTTCCTAAATCTGTTCATGTCTAAGTTTTCTTTCTGTTCGTCCCAGTGAAGAGAAACAAGTCGGAAGTTGCTGTGTTCTCCTCCCCGCCCCACTCTCCCGCAGCCCCCGGTATATCATGTCTGTACCTGCCCGAAAAGAGCGTTGTCATTGCTGGGCTTGTCATTGCTGGGCTTGATGATGCCTGAGGTCACAGCAGTTGGGGGTGGTGAAGCAATGGGATCTCTGAGTTTGAGAGCAGTCTGGGCTCAAACAAACAAGAAGACTAACATGTGGTACATGTGGTTCTTTCATTGTAAAGTTTCCTCCCTTGTTTGCCACAGAGCAAGTAGTGACCAACAGTTACTGTGCTGCTTGGGGAACGTTTAGATAACTTGAGTTTGGGCCAACAAGTTCCGTCAGGCAGCGTGGCTCCTTGTAACCAACCGGCAGTGCCGGAAGCGGGTTGATAGGATAGCGCTTATGGCACCAGGCCGAGGGGCGGGAGCGCTTCCTAACATCCTTCTCTGCCCCTGTGCTTACAGGGATCTCTTCAATGCTGCATTTGTGTCCTGCTGGTCTGAACTGAATGAGGACCAGCAAGATGAGCTCATCAGAAGCATTGAGTTGGCCCTCACTTCTCAAGACATTGCTGAAGTCACACAAACCCTCTTGAACTTGGCTGAGTTCATGGAACACAGTGATAAGGTGAGACTTTATCCCCATTGTCCCAGTGGACAGTGATAGGAAACCAGCTGTCAGGAGGAGAAAGCATGCACGCAGCCCACTCTTGTGTGTGTCCCATCTACCATGTGCCTGTGCTTCCTGTAGGGCCCCCTGCCACTGAGAGATGACAATGGCATCGTGCTATTGGGTGAGAGAGCGGCCAAGTGCCGAGCATACGCAAAAGCGCTACACTACAAAGAGCTGGAGTTCCAGAAAGGGCCCACACCGGCCATACTTGAGTCCCTCATCAGGTAAGCCCTGAATGCCTGTCCCACTTGACTGGAGTCAGTTGTAGAATTCAGCTGTGTGAAATATGCCATCCAGTATATCGATAAATCCACAGGAGTCTGCTTAAGGGGTAAAAGGAATTTATTAGGATATAAATTGGCAAAATATACTCATGAAATACAGAATAGGAGAATCGTCGCAGGGTCCTGGAAAGCTGAGATACAGTCCGATGCTGTTCTGCTGCTGAGATGGTTCACACCATCCAGCCCATGAGCAGGAGAAGAAAGCGGCATACATGCCTCCCAGGTCTTAAGGGTAGCCCGAGCCACGCCCCAGAGGCAGATACTTCAAGGTCATAGGTAGGGAGGACAGTTACCTACTACCTCTCTAGGGGCGGTGCTTCTAGGTCATAGACAGAACAGATGTCCACTACAGTCAGGTCTAGCTGGCACATGTAAGTATGTGGTTACAGGTGACTGTCAGTAGTCAAGCCATGGTTGTCACATCTGTCACATCTGTCAATCCTTACCACCTACACTCCGTTGTTTTCCAACCTGTGCTTGTCCCAGTGAAATCAGTGAGAAGCAGTTCTCTGGCCACAAGACCCTAGGAAAGACAGGTGTGTATCTAGGTTAGGTCATGCTTCTGAGCAGGATTAGGGCGCCCAGAGGCAGGGTCAGGTGTTAGAGATGAGGTCTTGTAGTGCCCATTCTTCCTCCTTTGGAGTTTGTGAATATGAAGAGCAAAGTCTGAGATGCAATGATTTTTCCCCTGATTCGGTTTTATCTCTCCTTTCCTAAGATGCTTTGGAGTCTTCTGGGTATGGAAAGGAAGTTGTTTAATAAATTTTGTGCTGTTAGAAATTACAGGCAGAAACATTAGCCTCAGCTCCTAGAGGACTGCTCACTTCCCCAGTGATTTTAGAAGTGTTAACTCTGTAGTCTAATATCTCCATGGAGATGCTAACAGGGTTCATCATTTAACTGCGAATAGCTCAGGACAAATCAAGAGCTAACAAGCTCCCGGGTAGGCTGACAGACCCGGCCGAGCAGCGGACCTCAGCAGCCATGCTCTGTGCACACTCTGCCTTTAGCAGGTGACAGAAGGTGTCACCCAACAGGTCAAAATGGAATCCTACTTCTGCCCAGGTCCATTGACATAGAGAACGCTGATTTCTGAAGTACTGTGTGGAGACAGTTACAGAGGTGCCGTCCACAAGGACTGCTTCAGCACAGGAGACACAAAGACCTGCATTTCTCCCCTCCTACCTGTCACTTGCACAACTCGTGTGATAGCTTAAGAAGCCAGGGTGACTAACTGGAATGTGTTAATTCTAACTTGAGACAGCTCATTAACCCATCGTGTAGTTGCTGCCTTTTCTGAGACCTGTTGGAAGCTCCTCATCCCACTGGTGGCTTTTCCTCATACTTGAGACCATCATAGAAACGTTGACGTTGATGCACTTTCTAGCAGAAAGATATAGTGTGAATAGAAAAGTGCTCATTAGCTTTTTAAGCCAATGTCATTGAAAATTATAATTCTCTGCAAATAGATTTGGGGTTGACGTGTTTTGTTTTGTTTCTTGGTTGTAAATTTGGATCTGAGGGAAAGCGCACACTCTGAGCTACTCAGGCGTGCTCAGCTGGCGGAGCGTGGGTGGCTCCGGAGCCTCCTCAGTTCCTTTCTCTGCAGCTTCTTCCATCTGCAGCGTTCTCTCGGGACGGGAACTCCTCTCCCTCAGCACTGTTGCGTTGTGTTGACTGTGATGCGCCTTTAAGGGAAGGTTGTTCTAGTGCTTCTGGGGTGTCGGGTCTGTTTGGTTTTGGGTTTTTTTTGTTTTGGGGGGTTTTTTTTGAGAAACAGTCTTCCTATGTAGTGCAGAGTGAACTTGGAATCCTCCTGCTTCAGTCTCCTGAGCTCTGGTATAGACGTACGCCTGCAGAGAGTTACAGGAACAGCTTGGGCATAGGTGCTATCGGGAAACTGCCCCAGAGTTGTCGGAGTGACTCCTCCTGGGTCCTGGCACTTTGAGTTGGGTGCCCCCTTTGTGGGTCTGGTCTTGAGGACGTGGCTCTGGAGGCACTGACTGCATTCCTTTTGTCACAGTGGCTCCTGAGTTCCTGCTCCTCTCCCTCAGCAAACTGTAGGTGTCCTGTCTGTTTTGACTATTTATGCCCTCCCTCCACACAGTGGTGGTGGTTGTGGTTTTTTTCCTACTCATATTCCACTCACTAATTTATCTATTCTCAGAGCTTATGGTGATACATACACTTAACATTAGCCACCTCTTTCTTAATTTTGTTTTTGTCTTTAAAAAACAAACAATATCTCTTGGAGCCAGATGTGGTGGTGCACACCTGTAGTCCCAGCACTCACGAGGTAGATTTGGGAGAATTTTATGCTCTGGTTCTGTCTGTCTGTTTCCTACCTGTTGGCTTTCTTACCTGTCTGCTCCAGGACAAATTAAAACCCAAGCTAGGGCAACACTCAAACAATATCAAGTGCTTGAAGCCCACATAGATGAGAAAGTGAAATCACCTCTCAGGAACAGTGCATTAGAAGGAATTGGACTTAAGAAACACATCATGGTAGCTGTGGGGGTCTTGTTGGTTATCCAGTGTGTGAGGGCAGAGGTCTGTTGGCCTGTCTTTTTTTGTTCTTGTTGTTTTGAGACAGGGTCTCATTGCATAGCCTTGGCTGTCCTGGAACTCTCTATAGCCCAGGCTGGCCCCTGCAGAGATTGACCACCCTGTGTCCCAGGCATGTGCCACAGCACCTAGCAGTGTGCCTTTCTTCTCTGCCCAGTAGAGACTCATCAAAGCTGTATGCTTGCTGTCCCACGTGTCGTCTCCTTTTAAAGGAGGCGTCTGTCCAGTTCAGCACAGGACTGGTGCTCACTGGGTGGATCTGCCTGTGGGCAGGTTCTGTGCATCCCTGTGTAGCACTGTTCTGTGTAACTCCTGTTCCCATTTCTCAAAGAGCCTGTCAGAACAAAACGTCCTTTGTCTTCCACAGCAGCACTCAGCTCTGCTCTGGTCCCTGGTGGTTCTGTCTTCTCTCTGGTCAGAGGCTGTGTGTGGGGACACCATCCTTGGTGTCCCTCTGTCAGCCAGTATCAAAGCACATGCTCGGAAATGTGGGCGCTAGGAAGGCCTTGTCCATTCTTCACCCTCCCTCTTCCCCTGTCTGAGAAGTTTCCCTAAGAAGTGTGGAGACCCTCAGAAGTTCTTTGGGGATCATACTAAATGAAGGGAGAACTGTCAGCTTTTCTGTGTGGTGCTGGGCATCTCATTCTCCTGCCTGCCTGAGGAAGTTTCTGTTTGAATAGCTCCCCTGGGAATCCCTATTTTATGCAGCTTCTCTTCTCACTTTATTTCTTTGAAAAATTCCCGAGGTTCTTGTTCGTGAGGGAAAGTGGCTTCTCAGGAACCAGAGAACTGTGCGTACAGTAGAAGTTACTAAGTGAGAGAGAGACGTGGCTTATCTTGAACTGACTTCCTCCAGAGGACGGTTCTTCTAAAGGGCCAAACCACTGACATCCCTGTGTGAGACCAAGGTGGTGTGGGGCTGCCAATGCCAGGCTCTGCTCCTGCTCTCCGATGGCTTATGCCCTTCCCCCTCTCTGCCCTTTGCCCCCTGCCCTTTCCTCTCTGCCCTTTGCCCCCTGCCCTTTCCTCTCTGCCCTTTGCCCCCTGCCCATTCCTCTCTGCCCTTTGCCCCTTGCCCTCCCACTGCATCTTTCCTTTCCTGGCTTCCTGCCTCTTTGGTTTCCTTGACTATGGACCCAACTGCTCACTCTGACTTTTTGCCTGAAGTTTTTACCACACTCTCAATGGTAATAATAAGAATTTAAAAGAAAATACTCAAATTTTGATAGTATTAATTGTAAAAGAAAAAAGATATTTTGAATGTTTAAAACAGAAACTACAATATTTTATTTTTACAAAGCAAGATGCTTCTCATATACAGCCTAAGTTTGTAACCACAGCGCCATCTACCTTCATTTTCCAGACATTTTTCTTATAGACAGTGTTATAAAGGGGATCTATCTCTTCAGTCCATTTCTTACAGAATGAGTATAAATGGATACGTATGTTGACTGAGAATGTTGTAAGGCTGTGCTGTGATCACTCTGAGACTCACCTCCCACTGGTCTTCCCTTCCACATCAGACCCACAGCGTGCCTTACAGTGTACTCCCTGACCCAGACCTAACAGAAGCAAGTCCAACCTGGGCAGCTGGTCTTCAGCCCCAACATTTTTGTCTCTTAAAAAGCCTATGTGCAGCTGGGCGGTGGTGGCGCACGCCTTTAATCCCAGCACTCGGGAGGCAGAGCCAGGCGGATCTCTGAGTTCGAGGCCAGCCTGGTCTCCAAAGCGAGTTCCAGGAAAGGCGCAAAGCTACACAGAGAAACCCTGTCTCGAAAAACCAAAAAAAAAAAAAAAGCCTATGTGCCTGTCATGGAGGCGCAAGCCTTTAATCCCAGCACTTGGGAAGCAGAAGCAGGTAGATCTCTGTGAGTTCAAGGCCAGCCGCTACATAATGAGTCCAGGACAGCCAGAGCTATGTAGAGAGACCCTCTCTCAAAAAGAAAAACAAAACAAATCCTGTAGACACAGGAAATGTCATGGGATTTAAGAAGAGGAAGCCTCCTCTTCATCATCCGCTCTTGTTGCCCAAGGCCTCTCCTCTGAGAATCACAACAGTTCTTTTCATTTGCTCTTGCCCTCATTTCGTCTAAGCCTCTGTTAGAGAAAATGGGTAAAGTGACCCCAGGATTACTGTTTTCCACAGGTGAGTCGTGTGGAAGATGCTGCTGCTCTCTGGGCCCACGCAGTCCTCCCCCTGGGCACCCGAGGCAGGCCCCACTGGGCCTAACTGTTGCCATTTGCTAGTGAGTGCTATTTGTATGTGTAGTTCTATTGTGTGTGCATGTGCTCACATTGGCAGCACAGATAGAGTTCTGTCCTGCTCCTTAGAGGGTGGCTCTTCATTGTAGATGATAGACCATTCCCTTCCTACCCTTTCTCCACCCTCCTCCCATCCTGCTGCCCCCTCAGCCTTCCACATGTCTCACTTCCATAGCTCTGCATTGCAGCAGGTTTCTTAGTTAGTTAGGGCTTGAAGACTTCTGGACGGATCTTCATCTCCACCCGTTTGAGGGAGTAGTTGGCTCCGTGCCAGCCATACCAACTGATGCCATCCATGTGCTTCTTGTGCTCCCCCAGGCGGTAGTACACCCCATTGAGGTTGGAGTCTGTGCAGCAGTTGTACCAGTAGCCACCTGGCACGAGAAACAGATGAGGCTTGTAGGCTGGGGATGCCCTCCCTAGACTGTGGCTGTCTGATGGTGTTAAAGAGAACACCACAGCTAGAGAACAGCTGCAGTTCACAGCTTGTTCTCAGTGGGACTCTGGGCCCCGCCCTCCCCAGATCTCACCTTTGCGGAGCTCTGCACACTTGTCCAAGCAGTTGTCATTGTCCTTGTCCTTGGTGCTGAAGACCGTGTTGTTATGGTAGAGGAGGGCATCCTTCCCCACATTGCCGCTGTAGTTCCCCAGGAAGAGGCGGTAGCTGTTCAGTTCATTGTCCAGTGCAAAGTGGCTGTACTCTGCGTAGCGTGCATTACCCTCCCAGTCCTGGCAAGGAAGAGCAGAGCCTTAGGGAAACTGTAAAGGACTTCATTTCTACAGACCCTGAACCCTTCCTCTCTCACTAGCCCCACAGCCAGACATCTCTTCGGTGATGGGACTCTGGTAAGACTACTAGAGTTCACCATGTTAGCTGGAAGCTAGCGAGCAAAGGTCTGAAACCAGATTTGGGGTCTGGACTCACCATATGACCTGGATTGTTCTTTCTGTACCCCTTCGTATCTCTGTCTGATTTTTGTTAAATCTCACTCTGAGATACTGTGCTTGAAGATACTACATTGTGCTTAAAGCCTTCTAGAGGGCCACCACCCAGCATCACTGAGATTTGCACTTAAAAAGATCCCAAAGCAGAGACACAATGGTGTTTCCATCCCTCTAACTAGGGGTTCACCCTGTTCTGGCCTGGGTCTTCCCAGGTCTGGGTCAGCTATAGTTTAACTTTGCTGAGAGATAGAAAAAAAAAACAAATCTTCCTTAGCTGTACCAAACCTTCAGGAAAATAGCGGCAGTGACTGTACAGACCTACTGTGAGTAGACGATGGTGATGTTTCCAAACCTGCATATCCATGTGCAGTGGACCTGGGCCAGTGGGGGCCTCACAGCTTGAGCTTACCTCCAGCTCCACACGGAGCCGTGTTGGCTGCCTGGTAAGCCGGTGGATGTGTTCATTCCCTAGCCAGAAGTCCCCTCGGGTGCTGCCAAAGCCCTGCTTATACTGTCTCCAGTCTTGGTAGAAGGAGACAAGGCCACTCTTGCGTCTCTGGATGATGGTCCAGCCTCCGCCTGCAGTTTCCATGTCACAGAACACCTGAAGCAGAGAGGGTCCTCTTGGGCAGGGGCAGGAGCTCGAGGACAGACACCCCACCCTGTGTACTGTGCCTACAGGGTCAGCAGTCCATGGACTCTGAACACTGCAGCAGAAATACTGCCCCAGTGTGGAGGGGCTGGAGCACAGTTAGCTTGGGAATGTATATGGGGAGGGGGTCAGCTAAGTACACCTTGATGGAAAAATTAGGTACTTCAGGGTGCCTCCTTCTGATATCTCCTTTCCTCTCTTGAAGAGCATTGCTCTAGGATGTTGCCAGAAATGTAAACTAGTTAAGTTATGTGTTGGTGAGAATTAGAGTTGGTATTTGACTGACATTTTGAAAAAAAGCAGATAGCTGGGATTTGGAGGGAGGACTCCCATAAAGTGGGCATTCTCATAGCTCCACCATGTGGTACGTTTGCTTCCCTGAATTTCCCTTTCTGTAGACCAGACCAAGCCCTGTTGTCTCCATGCCTTTAGCGACCTCACCTCCAGCTCAGGGCTGCCCAGGAACTCATCGGGAGGAAGCTTGTACACTCCAGAGATTCGGTAGTTCTTCTGGTAGAGGGAATAGCAGTCATAGATGGCATCTGTAAAGGCGACACCCGGAGTGAACAGTGATTTGGGCTCCAGGGATGGGAGGGCATGCTTGCTGCATCTGAACTGGATTAAAAACTGAAACTTTATTTGTACCACAGGGTTCCAATGGGTAGAAGTGGGCATTGGATCATGGGGGCATATTTGAGCTTCCTTAGTTATGAGGCAGTAGAGTAGGGAAGCCCTTTACCTGTGCCAAGGAACATTAACCAGGAAGGTCCAGGTTAAGTGTAAGATACCCTGCTATAGCACCAGGCCATGGAACTAGAAATGATGCGGTCTGTGAAAGCTACTTAGCAGCTGCCCTGTGAGTAGCTTCAGCCAGAGGCTCAGTCCTGAGCACTCAGAGGGTTTGGATTATTGTTAACAGGTCATAGCTACTGGCAGGCTGGTACTTTAATTAGGGAGACAGATTTGAAATCTTATCTCCTCCCCAATCTCACATTGCTAGATGCTCAGATGAAAACCAAAACTCCAAGGAGCCCATTGGGACCATTCCCTGCAAGTTTTGATAAAACAAGGAAGTGAGACTTTCCCACCTCCCCTTGGGCTTGATGTAAAAGCTTCCTTGGCTGCCTCGAGGCTGCTGCTCTGTGCTAGCCTTTGTCTCCTTGTTCTGAATAGCTGAGTGAGGCTTCAAAGAAGCAGTTGCTTCTAGGAGAGGCTGTGGCTTCCTGCACCGTCTCGGGACTTTTTCCTTGGTGCCCACTGGTACAGGTGGAAGTGGGAGTTTCCACAGTGCCTGTTTCCACACAGAGCATGTTGGGGAAGGGAAGTGAGGTGCACCTGCCCGTCCCCAGGAGACTTCTAGTAGCAAGAAGCGGTCCAGTCAGCTCTGCCTCTGGCCTGGTCTTCTCTGTGACCTGTTGCATCTCACAGACCAAATGAAGACTACTTGTCTGGTAAATGAGAACACCTACCTTTCAGTTCCCAAACTGAGGATCAGGAGGTCCATGCTTTGAAAGCGGTTTGTATAATTGTTTAATTAGCTAACAGACTTTTCAGGCTTAACATTTGGACAAAACTTTTTCTTTGTCTGAACCAAGGGTAGCCAATCATGTCTTCTTGACTTGGTTTATAATGCATCCAGCGTTATTAGTAAGAAATGCTTCACCTATGGAATATGCTCATTCCAAATGTTCCAGTAACCTCAGAAAATTAGATTTGTCTCTGAGCAGCAAATTCTGTCTGTGCCAAGCTAACCAACAACTGAATATTGTTTTCCCAAAGAATGAATTGCATGTGCCTTACTTTCAGCCATTAAAGATCAGTGTTTCAACATTACCTTTACTTACTTTCTGTATTATTTGGGAGAGTTTTATTAGCAACCATAGAAGAAAATAGATCAGAACTGTAGAAAGTAGAGGAGTTTGTCCTTTCTTGAGCACAGAGGTTTTGTTCAAATGGCTGTATGGCTGCAGGCATTTGTACCCCTCCACACTAAGTTCTAGGGACGCCCAAACACTAGGGTGTGGGATGGAACTGCATCTACAGCAGCAGCTGTTACAGTCTGCTGTCTGTTCCTGCTTCCTTTACAGTCTGTCAGCTCTCAGGAAGGAAGTAGAGCAGGGCCACGCCAACCTCTGAAGACGTCAGGCTTCACAGGGGAGTTCAGACTCCCAATTTGCTGAAATTTTGTGTGATTCAGATAGACTGGAGCCAGATATGTTTCATGCCTGTAATTCCAGTGCTTGGCCCGCTAAGGCAGTAGGATCTAGAGTTCAGGGCCAGCCTAGGCTGCATAGTGAGTTTGAAGCCAGTCTGGGCTATGTGAGACTTTATCTGAAAAAGAGACTAGTAGGTCCTGGCTAAACTTGCAGGACATCACTAACCCCCAAAGAATACAAATGAGCCTTTAAAGATAAAGCACTCCCCAAAGGTCCCCCGAAGTTATTCTGTCGAGCAGGCTATCCAGAAGCAGCGCTGGGGCCAGGAGGCTCTCAGCAGGGCCGAGGTGAGTGTATGAGGACAACGCTTACCTGCCGAGGTCTGAGTGACAGTCTGGGCTGCCTGTAGCTGCATGATGTCGATCTGGTTGTTCATCTCTGAGTACTTGCCCTCGGCCACCGTGAGCCGTGACTCCATGCGCTTGCTGCTGCTCTCCAGCTCCATCACCTGCATCACCACACTGACCCAGTCACTCTCCTGCTTCTTGCTCAGTTCACCCAGCAGACTGCTGAGGTTGGCAACCTGGGCTTTGAGCTCCCTCATCTCCTCACAGCACACCGCTGCTTTGAGCTGTGCAGGTGTCTTGCGCTTAGGAGGCTTCTGCAGCCACACTGGGTGGCTGACAAAGGCCACAAGGACAATGCATAACCAGGTCTTCCTCAGCATGTCTGTGGGCCTGTTGGAGAGGTCTTCCTCTAGAGTCTGTACCTGACAGAGGTCTATGAAACTGCGGGAAGCTTGTGACTTACACGGGCAGTTTTCTTCCTTCCTGGTGGTTTCCTTCCTCTGCGCTTTCTTAGTCTTTCTCAAAGCTAGAGTTTCTGAAGTGGAACTCAGTGGGTACTGGAACACTTTCCTTCCCAGGTCTAAATGCCCCACCAAGGCAGCATCTTAAATATTGTTAGTGCCTGTACCTCCACCCTACCATGGCTGTGTGCTCAAGCCCCTCCCACCTCATCTGGGAGGGTCAGGTGCCTGTTGAGTGAAGTCAGCGCAAACTTAGGCCAGAGCAGAGGAGGAGGGGACGGGGCCAGTGTTTGTTTCCTTGTCTGTACAGTCTCTGGGCTCAGACAGAAGGCTGTGAATTTGTTTCCAGTTGCGCCTATTAGATTATACCCCTGCCAGCCTCTGGCTCAGCTCTATCAGCAGACAGGCAGTAGAAGAGTTTCCAAACTCCCGTCTGAAGGTTACATAACACAGACTGAGGGTGAGGTAGTGAAAAGGAGTCTGGACGGAGACTGCTGAGCTAGGGAGGCCTGCTAAGGTAATCCATGCTGTTTACTTGCAGTTCTGGTTTATGTGGACATCCCGATGAGTGTGGGCAAAGTAACCGGGCTGGATAGGTCTTCTTCTGGTCATCACTCAGGGTTTTACAAAATCCTGTTGAATCTGAATTTGTCTTCCTTTTTACACACCTTCCTTCCAAAAAGATCACCTGACATTTGATAAGGAGGTGTCATATGCTTAGGACAGAGCAGAAGATTCAGCCATGCCAGGCACGGCTCTGGGATTGGTCACCCACTTGTGTCTGTGTCTGGGCAGCAGTGAATAGGCTCAGCCTTTGCCTGAGCTTCAAACGCAGAGAAGAAAACTCCATATCACCTAATAAATCTAGATCAGGAGTCTAGGTTCTCTCTCTATGCAGTATGGTTTGCAACTTGATGTTAGTCCTTCTGTACCTGCGTATGATTTTGCCTGAGAAACGGAGTTATTACAAACTTTATATCCTTTATTTGAAGTGCTCTCCTAAAATCATGTAAAACCATGGAACTTTTCACTAAAACTATACAAAGGTCCCTCTGTCCTTGCCACAGGAGCTCTATCTTTGGAACCTGTGTGTGCTGTTTCTATGATGGTGAGCCCCTGAGACAGTCACTTGACTTGGTCCTCAGTGTGGGTCCCCCACCCAAGCCTGACACTGCACAGCTCTTCCTGCTGCAGCCTTTCTGGGCCCTTCCAGCCCAGTGTCTGGCTCCGCAGAAAGAGGTTTCTGTTGAGGCCGCTCAGGTTAGCCGCAGGTTTACGTTTCTGAATGAACGAGCATTAAGGACTCAGATAGGCTGCCTCTTGTTTCCCCTCATCTCCTGACTTTTTCGCTTCCTTGGGGATCAGGATGTTACTGACAGGATCTTCTGGGTTAACCTGCTCAGAGATTCGGGGTTGGCACTATGCTCGTCCGCTCCTTTTTCACTTTCTTTAGTGAATGGCTGGTTTAGCAGTCTTCATTGGCTCCGTGGAGTTCATTAGTGTTTAATGTCATTCAAAATCTGCTAAACTCCGTGGAGCTCTTTAAGGTGACCTCGTGTCTCTCCAGTGATGCTGTGCTTAAGCCACGAGTCGCAGAAGTGTCGTGTACCATATGATCATATAAATAGTGGATGCTATACATCCTGTTGCCCCAGAACCAGTGTCATAGTGCAGCAGAGAGCACTGGGGACAGGCCAACCTTTGCAATAAGTGTAGTGAACCAGCTGGTTAGCATTCAAGCAGAGAACATTCAGATTTTGATCCTACTTCACACCATGCACAAAATTTCAGTTCTAGATTTAAATTCTAGATGTGAAAGGCAAAATCATAACAAGTTGTGTAGGAGATTATCTTCAGCCTCTTGAGATAAGCCAAACACCAAATCTTCCAACACAGTAGAAACATTAAGATGTGCAGGCCAGTTGTGGTGACACTCTCCTAATATCCTAGTACTCAGAGGGTAGAGGCAGGAGAAGTGTAAGTTTTTGACCATTTTCGCTATATAGCAAGTTCAAGGCTAGCCTGAGCTGCATGGTAAAAAAGAAAAGGAAATGCAAGAAAAGTATAGTCATTTCTTTTCAATAGAAAACACTGAGAAGCCAGGCATGGTGGTGCACACCTTTAATCCCAGCCCTTGGGAGACTGAGGCAGGTGGATCTCTGTGAGTTCAAGGCCAGCCTGGTTTACGGAGCAAGTTCCAGGACAGCCAGGGCTGTTACATAGAGAAACCCTGTCTCGAAAAACAAAAAAAGGCACTGAGAAGAAAGAGAAAGTTGTGTTTCTCACCTCATCCACATGCTAGACAGAGTTCCAAGATCTTGGCCATCCAGAGGCCAAGATCAGACTTCACCCAAAATACCCAGTGTGCTTTGCATCCAACTAGATCAAGGTTGAGCTCTGAGCCCTCCCCACCCGCATCTTCTTCATAGTCTCTCCCTGAGCTCTTCATTTCTCTCTGGAAAAGGGAGAAAAACCTCCAGGCATCACCAGAAGAGGGGCAGTGCTCACTGTTGCAGAGTAAAAAGATAACAGCCAATTTGTCAAGAAGCACTGACAAAAAAGATAAAGTTGGAAGTAATTAACTGGCTGACACACTGGGAGCGATGTGCCTGCCAGTAGCTCCCTAAATCAGCCAGAGCCTTGGAAACGCGACAGCCATTCGTCATTTTTACAGCATGCCTCTGACAGGCTCCTCAGTTGGAAACCTGGCCCACACAGACTCTGTGCTTTGACACTCTGAGGCTTGAACCAACCTGTGCCACATGCTGGGTTGGATTAGGTCCGAGGTCCACATCCATCCAGGAGACACTTGCAAGCAGAATATACCCAGCCTGTCACCAGGCAGTGCTTGGCCTCCAGGGACAGTTTCCAGAGGGCACATGGAGTTGTGAGTGCCTGCACAGCTTTCCTTGTGGCCTGGATCCACCAGGTACCACTATCAGCCAGCTGGATTCTCTTGGTGATGGCTTGTTGGCACAGCATTAAGAAGAATTATGAGGCCAATTGTGATAACTCACACCTGAAATCCCAGCATTGCAGTAGCTGAGACAGGAGAGAGCAGGTTCATGGACTCCATAGTGAGACCATCTCAGAACTCAGGAAACAAAACAAAAAAGGACGTGTGAAATATCTTAGTAAAATAGAAATGCCTATGTTATGTGCCAAAGCAGGATGCAGGAGCGTATGTTGGGCATCACTCTGTAAGATGTGTTTAATTAATATGCACAGGTGAGATTATTTTAAATTACAATTATATTGTAATAAACTTCCCTACCCTGAATATTTCCTAATTTGGAGTGGGGAGACTGGAGATAGTTTAGTGGAATAGCACTTTCCTAGCACATGTGTGAGGTCCTGGGTTCAATCACCAGCACCTTGTGCCACCGGAAAACCTATGTGTTTGCCTCTCTGTGTCTCCCTTCTCCAGCAAGTCACAAAGACGCTTTGTCAGGTGTGGTAGCTTATGCCCATGTTCCCAGCACTCTGACACGAGAAATAGCACTAAGGTTCAAGGACCAGCTTAGGCCACATAGGAAGACTGTCTCAGAAAACCAAAAACTAAAATAGGCAAATAAAAACACTGTATAAGATATCCTCACTCAGTAAAATGAATTTAAAAAAGAAAGAAAGAAAAGAAAAAAGATATTCTCATTCTCAACAATTTCTAAAATGTACGGTTTCTTTATGCCTCTTCCCACCCTAGCCATGAGGATCACACAATCTCGCTGCACAGTTACCGTGTCCTCTAGATAGAACAGACATCCTGGGAACTGTCCAAAGGGGAGGGATGAGGATGCTACAGGAGCTTTTCCTTCTGAGGAAACTCTGGAATTAAGACAGCAGGAACCTTGTGGAAGCTCAGAAAATAGCCACTTGACTTATATTAACTTTGCTTTAGATGTATGATCCTGCTGCCCCAGCTTCCTAGTGCTGGAATTGTGTGTGTGTGTGTGTGTGTGTGTGTGTGTGTGTGCGCGCGCGCGCGCATGTGCACACACCAGTACACATGCACAAAGACCAGAAGAAGGTATCTGGTGTCCTCCTTTATGACTCTTCACTATTCCTTTGAGGCAGAATCTCTCCCTCAACCTGGGTGTTTTCCTCAGCTAGGAGTCTTAGTACCATAGATTCCTGAAAGTTGCAAAAAGTACCAAATGTTCCAGCTTTGAATGTCTGTGATGGGGCCCATCTTTTCTTTCATAATGTGCAGGGGAAATGCTAAAAATTACCTTTCTCTAAGTTTTTAAAAAAGTAAATTTGCCGAGTAGTGGTGGTGCATGCCTTTAATCCTAGCACTCAAGGCATGTGGTCTATGAGATCTGGGCCAGCCTGGTCTACAGAGCAAGTTTCAAGACAGCCAAGGTTACACAGAGAAACCCTGTCTTGGGAAAGAAAAATTTTCTTTTAATTGAATTAGTTAATTGTGTGTGAGAGAGAGCGTGCGCGCATGTCAGCACATATGTGCAGTATTACACACGTGGAAGCTGAGGGCAACTTTTGGGAGTCAGTTCTCACCTTCTACTATGTGAGTTCTAGGGTCAAACTCAGGTCCTCAGACTTGGTGACAAGTGTCTTTTCCCACTGAACCATCTCACCTTTTGGTTTCCCACCATATTCCTTCTTGTCTGCATTTAAATGACCCCACCTCACCTCCTCTCGGTCAGGTTTTATTTTGTTTTGTTTTGTTTTTCGAAACAGGGTTTCTCTGTGTAGCTTTGTGCCTTTCCTGGAACTCACTTGGTAGCCCAGGCTGGCCTCGAACTCACAGAGATCCGCCTGGCTCTGCCTCCCAAGTGCTGGGATTAAAGGCATGCACCACCACCGCCTGGCTTGGTCAGGTTTTAAATATCCCTTTGCTTCCTGTCTTCGCTGCTGTCCTTCCATCTTGAAACTAATCTATTCCAAAAGAGACTGTTGTTGAGGCCCCTGAACAAAACATTCTGTGGTTCCAAGACTCTTGAACTGCCTGATGAAGACGTCAGGGCGTCGCCAACCCTTTCATCCTGGCTCTGGAGGGGCATCGACAGTTCTGTTGTTAATCTGTGCTGGGCACCGAACTGACTCGGTGCTGGGGGAAGCAGTTCTGTGCCATGAAAACAACCGATGAAGTGCTTGGGATCCAGAGCCGTGCTTGACACCATCCCCTGTGGCCGCTCAAGACACCCCATTCCATCCCCTGTGGCCGCTCAAGACACCCCATTCCATCCCCTGTGGCCGCTCAAGACACCCCATTCCATCCCCTGTGGCCGCTCAAGACACCCCATTCCATCCCCTGTGGCCGCTCAAGACACCCCATTCCATCTCCTGCCAGCTGTGGTTCGTGTGCCATTGTTTTGGTGCCAAGGGAATCCAGAGAATTCCTTTGACAGGGAACCAAGTAAAAGGCAGACAGACGGCAGTCTGCACAAGAAGGAAGGCCCAGGGCCATGTGGAAGCAAGCAGTAACGTTCTCATAAATTCCTGATGGAGCACCAGGGAACCCAGGCATTGCAGATGGAGCACAGATGCTCCCTGTCTGCCTGGGCATCCGCCCCTCCAGGCTTGGTGTGGAAGGCTCTCCTTTGCTTGGCTCTTAACTGCCCTGAGGTCACTAAGGCTCCTAGGCTAAGAGAAGAGAGCAATAAGCAAAGGGCCGCAAAGGAAGCAGACTCCAAATCAGCTACTGTGAACAGTGACTAGGAAACCCTTCAGGGACTGTGGTGCTTCTCAGGCAGCAGGAATGGTAGCTGGGCTGTTTGGCTTTTATGTTAGTCCCTTTCTTCTCGGTGAAACTAGTCACAAACTGCCTATGAAGAGCCTCAGGATGAGAGATGGACACGTCGGGAGGTTACAGAGGACTAGGAGGAGGGAAGTGGGGTAGATATGCTCTCGACACAGTGTATACATGTGTGAAGTTGTCAGCAATAAGTTTTTTTAAAAAATCATAATTTACAGATAGCCGGGTGGTGGTGGTGGTGGTGGTGGTGGTGGTGGTGGTGGTGGTGGTGGTGGTGGTGCACACTTTTAATCCCAGCACTTGGGAGGCACAGGCAGGCAGATCTCTGAGTTTGAGACCAGCCTGATCTACAGAGTGAGATCCAGAACAGCCAGGGCTACACAGAGAAACCCTGTCTCAAAACAAAGGAAAGGGCCGGGCGGTGGTGGCGCATGCCTTTAATCCCAGCACTCGGGAGGCAGAGCCAGGCGGATCTCTGTGAGTTCAAGGCCAGCCTGGGCTACCAAGTGAGTCCCAGGAAAGGCGCAAAGCTACACAGAGAAACCCTGTCTCGAAAAACCAAAAAAACAAAAAACAAAAAAACAAAGGAAAGGAAAGGGAAAAAGCCCAGAGGGACAGCTTGGGGGCGGGGGACCACAGGAGTCACCAGGCCCTCTTGCTACCCTGGAGTCTCAGCATCATTCCCACTGCGGCAGCAGCATGTTCCCTCACTTCAGAACCCTTCTCTGGTGTCTGACCAGTCTGCTCTCCTAGTCCCAGAAAAGAAGTGCCCTTTGTGACCTGCTTGTCGGTGAAGACATTGAGGTGACTTCTTGTCCTTACTCATTAGTTGTAACCAACTCCAGAAAGTGTTTTCCTCAGGTGGCAAGAATGTTTCCAGTCTCTAGCCCTTGAATTCAGCCTCCCTTTAAAAAGAAAAGAAAAATAATGAGTCTTCTGAAGAGAATGAATAGGCCCCTTTGCCACCTGACTTCCTCGTTTCCTACAGTCAGGTCCGTTTGTGGACTCTGGGTTTTCCTTTGCAGGTAAGCAGTTTCGACCTGCTTTGTAGACTCCTAACTATGTAAGTCGACTGACCTGTCATTTCCACCCACTGCTAAGTAGCAGTGGCCGCCCACGCCTCAGTCTCTGCATCTGCTCGCTGCTGTGTCTTTACCAGCATCAGCAGAGCTGCTTTGTGTTGAGCGTTCCTCTGCTGCTGGGCCGAGTCTGCTCAGGTCAGTTGGCCCCTTGTATCTTTCAGTGTTAGTAGAGAAAGACTGGGAGTTGGGGAGGGGGGGTACGCAGGGAGGGTTTATAGGAGGGGCTTTGGGACACTCCCAGCTCGATAAAATGGGTTTTTCAGAAGTGGGGTAGGGAGCAAAGGTGACTTCTTCACAAGAGCAGAGTACACACCCTGTCCTTCAGTCCCCATAAAGTGACAATTGCAGGTAGTCAGAGGACAACTGTCAGGACTGAGGTCTCTCCTTTTGTCATGTGGGTCCCAGAGATTGAACTCAGGTTGCCAGACTTGGCAGCAAGAGCTCTAAGATGGCTTTGAAATGGTGGCATGGCATTCAGCAACCTGTGACCTCTTTTCTTCATATATAAAACGAGTCTATTAATGACTGTCATTCCTCACATCAATGTAGTACCTGCCATGTGCAGTGAGCACTTTCCTTGATGAAGTGAGTTGTCATAGCGCATTACCTCTGAAGGTAGGGTCACGGAAGAAGAAGGAAACATTAAAGCCTCCAAAAGACAGGCTCTCTTTTTGGAGTAGAGTGAGTTAGAGACAAGATTTCTCTGTAGCCCTGACTGGCCTGGAGCTCACTTAGTAGACCAGGCTGGTCCCGAACTCAGAGATCCACCCGCTTCTGTGAGTACTGGGATTAAAGGCATATGCCACCACCGCCCAGCAGACAGGCTCTCTTAATCAACAAGATTTGGCTCCTTTAGGCCTCAAATCCAAAATTATGAATTTTATCTCTGATTGAGCCCTCTCACTTTTCATGGGTCTCGGCCAGAAGTAATTTCTCAGTAGTTTTCCTTATCGCTACACAAGAGCAGCCCATGGTGACAAGAAGCCTCTCAGCTCCATGGCCATTGCTTAAGGCCTAATGCCTCTGCTGTGCTCAACCTGCTCCGTTTCCCCTTCCTGCTGAGCCCCCTGCATCCCCAAGGCCTGCACAGCAATGTGGGATACCCTGCAGAAGTGATTTGTTTGGACAGCCGAGGGAGTTAGGGCCCAAGGAGGTCTCATTCTCTGTGCACAGTGCTCTATTGGTCTGTCTTACAAGGCTGTGTTGCTAAACCATGGCACTAGTGAAGAGTTTGAATCTGTGCATTAAGATGTCAAATTGTCAGTGATGGTGCACGCCTAGTCCCAGAACTTGGGAAGCAGAGGCAGGCGATCTCTGAGTTCGAGGCCAGCCTGATCTCCAGAGCAGTTCCAGGGCAGCCAGGGCTACTCAGTGAAAAACTAAAACAAAACCAAACAAACAAAAAAAGATGTCAGATTACCACCTCCTAATTTTGACTGTTGTTAAACTCTCTAATACGCATAATTAGTGGCAGAATGGATTGAGCAAAGGCATTTTATGTGGTTTTAGTTTTGGTTTTTTGTTTAACCACAATGTCAGTGAGTTTCAGAGTAAACCAAGCACTTTGTAATGTTCATAATTTGTTCTTGAAACAGAGTATGTTCGGACAAGGTAAGAAGACAGCTGCTAAGACTGGTGTGGTGGTTTTCCGTTTGGTTTGGTTTGGTTTGTTTTTCAGCCTGGTTAGAGTTAGCACTCTGGTTTAGGCCAGGAGCACTTCACCTTCCTTGTCAGGACAGTTTCCTCCTGCCAGGACCTCCTCCCTCCAAGACTGCCTTTGCAGTCCACTGACAAGAGTACTGAGAACATGAAGTGCCATGTTTCAGGAGTGCTTACTGGCTTTCCTTTTCCTGTGTTCTTAGACTTCCAAAACTACCATTTGGTTAAAGAACTAGACAGTGGCAGAGCTGTACCAAGTAATGTTGGTTAGCAATGCAGCTCATCCTACCCTATGAGAGTAGACCACTGAGGTGAGGGGCTTACATGCCATGACACCATGTAGAGGCCAGCCTACATGGTATCCCTTCTCTCCTCTGCCGTGTGGGTCCTGGGGATCAAACTCAGACTGTCAAGCTTGGTAGCAAGTGCCTTTATCCACTGAGCCATCTTGCCCGCCCATTGTCCATTTCCTAATAGAGACATCCAGTTGCTCCAGGTATTAGGGGAACATTCTGATTCAGTCTGAGTTTAGGTTTGGTGTCCTTGGCTCGGTGTCCTCATTAGTAAGATGGAACAAATCTTAACCTTTCTTGCCTGGTTTTCTCAGGGATGGGAGGCCAAAGGAATGATGGTTGGAAGGACTGTCAGAAATGTGCTTTGTAAACACGAGGCATTCAATTATTACTTTCACAAATGTTAACTTCTCTAGTCCATCAGATTTCTGGGCAGTTCCTTCCAGTTTTATTGGAAGAAAAGTGATGGAATTAAAAAAATATGTTTATAACAGCAACCTCTTGCCATATTACCACATGGAACCCAAATCCTAGAATTTCCCAAAACCACTTAAAAATTAATTCTACTCAAGTAGACAGTTTGTACTCTGTGCAGTAAACTAGATCCATGCTCATTAAATCTGTCTAGATTCCCAAGTCGGTAGGCCACATGTTGGTGTTTGCCTGGCTAGTGACTGGATACAGCCACTGTGGCCTGCCCGAGTGTGCTCCCCATCTCCCTGCCCTCCCTCCGTCGCAGTAGCAGGCTGTGTTTAGCACTGGCTCAGCCGCACAAGTTCCTCGTAGAATGGGGGCTAAGGCTTGTAGTTCTGCTCTCAGGGCCATCTTGTAGCCTCTGATGAATTAACTCTAGGGACCAGGGCTTCGGTGGCACTGCTCAGCAGCCGGCACACAGTGCAGTTCTCCAGTTCTGTGGGCCGCAACACCACCTGGAAGTGACTTTAGTGAAGAGCATCAGTATGCTGATGGCCAGCACTAGAAACTCCGCTCCCACAAGATTTACTGCAGAGGGAGGGAGTTGTCCCTGAAGAGGGACCAAAGAAGCCTGGGAATTATGCCATTTTTTAAAAAAATTATTTTTATGTCAGTGAATATTCGCCTATGCGTATATATGTGCACCACGTATGTGCAGTGCCCATACAGGCCAGATGAGGCCGTCAGATCCCCTTAGAACTTGAGTTAGAGGCAGTTGTGAGCCATCCTGGGGTACTGAAAACCAAACCTGCATTCTCATTAAAAGCAGCAAGTGTTCTTAACTGCTAAGCCATAAAAACCGTTTAAATGTGTGACTGAGAGCATAGCTCAGTAGTAAAGCACATGCCTAGCACACATGAGGCTCTGGACGTGCACTGCCTGCCAGACGGCGTCTGAGTGAAAACCAGTCTCTGCTGTCCAGAGAACAGGCCAGAATACCACATACTAACTAGTCTTTACTGCCCCTCAGACTGGGGCCGGAAATCAAAACCCTTCTCTCAGGTAAAGTCATTCAAGCTGGCTTTCTGGGTGGTGATAGGTGATGGACACCCCTGTGTCTGTGAGACCTCATTCTTGGGATGCTGGTGAGCCATCTTGCCCGGTGTCCCCAGACCCCCCTCCTTCAGATGCACGAGTGTAACTGTGTCCTCCTTTTGTTTCCTCAGCATCAATAATAAGCTACAACAGCCTGAGGCAGCTTCCGGGGTGTTAGAATATGCCATGAAACACTTTGGAGAGCTGGTAAGTGCCTTCTGATTCCTTCTAGAAAGACAAGTAGAGACCTGGCTACAGAGACACTCAGCCACCACCTTGAAAAAGTTACTCTCCATTTCTGTGGGGTTTTTCCTTAATTTGTGAGGCTCTAAATGCGAGCTTGCCTGTATCCTAAGGATGACAGGGACAGAGCAAGACGGACCGCATTCCCATGGAATGGAGACGAGGGGCAGTGATGGTGCACAGTCTCCTCAGCAGTGGTGGTTGGTGGGAACTCTTAGCATGTAATGTGTGATGAGTGCTCCACATGCTTCATCTGGCTCCATCCTCACAGGAGCACACTGAAGTGGCTGTTGTCACTGTCCCTTTCTCAGTGAGGGACTGTGGACCCAGCAGGGTGAACACCTGTGAGCTAACAGAGCAGGATTTGAACTTGGGCAGGTGGGCACCAAGACTGCCATTCAGCCTGGCCTATCACCTGTGTATCGCCTGTGGCAGAGCCCTTGTGCCTGTCCCTGGGTTAACACCCAGTACACTGTGTTAGAAACTCGCCAATTCCCCAAGAGGAAACTGAAGTGCCTCCTTTTAATCCCTGGTGCCCAAGGACTTTCTGTTTCATTGTTACTTATGTAGCTGCTTCTCTGCTCCCTCTTTGCCTGTCATAAGCAAATCATTCCCATGACTTCTTGCAGTTTCAGAAGGTGCTTTGATGATCCCTAAATGTAAAACACCAACTTAATCAGTTTAACTGGGACCCTGGAAGGCCAGGAAACTCTGGGTCCATATGTTTGATGCGGAGCCTTTATTAATTGTGTAGGTCACTTACAGTGCTTTGCCTTAATCAAAAGGCAGGGGCTTCTAGTTGATTCTCGAGCGTTGTGCCTCATTTAGAACACTGGGCTGAAACTTGAGGCCATCTTTCACCATCTTAAACATGAATTGCCTGTAAACAAACTGAGGACAGCATCTCTCCAGATGCCCAAACACAAAGAACAATGTCTCATCCACCTTTGCCACGGTCCTTGTCTGTAGAAGACAGAGAGCACACGGTGTACTCCCCAGGCCAAGCTGCACTCTGCTGCAATAGCCCCGGAGCCGGGGCCCTTAAGTCTGGGTGAAGAAACAAGGGTTCTTTGCACATCTGGTGTTCAGGTGATCTGCCAACAGATGGCTCATACTCCGGTGCTCAGAGTGCCAACCGTAAATGAAAGTCTCTCCATCCGCAGGTTCTAAAGGTGGCCATTAGCTCAGGATTATTGCTAAACCGTGGTGGATTTTCTGTGATGTTTAGGTAGCTGAATCATATTAAGCTTGACAATGGTTTGCCTTCGCTTGGCAGAGCCCGTGCTTTCTCAGCACAATTTATGTAACAGCAATCTCATTAGAATTTCGTGTGATTCATTGCTTAAACCGTATAGTTTCTGCAACCCATTGCAATTCACAATGTCCTGCCCCCTGCTTGACCTGCTCCATATGCTGCTCCCCCTACTTTCTGCTGGTTCACCAAGGGTATGCCACGCATTAGTCACTGGCTCCTTGTGTAGAAGTTCAACCTGGGACATTTATCTGTGCTGCCCTTCATCTTGGAGTGTTTCACTACATTTCTCTGTAAGTCATTCTTCTCCGAGTTCTCTTTCATATGTAGGCAAATAGAAACATTACTCTTGGTTTTAAGGATGAAGTGTAGTTTACCTTCCACAGATAGGCTGATCTCAGCAACCACCATCTCCCCCCCCCCCCCGCCCGGCGCTGGGGCGAAGGCTGATGTGGCATTGGTTGGTGCGTAGACAACAGTGGATATGGAAGGAAGTGCAGTCAACATTGCAAGTCGAAAGGCTTCCTACCCGGGTTCAGCAAGAAGAGGTCCTTTCAGGCCACTCAACAGAATAGTGCTTCCTTCTGTCTCTGCTACATAAACACCAGTTTTATCTAGAAAGGGGAGGAAGGAGCAGGGGAAACTAATGTGGCCCTGCATGTATGATATCCAACTTCCACCTCAGAATCAGGTTGTTCTTTAAGGACCCTCTGGAGAGCCAGTAGCCTGGCCTGGTGCAGAAATAGCCTCCTCCTGAGCTGATGAAGAGACTTAAAGGCAGACAGAAAACACAGAGACAGTCTCCTGGTCATTCCGGTCTGGAACTTCCAGACGGAGCGGAGCGCTTTCACGCACATAAACACCACTCACTGTCGGCAGCGTGGCACTCTGCCTGCCAGGACAATGGAATCCCTCCTCTGGCCTTGATGCTGTACCAGTGCCAAGTGCTACCCAGAGGGGAATGTTGGATGGAAGACTGTAGAGGGATGAAAGGTTGTCCAAAACATTTTGAGTAGTAGTGTTCTTTGTATTTTAAATTACTTCCTGGAAGTTTAGAAAGGCATTAAGAATGCAGAGAATCAAGGGCCTCTGAAAAGAAGCAGCTGTGGCCTGTCACACAGCCCGATGTCAGCAGTGCAGCAGACTGGAGTGCAGGAGCTGTGGTGGGGGGCCCACTTTCCCTGCATGCTTCCCCCTGTGTACTAATGCTCCCAAGACCACCGGAAGTGATGGGGGTAGAGCTGGACCCTCCGTGTGCTCAGTTTATCTCAGGATTCAGGATCTGTCGTTAGTGTGCACAGGAAATAGCATTTCTACCTCTGCCAAACAGCCTACCTCCAGATAAGTTCCTTCAGCCTAAGCTCAGACGTGCTGATAAGTGAGGTCTGTATGAATATAGTACAGCGTAGGAAAGAGCGTGTGGACTCAAAAGCATAAACACTTGCTCTCCGCAGGAGATCCAGGCCACCTGGTATGAGAAGTTGCATGAGTGGGAGGATGCTCTTGTGGCCTATGATAAGAAGATGGACACGAACAAGGATGACCCAGAGCTGATGCTGGGCCGCATGCGCTGTCTTGAAGCCTTGGGGGAATGGTGAGCTGCACTGGGGTGATGACCTGAGTGTTCAGGAGAGGCTCCTGTCTCCAGGGAGTCTTCCCCCAGACTCTTGCTCCGTGCCACTGATGCTTCCCCAGGAATCGTTCGTAACTTTGGTGTTTCTTTTCTCTTCCGCCTCAGCACACGGTTGGTTCGATTTTTGTTGTTTGAGTCCCTCTCACTCTGTAGCCCGTGCTGGCCTAGAACTTGTGGCAGTCCTCCTGGAATTGCAGGTGTGCGCCACTGTCCCCAGCTTTGTTGTTTTGTGTTTTTTGTTTTCTTACTCTGCATAATGCTGCAAGCCGAAGAGTTGTGAGTCCACTGGCTGTCCTTCCAGAGGTCCTGAGTTCAATTCAGAGCAACCACATGGTGGCTCACAGCCATCTCTAATGGAACCTGGTGCCCTCTTCTGTCATGTAGGCATTCATACAAATAGAGCACTCATATACATAAAATACATAAAGAAAGAAAGAAATCTTAGAAAATACAAAACAAAATGATTAGACAAAGCGCGTGAGCTCGTGGTAACGCTCTTAGGAAAGGACAGTGACCGCCCTCTGCCCTGTGTCACAGCTGCCAGAGAGCAAGGACGACCATACAGGGCACAAAGGACAATCCAGCGCTTGGGGAGGCCGCTGGGCCAAGCCCAGGAACAGTTGTGAAAGCTGGAAAGGCGTCTTCCTGAACCTAATTACACATCGACTTTTTGGAAAAGCTACTGTGGCTTTTAGCCCTCAATGGCAGTGGTTGCTAATCCCCAAGACAGAACATGATATAGTATTTTGCATGAAAATTTAATGTCAATGAATTTAGGAGGCAGCAGTGGTGCACACCTTTAATCCCAGCACTTGGGATGCAGAGGCAGGAGGATCTCTGTGTGTTTGAGGCCAGTCTGGTCTACAGAGTGAGTTCCAGCCAAGACTGTTACACAAACCCTGTCCCCGAAAAACCAAAAAAAAAAAACAAACGAAGAATTTCAGAAGATGGAGAGTGGGGAGGTAACAGTCACTGAAGTGCTTGCTGTACAATAAGCATGAGGTCTGGGTTCAGATCCCCAGTGCTCTACAGAGAAGCCAGACGTGGTGTGCATCTAACCACAGTGTTAGAGAAACAGACAAGTGATCCCTGGGCTCCTGGCCAGCCAGTCCTGCCAAGCTGGTGAGTTCTGGGTTCAGAAAGAGATCCTGTCTGAAAAAATAAGGGGCAGGAGGGCAGGCAGGAGAGATGGCTCACCGATACCAGCACATGCTACAGAGCATGAGGACTTGTGTTCACATCCCAGTGCCCACATAAAAAGCTGGACATGGCACACGCATGTACTTGTAAGCCCAAACGTGGAGGGCAGAGACAAAAGGCTTGCCAGTGTTTACATTGCTAGCCTCACTCCAGGCACAGTGAAAAACCTTTTCTTGGGGCTGGAGCGATGGTTCAGCTGTTAAGAACTGGCTGCTTTTCGAGAGGACCGAAGTTTGATTCTCAGCAACCACATGGTGGTTCACAACAGTCTAGAACTCCAGTTCCATGGATCTAACACCCTCTTCTGGTCTCTGTGGGCACCAGGCACACGTGGTACACAGACATACACACAGGCAAGACACCCATACATATAAAACTTTTATTTTAATTTTAAAACGCTGTCTCAAAGTAATTAAGGCAGAGAGTGATGAAACAGGATGATGACATCCTTCGCTGGCCTCCACACATGCACACAGCACACACCCATGCATGTGCAGGACACCACACAATCAATCAGTAAGGTGAGGGCAGCTGAGGAAGGAACCTGACATTGACCTCTGGCCTCTGCGTGTGCACATGAATACAAGTAAATTATACTCGTACAAAAATGGTGATGGGTGGATGAACTGACAAAAAATATTTGAAAAGTGCTTGTTTAATTTAACCAGAACTAGAAAAACTAAAAGTTATTGTATATTTTCATAAGTGAACCTCTTTCTTTCTCTTTCTTTCTTTCTTTCTTTCTTTCTTTCTTTCTTTCTTTCTTTCTTTTTTAAGATTGATTTATTTATTATGTATACAGTGTTTTGTCTACATGTATACTGAAGTATCCAGAAGAGGGCACCAGATCTCATTACAGATGGTTGTGAGCCACCATGTGGTTGCTGGGAATTGAACTCAGGACCTTTGGAAGAGCAAGCAGTGCTTTTAACCTCTGAGCCATCTCTCCAGCCCCATAAGTGAACATCTATATCCATTCCTCAGTGAAAGGAAGAAGCATATTCTACCAAATCTGCTTCATTAGTTTATACAACTAAAGGTGTTTTAAGTCCAACAAGTATCTAAAACTACACTGCCTGGTTCGGTAGCCACTAGCCGCACCTGGCTAGTTTAAAACTGAGTAAGATTGAAAGGCAGTTCCACGGTCACGCTGGCCACACATCAGTGCTCAGAAGCCTTTGTGACTCCTTCGTCAGGCAGTGCCTACAGAGCTTTCCATCCTCGTGGCAAGCTCTGCTAGACAGCTCTGATCTGGAGGAAGAAGGGGTGTTCAGAATGACCCATGTTATCTCAAAATAGGGTTTTGTTTTTCCTACTTTCTGCTCTGCTGTCCTGCAGCCATATCTTAGGAGAAAGATAAAACAGCTGTAAATATTTCTAAATTTAGATCTGATCAGTTCCGAAATGCTTTAGTGTTTCCCCATGGCCTTTGAGTGGCCTACTGCACTGTGGCTTTAACCCACTTACTCAGCGTTTCTCGGTGGACGCTGTCTCCAGTCTCTCTTCAAAGCCCACTCTCATTCCCTTGTTCCTGCTGCTGCCATCCTTCCCTTTCCTTTTCTCTTTAGAACCACTGCTCCTTTCCCTTGCACGCTTCGTGGCCTTTCCTTTCTCTTGCCCTCCCTTTGCAATTAGAGCTGACACTTTCCCTGACTGAACCAAGTAGGGACAGCTTGGATACCTTGGAAAATCAGAGATGTGGTTTTTGTCCGCCCCTTAAATAACAGGCTCACAGCCTGAGGTCTCTCGAGAGCAAGTGACATGGGCCTCTCTTTGCCACAGTTCCCACTCCCATACACCTCCAGTCTCTTGGGTTCTTTCCAGTTTTATAATTACCTACAAAGTCTAAGGGGCTAGTATGCTGACCTAGGGCTTTAAGAATGTGGAAGTCTAAGAGAGACCTTAAAAGAGATGGAGGAAGCAGGATTCCTTCCTGGTCATTTGCAGCTTTCTGATAAGGCTGATCAATTCTGTTTAGAGTGCAATTCTGTTTAGAGTGCAATTTCTGAATTTCTTTCAGCGTGAGCATATATTCTGAACCTGCCCGAGGCAGGCATTCACTGAAGGCACCACCAGAAACAATGGGGAATCAGCAGTGAGCAGCATACAAATGTCCCCTCTCCATGCTCATTTGACTCCTGGGTGCTAACCAGAGATGGAACCCCAGCACTGTGGCACCCGGGACACACGCATCTCCTCATACTCCCCACACAGCCTCCGAGTCTCTTGAGCACAGAGTCAGTGGGGTTGAAAGCACAGGCCAAGCAGTGGAAGTCCTCCAAGTGAAAGGGCTTGCTCAGCTTCCTGCCGCAGCACTACGCAGGAGGCCAGAGGGGTAGCCTTTTCTCCTCGGGTGGCTGACACAGCCCAGCAGCTGCCCCAAGGACTGTATTTGTTTCTGTCTCCCTCTCTCAATTGCAGTGACTTCTACACTCCTCTCTGGGCCAGTTGCCTGTAAGCTGGGTGGTCCCTGCCTGTCTCCTGCAGCCGCAGTGTTCCACGGGACAGCCTCAGCACTGCTCTGCTGCTTTCTGCCTTGGGGGAACTATCGGGGAGAACCCTTGAGCTAGCTTCCTTCTTGCCTCGAGTTGAAAAGGAAACCCCGTAGCCCCTGGCACAAAAACAGTGATCCTCACAGCAGTAGAGGGAGGCTGACTCTGCCATGGCCATAAGCCATTGTAAAGTTCGTGGCATGTAAGCATGAGAACCTGAGTTGGAATCTCTAGCACCCATGTAAACAGCTGAGCTGGGGAAGCAGAGAGGCAGATCCCTGGAGCTCACTGGCCAGCCAGACTAGCCAGTAAGTGAGCTCCAGGGTCAGTAAGACCCTGTGTATATATACACACACACACTTATGTATATATATATATCTTTCTCTCAGATACACATATCATAGACACAAATTAGAATTCTCATTGGAGTGAATATAGTCAAAGCATTTAAATTCAAAAAAATTGTCTTTATGAAGCCCAAAACAGTACAACAAATATACAGCGATAAAAATTGAATGATTTTTGGGGCTGGAGAGATGGCTCAGCAGTTAAGAGCACTGGCTGCTCTTCAAGAGGTCCTGATTTCAATTCCCAGCAACTACATGGTGGCTCACAACCATCTATAATGAGATCTGGTGCCTTCTTCTGGCCTGCAGGCATACCTAATAAATAAATGTATCTTTTAAAGATTTTTAATACTTTTTAAAAATTGGAATTCTAGCTGGGCAGTGGTGGCGCACGCTTTTAAGCCCAGCACTCAGGAGGCAGAGGCAGGTGGATCTCTGTTGAGTTCAAGGCCAGTCTTGTCTATAAGCTGAATATAAGAGAATTCCAGGGCTGGAGAGATGGCTCAGAGGTTAAGAGCACTGACTGCTCTTCCAAAGGTCCTGAGTTCAATTCCCAGCAACCACATGGTGATTCACAACCATCTGTAATGAGATCTGGTGCCCTCTTCTGACCTGCAGATATACATGCAGGCAGAACACTGTATACATAATAAATAAATCTTATTAAAAAAAGAGAGAGAGAGAGAGAATTCCAGGACACACTCCAAACCTACACAGAGAAACCCTGTCTCGAAACACCAAAAAAAAAAAAGTTGAAATTCAGGCCTGGTAGGATATTTGCAGATAATGGAGCTTTCTTTCTCACCTTCGGAGACAGCCCAATAAAAATGCACCAGTCAATTTCTATGCTTTGACCCATGCAAATAAATAGATATCGAAGTTCTTATTTGTTTGTTTGTTTAAAATAAGGAAGTTGACTCTGCTTCCAGTACTGAGCTAACACTTTGCAGTGTGCCTCTCTGAAAGGAAAGACGAAAGAGAATTCTAGCTGTATCTTGACGCTCCTGCGAACTCGGGCTCACCTTCACCCTTGCACAGAGCAGAAGCAGAGTGTGGAGGCAACAGTTTTGTCTTGTCTCTCTTGCTCGCTTGCTCTCTCTCTGTAAGCTGGGATTGGAGCCCAGGACCTTATAGTCTTGCCAGCAATTTACCACCAAGCCACAACTCCGGGCCCTAAGAGGGCACATTAACTGGCAATAGGAAGTTCCTCTTCTTGTCAGGCATGGTGACTCACACCTGAGATAATTGAGATGCTAGCGCAAGAGATTTGCCTCAAGTTTGAGGCCATCCTGGGCTACATAGTGGGTTGTAGGTCAGCTCGAGCTACAAAGGAGACTGTCTCAACAAAATGGAAATCCCTATTCTGGTGTGGCTCTGCTCTTTTTGAATATTGGAGCTTTTTTATTCATTTAAATTGTATTTACTTGTATGAGTGTTTTCTCTGGGTGTATGTATGTGCACCACATCTGTGCCTTGTGCCCACAAAGCTCAGAAGGCGGCACTGGATCCCCTGGAACTAGAGTTACAGACATTTGTGAGCCTCCATGTTGGTGCTGGGAACCAAGCTTGGGTTCTCTGGAAAAGCAGCCAGTGCTCTTACCCATTGAGCCATCCCTTCAGCCCCCTGTTGGCAGTTGAGCACTATTCATATCTCAGTGACTAGCTGGTTATAATGTGTGTGCCAGTAATCCCAGCACTTGAGAGAAGGATCATCCTTGGCTACATAGTGAATTTGAGGCCAGCCTGGGCTACATAAAACTCTGTGTCAAAAATATACAGATAAGGGGCTGGAGAGAGAGCTCAACTGTCTTCCAGGGAGCCGGAGTTCAGATTGCAGCACCCACATCAAGCGGCCTTTCCTGTAGCTTTGCCCTCAGAATGAATGTCCAGATGTGTCTCTTCTTTGTAGACCTGCCATTTAAAAAAAAAGACCCCAGATCGCACTGAGAGGACAAAAGTCACTCAGCATCTATGAAGGCACCAGTTGTTCATGGTATTTTACACCATACAGAGTTAGACACAGCATTCTGCTTGATAAATCTACACTTGAAAAATGGGCGCTAGACCCTAGAAACCACAAACAACCTGTTTCCAGGTTCCAAGTTCCAGGCAGGCCCATCATACACTTCCTGTGGAGCCCTAGCTAACCCAAAGGAGGTTAATGGGTTGTTGGGAAGTTTTCCTAACCTGCCTGCTTGTTTCTTTCCTCCAGGGGGCAGCTTCATCAGCAGTGCTGTGAAAAGTGGACTCTGGTTAATGATGAGACCCAGGCTAAGATGGCCCGGATGGCTGCTGCAGCAGCGTGGGGTTTAGGTGAGGCTTTCCCACGGGAACCCAGCCAAGCTGGAGACTCCATCACAAAATGAGCTGCAGTGATGCAAGGGGTAACAGTCTGGAATGTAAAGACCATCTGTGCCTGTGTTCTTATGTCCTCCGTCTGTCCATTTCACTGTGATTTCGACAAACTCCTTAGACGTGAGTAACAGTGGATCTTTGTGGGAGAGCCAAGGAAGACAGTGAGGGAATCGGAATCTCATCTGAAATTGAGATGTGCGTAAGATAATACCCCTTCCAGTTCAAGGACTCAGACCCATGTGACTGTACTCATGTTAGATACCAGTAACATGTGCCAGGCTGTGACTTGTGCTTCTGACTGACCTGCTGTAAATCAGGGTTCCCACAGCTCCTCATAAGCGCAGTATGCTAGGACACCTCCAAGAACTAGGGGGGACACGTCACTTGTGTTTGTTGTAAAGAATACAGATAAGCAGGTACACAGGGGTTCCTTATAGCAATATGGGGTGGGAGTGGTCACTTACAAGAGCAGACATGACTCAAGGACTCAAAACTGAAAGCCCACCCCAGCTGGGTGACAGACAGCTCATGAAAGCTGAGTCTTAAAGCTCACTGCACAGCTTGCAGGTACTAAACAGGTTGGAGAGTGTCTCTTCCAGACCGCTCAGCTGGTCTGAGTGTCAGCGCTGACTGCCTGGAGAGAGGGGCTAGTGCATATGATCAGTTTCAGGAACTTCCTGGAGCTTTTGAGTTTGTTTACTTCGTGAGGTTCAGAGCTCCAGCAGGATGGAACATCCCCCCCCCCTTCAGAGCTTACCTCAGATGGAGTCTTTTATCTCAGAGGAAATTACTGTGGCGCGGCAGCCTGTGGGTGTGTTGCAGCCCTTGTGTCTTATTCAAAAACAGTCTTGCCCCACAGGAAACCCAGGATTTTAGGAGCTCTGTGACAGGAAACAGGGATAACTGAATAGATTTCTTTATATCGTGGTGGAATTTGACTTTGTTTTAAACAGAGTGCTAGTTTATTTGTCTATGTTACAAGTAATATGTAAAAGTAGTTACATTCCCAGGCTGACATTTGGGTCTTTGCTGTAAAAGTAGTTACATTCCCAGGCTGACATTTGGGTCTTTGCCTTCGCCTTTCCCTCTGTGTGCGCTGCAGGCCTTTTTACCTCAGGATCGGTCTGTTGTTAGAGCGCCCCCTCCCCTCCCTGTGCCTCAGATGGGAGGGAAGGGGAAGGTAGTTGTCTTTCTCTTATATAGGTCTTTCTCCAGGTGTGTATCACTGAATAGTGCAGTGCTGTCCCACGTACCACTGCCTTCTCCAACAATCACAAACATTTTAACCATTTTGTTTTGTCTGTTCTCACCCCCGACACTCAGTAACCTCTCTGCTATTCCCAGAGTATTATAAAGATTATTTTTTAGATAGAGTTTCACTATGTGGCCCTGGCTGTCCTGGAACTCACCACCTGCTTCTGCCTCCCCAGTGTTGAAATTAAAGGTGTGTATCACCATGCCCAGTCCAGATATGTAGATTTTTTGATACTAAGCCCAAGCTAAGGTGTGGCAATTCTTTGTTTGTTTGTTTTATTTTTAATTATGTTTATGTGTTTGTAGCTATAGGCATGTGAATGCAGGTGCGAACAGAGATCCAAGGCTCACATCCTCCTGGAACTGGAGTTATAGGTGGTTGTGAGACACCCAGTGTAGGTTCTGGGAACCAAACTCTGGTTCTCTGCAAGAGCAGTATAAACCCTTAACCCCTGAGCTGTCCTTCTAGCCCCCAGCTTGGCGTTTCTTGATGGGACGAGAGAGGCTAGACAGGATGTGGCCTGTGCAGAGCTCTTCCTGTGAGTCCTGCCCCAGTCACAGCTCTCCTGAGCTTTGCTGTCGGAAGCTCTGGGCTGTGTCCAGAACATCTTTAAAAACAAATTGCTTCCTGAGGAGTCATCTTTTGCTGTCTGCTTTTGCCCAGAGGCGTTAGTAATGGATGAACCAATAGTTGGGAGTGGAATGCTAGAAAAGGCCTTGTAAAAACAACAGCCCTGCAGTTTGCACCTAATGAGGCCGATATCTTTTCTGCAGATGTGTTGGCAGGCTTGACATTTGATGCCTTCTCAGCCCACCAGGGGAAGTACATACCTCTTCCCTGGTGTAGCCATTTCCCCATTCTAACATAACACAGAGGTCACTGCACAGCCGCTGCCTCCCCGCTGAGGCTGGGATACTGCCACAGTTTGTCACAGGCAAACAATTTGTCAAAGCCTGTCCTCTAATTGTATGATGACCATTTCCAATTGTTTAGAGGACAATGTAATTTGCCAGTATTCCATTGAGCTGTGAGGTGCTCACTCGTAAGGAAGAATGTGATTTTACCTGGAGAAGCTGGAGGAAGTCCTGGTTAATAAGGGGCAGCACTAAGCCCGTCTGATGTGCTGACTTTGCACTTAGGCCCTGTTCTTGTCTTTTATGATGCTGCCTAAGGCATCAGCAGAGTCCCTTGCTTAGAAGACAGACGTGGTTTTGTTAAAGTCAACCCCACAATGGATTGCAGGGCTCAACAGGTACATTAGGCTCACGTCCCGTTAACTTGTGTGTACATCAAGCTAAATGAAAGTATCAGTGACAAGACCCAGGGCTGCCTCTCACTCAGCCAGCTGGCCACCCTGATGCTTTCTTGTGTGTTTGTGTTCCTAGGTCAGTGGGACAGCATGGAGGAGTACACCTGTATGATCCCTCGGGACACCCATGACGGAGCGTTTTACAGAGCCGTGCTGGCATTACATCAGGACCTCTTTTCCTTGGCCCAGCAGGTCAGCGAGTGTGTGTTCAGTCCTCCTAGCAAAGGAGATGTTTCTGTGTGTGACTTCCTGGTTCCTGAGCTCCTGTCTGTGTTAGTACGCTGTTGATTGAACTGTAGCCGTGTTCAAGTCTCTGAGCTCCATGAATGGCCTTGATGGTGGAAGGTCTGAACATAGTGTTCACTGTGCACAGAACATTAGCGTGTAGGCTGAGGTTTCGTAGTGTTCCTGGAGCAAGGGACAATTCGTGGATTGTAGCTGCTTTGGCAGTAGTTCTTTTGGTCATTGTTGACCCTCTTAAACACCTTGCCTAAGTTCTCTTTCTGCTGAGAGGGGCTTTAAGTTTCTCCAGAGGCAGATCGGGAGAGCCAGTGATCCCCACTATGCTGGAGAAATCGGTTTTCTGGCCATCCAGGGAGCACACACTGTTCTAACTTGTAGAGTGCATAATGAAGTGGTTGCATCCACCTTGTCAGACACCAGACTGTCTTGGACAAGCTGCTCAGTAAGTGATTAGAACATTTCGGAGATGCCAACATAGTAATTATCCTTAAACATTTGGGGGCGGGGAGCTCCACAAGAGGGGTTTTAATTGATAGTACAGGGAAGGTTCAGAATGGTATCCTGTGGTAGCCCTACACTGAAGGATGTCAGCCCTGGGTCTTCTGGGTCAGTAACCAAGGTACCCATTTCCATGGAGGGCATTGCAGAGACACTCCTTTGTGAGGCTAGGAGCAGCTTGGAAAACAGAGTTGATGCCCACCTGGGAGCCACTGACATGTCCGGTCTATTTTCACAACATGCCCATCAAGGAAAGTGAGAAGAAGGCAGGTCCCCACATCCCCTTGCCGTGCAGGAGTGCAGTGATTCTGTCCCATAGCACATGTTCCCTCCTCCTCGCCCCCAAGCTTGTCAGTGCTACCTGAGCTTCTGCTTGTGGATGCTGTGTGCTGCTCTCTTTGATGAGACACTGGGCGGTGTCCTTCTCTAGCCATCCAGATTAAGAAGAATCTCTGCCCTACTGTGGTGAGTGTTTTGCTTCATCACTGGAGTTGAAGTGAGGCAGGTAACTTCTGTGAAGCCCCAAGTGCAGAGTCTGGTCTGGAGCGTCCTTGTTTCTCTCCTAGTGTATTGACAAGGCCAGGGACCTGCTGGATGCTGAGCTGACTGCCATGGCAGGAGAGAGCTACAGCCGAGCCTATGGGGTGAGTGTTGAGTAGTCTGCACACTGTCAGCATCTATGGCTTTAATGAGAGGGCTGGAGAGGACACAGCAGGGTGCTGAGAACTTGCTGTTTCCGGGGTTACCAGAAGGAGTGGTTTGGGTTCCCTCAGCTTGGGGGTTCTCTGGGTAGTAATTAGGGTGGAATGTGATCTGCTCCCATCAGGCCATGGTTTCTTGCCACATGCTGTCTGAGCTGGAGGAGGTTATCCAGTACAAACTTGTCCCTGAGCGGCGGGAGATCATCCGCCAGATCTGGTGGGAGAGACTGCAGGTAAGCCGGAGACAGCCCCAGTTCCCACCTCAGCCTGCCCAGGGCCTCATGAGCACTTGCACCCCCACCACCTTTTCTGTTCTCCTCTACCACCTCTTCGAAGCAGAACCTTCGAAAGCTTGTCACCTCAGCTGTGGCTGTGAGAGAATGACCTCTTGAGCAGCCTCCTTTGGGACTTTTCTAGAAATGGAAGAAAGTGTGTTTAAGCAAGTGACACTTAGGATCACCATGTGGAAATTGTAAAATCAGAGTCATTGGTTCTCAGTGCTCCAGTTGAGGCCTCCACACAGTGGATATACACCCAGGTTCTGAATCTCTCCTGGCTCCCAAATGACTCAACTGAGAAGCAGCCCTCTAAGTGTACTTACTGGCCACCAGCATCCGACCCTCTCAGCGGAGTTACTGGGTCTTCTGAGACAGAAACCCCTGCTTGTGGCAACTGCTTAGTCAGACTCATCCCAGCACTTCCGTTCAGGCCTCAGAGAGACTTTCCCAAGGTTTCCACCAACATTTCAGGGTGGCATTCTGATCATGGCAGCATGAGGAAGGAGCCATCACCACCTCTACGAGGGTCTCAAGTGCCCCTGAAGAAGCAGCCTGTCCCCCTAGTCCTTGAGAAGTTGGAGGGAAAGATCAGCAAAGAACAAACAGGCTAGGAGTGTGGTTCAGAGATAGAGCACTTTCCTGACATTCCCAGGCCCTGAGTTCCATCTCCTGTACCACACACACACCTGAGGACACACTGCTAAAAAACCACACACACAGCTGCTCAGAAACCACACATGAATGCACACACACTGCTCAGAAACCACACACACACCTGAGCACACAGTGCTCAGAAACCACACATGGGTACACATACACTGCTTGGAAACCACACACCCACCTGTGCAAACACTGCTCAGAAACCACACACCCACCTGTGCACACACTGCTCAGAAACCACACACACACCTAGCACACACTGCTCAGAAACCACACACCCACCTGAGCACACACTGCTCAGAAACCACACACACACCTGAGCACACACTGCTCGGAAACCACACACACACCTCTGAGCACATGCTGTTCAGAAACCACAGGTGTGCACAAATGCTCAGAAACCACACGTAAGTGCTCATACACTGCTCTAGAAACCACATATAAGTGCTCATACACTGCTCAGAAACCACACATAAGTGCTCATACACTGCTCAGAAACCACACGTATGGACACACTGCTCTGAAAGCCACTGGCCTCCCTGATGTCACAATCACTCCCTTGGATTTTAAGCTATTTCTTCTTGGTTACATCCACACCTAATTCCCACTTCCCTCTCCAGCCCAGTCAAGGTTTATGCCTCCAGGCTTTTTAGTAGGCTGTGACAAACTCTTAGACTCCAGGCTGCATTCCTGTCTAGGAAGCTCAGGGCACATTCCACTGGACAGGAAAGAGCGCTGGGCACAGTCATTGTGGCTCTGAAGTGAGCACATACAGTTCTTCTACATGTTTTATTAGTAATTATAAAATGCCCAGTGAATGTTTTGATGGAAAGTTGTCTCCTGGGCACTAGAAAGAATTCCACAAGGGAAAGACTTCCCACTTGGCTTGTACACACCCTGGTGTTTTAAGTGCCTGTAGTGGGGTGTGGAACTTCCAAATCAGGGAGCTGATGACCTTCAGACATTGTGACATGGGGAACTTAGAAATATAGAGTTGAAAGGGGTATGATGGAATGAGATGGAAGGGAAGGCTCATGCTGGCTTCACTGAATTCAGGGCACTGCCGTCGCCTTCCTGAGCCCTGTCTTCAGACAGCAAGATGCTCTTCAGCCTTCAGGGACCAAATGCCTGCTGCCTGTGGGAGGAGCTAGCCGGTGGTGAGAAGTAATCAAAACAGTCACTCGGTGTACTTTTTCCTAACTTTCCAAATCATTGTTGTCAACCTCGTGGGCTGGGAAGCGCTTACCTAAAGCTGGAAATAGAGTTGCCCTGCTGGAAACTTGGCTCTGGAAGATGGCATGCAATCAAAACACTCAGTGACCTGCCAGGGCTGGAAAGCTGCCATGTTTGTGGTCAAGTCATTTCAGATCCTTAAATCCACTGTTTGCCACGAGGCAGTTGAAGAGGTCAGCCTTAGCTCCATGTCTTTTTGCCTCGGATTCCCAGGTCAGGCCCATTGTGCACCTTTCTGCTATTCCATACAGAAGCCAGAGATCACTGTCACTGGGTTTTGGGTTTGTGAAATTCACACATAAGGTGGAGAACTCAGGAACACATTTCCCTCCTGAGTGTGACTTTTTGTCAGCCAGGCTGGGAAAGTTCACTTAACGCCTAGCACTCATTTGATAGAAAAATCCGTGTAGGCTGGGATGATGACTCGGTGATAAAAGTGCTTGCTGCCAAGCCTGGTGTCCTGAGTTTGAGTCCCTGGGACCTACATGGTAGAGGGAGAAAACAGCTGACTCCCTCCAGCCGTCCTCTGTCTTCCACGCATACACGCCATAGTGAGCACATATAATGCACTAAGGTGGAAAAAAAGATCAGCTTAACCCCTGTGATAATGATAATTATAAAGAATTCACATGGAAGTAAGCTAATCAGCTCCTTCTTTACTTTTGTTTCTTTTGGTTTGGGGGGAGGGACATTGATTTGTTTATTTTGTGAATATGAGTATTTTCTCTGCATGTATGTCCATGCACCATGTATGTGCTAGTTCCTGTGGAGGCCAGAAGAGGGTGTCAGATCTCCTGGAACTGGAATTATAGATAGTTGTGAGCTGCCCTGTGGGTGCTGGGAACTGAGCCTAGGGCCTCTAAAGAGCAACCCGTGTTTTAACCACTAAACCATCTTTCCAGCCCGTTTTATTTTTGAGATGGGGTCTTTACCATGTAGCTCTAGCTAGCCTGAAACTTGCTCTATAGACTAGTCTCAAACTGACAGAGATCTCCTGTCTCTGCCTCCCAAGTCCTGGAGTTAGAGGCATGTGCCACCAAGGCCGTAGCTACTTCCTTTTCTATATGTATATTTTTTCTTTATCTATATTTTTTTTGGACATAATAAAAATGAGAAGAGAATCTAAGATAGCCAATGAAATTCCACCAAGAAACTCACCTATATAGAGGTGCAGGCCCAAGCTTTACTAACTTGAAAAATAGATGGCCAACCAGCTAAGAACACTGGCTACTCTTCTAGAGGAGGCAGGTTCAGTTCTAAGCACCCATGTGGCAGCTCACAACTGTCTGTAACTCAGTTTTAGGGGATCCAATGTCCCCTTCTGTGTGGCACACTTGTGGTACACAGAAATTACACATGCAGACACAACAGCCATACACATAGAATAAAATTTTAAAAAGAACAAGTGAGCCCAGCATCTAGGAGGTAGACAGGCAGATCTTTGTGAGTTCCAGGCCAGCCTGGTCTACATAGTGAGTTCCTGGACAGCCAGGGCTACATAGTAAGACCCTGTCTCAAAAACAAAGGGACAAGTGAAACAGAACACTGACTTTGAATTCAGTACTCAGGAGCTCTGGATAATTTAGTTGGTAAACAGTCGTGAAGACTGGAGTTTCGTGATCCCGGGCACCCATGTAAAAGCTAGGTGTGGTAGCATGCACCTGTAATCCCAGCACTGGGGAGACAGAAATGGGAGCATCCAGGGTTTGTAGCCAGCCAGTCTAGCTGAATCAGTGAGCTCAAAGTTCAGAGAGAGACTCTGTATTAGAGGGTAAGATGTAAGAAGCAGTTGAGGAGTTTACCACACACACACACACACACACACACACTCTCTCTCTCTCTCTCTCTCTCTCTCTCTCTCTCTCTCTCTCTCTCTCTCTCTCTCTTTCTCCCTACCCCCCCCAACCATTGGAGACAGCAACATAACTTAAATAAAAGCACTTTCTGTCATGTCTGCCTGCCTGAATTCAGCATGGTAGATTAGATAACGGCTCCCACAAACTGTCCTCTGACCTCTGCATGCATGTTGTAGCTTATGCATGCCTATGTACTTACAAACAAATCAAAAAATTATTTATTTACAACCCACAAAAAAATGTAAATAATTTAATTTACCCTTTACCACAGTCCTTTGAAATTGATACTATTTTCATTCTGATCCACAAGAAGGTCAGAAAGGTTAAGTAACTTTCCCAGAGTCACAGAGTAATGGACAGCACCAGGACTCGGCTCCAGGCACCACACCCTCCTGCTCCTCCGGTTGTTGACAAGCCCCTGGGGGGTTCATTCACAGTGAGCAGACATGGCTGTTGCTGCAGGCTTCCAGGTGGAACAGAGGACGGGTCTAACCCTCACTTCTGAACACTGCAGGGCTGCCAGCGTATTGTGGAGGACTGGCAGAAGATCCTCATGGTCCGCTCCCTTGTGGTCAACCCTCACGAGGACATGAGGACCTGGCTCAAGTACGCAAGCCTGTGTGGCAAGAGCGGCCGACTGGTGAGTAACCCACCACTACAGGGGTGGTGCCCTGCCCGGTTCTCTGTGTAACTTGCCCTCTTGTTTTTAAGGCTCTTGCTCATAAAACCTTAGTGTTGCTCTTGGGAGTTGATCCATCTCGGCAACTTGACCATCCTCTGCCAACAGTTCACCCTCAAGTGACCTATGCCTACATGAAAAACATGTGGAAAAGTGCCCGCAAGGTATGTCCCCTCCCCACCCAACAGAGGCCATCTGATGTGTTTCCTGCCAGGAGTCGGTGTCCTTACCATACCTACAGTATTGGGGCCTTCTTCTGCTTTCACAGCGTGAGTCACAGCAGGGTAGAGACACATGGACCTTTGGTCAAACCGATGCTTGTAGTCACAGTTGTCGTGGTTAGGAGCTGCAGAGTGCTGCCCCGAGAGAAAAGGCTGACCATTTGGCACTAAAGTCTTTATTCATGAAATGACAGGCTAGAGCTTTTCTAAGACCAGCTGGGTCTCTCTCTCAGACTTCTGGTCTCCTTTCCTGTCATCGGTTTAGACTCAATGCATCAGCACGCAGGGAGAAATGCTGCAGCCAGGGGGAATTCGCTGAAGCCAGTGTAGAATTCCTCCTGTTTACAGACAAGGCCTTGGGAAACCTACGAGCTCCTGGTTTTTCTTTGGAAGCCGTCTCTGAAGGATGGTGGCAATTTACAAAACACAGGCTTCAGAGACAAAATCGTTCTTGGGCCCCCTGTCATCCTTCCCAAAAGGAGAGCACTCAGCCTTCTCCCCACTGCAGTCCTGCAGTGCTCCCTAAGGGAGAGCACTCAGCCTTCTCCCCCGACTACAGTCCTGAAGTGCTCCCTAAGGGAGAGCACTCAGCCTTCTCCCCCGACTACAGTCCTGAAGTGCTCCCTAAGGGAGAGCACTCAGCCTTCTCCCCCACTACAGTCCTGAAGTGCTCCCTAAGGGAGAGCACTCAGCCTTCTCCCCCGACTACAGTCCTGAAGTGCTCCCTAAGGGAGAGCACTCAGCCTTCTCCCCCGACCACAGTCCTGCAGTGCTCCCTAAGGTGGTTGACTTGGGTGACACTACCCGGAATGAAGTCAGTAGCCAGGTGCCTGCTCTTGAACTGGGCTTTGCCTCCCCACTAATGGTCTGCCCTCCCAGTGTGCAGTTTGGGGGTTCTGTTTGTCTTTCCTGTTTTGTGTTTCAGTCTCTGAGCCTCCTTGGCCAGAGCAGTTCTGAGTCAGAGCCTAACCTCTGCAGGCAAGTGAGGAAAACGGAAGGTTCTGGGTCTAAAGTCTCCGGCTCCCTCTGTGTGCCCTTTGAGTGCTTGTCTTCCTGAAGGAGCAGAAACCTTTAGATACGTTAACCAAGGAGTGACTTAGTTCAGGGTAACAACCACATCCCAGACGATCCAGTGTATGGACTTTTCTAAGTCACACAAATTCTGGGGAGATTCACGATGTAGAAACCTATCTGAAGGAAGAGAGCTAGTGATGTCACAGAATCACAGTTGAGGGTCCACCCAAGGCGAGCGCCTTAGTGTGCTGCTGAGCTGTCACTGTGGAGCCATCCTTCCTGCCCTGCCACCAAGCTCATACCTCTCTGACTTTCCAAAGACAAAGCAGGGACTTGCAGGCCCTGCCCTGCAGGAAGGCATCGGATAGGTGTATGCCTGTGTTCCTAGCTAAGACGTACAGCAGGATCTAGAGACAGGCCGATCCTGCTGTGAGAATTCATTCCTGCCCTAAACCACCCCAGTGTGGGACTGTAGAGCTAGAGCACTGTACCTGGCCCCAGCTCTGTGGCCCTGCGAGACCGGCCTCTTCCTCTCATGGACTGCCACTTCATTTCCCGAGGAGAAGAAGTTACTTTTCCCCTCTTTGTTTCTAAAATAACAGAAATGTTAAGTAGAATGTTTTCTATTCCTTGCCCTGGAGAGAGTAGAAAGGTGGTGGATTCACTCACGCTCCATAAACTTACATGTAGCTTTCCACCCACATTGATACCCAGCAACACTGTCCTGGCAGTTAGGTTTTCTTCAGCCCCTTGTTAAGGCCACCACAAAGAATTTAAGCTGTCACAAGGCTGTGGTGGCACACACCTTTAATCCCAGCTTGCAGGCATACAGATCTCTGTGAGTTCGAGGTCAGCCTGGTCTACAGAGTGAGTTCCAGGACAGCCAAGGCTGCACAGAGAAACCTGTATTTGAAAAAAAAAAAGGTTTAAACTGTCTGGATTGCCTGTGACAAATAGCATGAGGCCTCTGAACACCTGGCACCAAAGCTCCCGGTATAGTTCCCGCCTGCTTGGCAAACACTTGAGGACACTGAGTTAGCAGTCCCCTTTCAGAGGTAAGTCTGGTCAGTGTAGCCATCCTAGAAGGAAAACTAGAGCTATGTGGCAGATGCTAACCTTGGTCAAGGCCAGTAGGGAGCAGTGAGCTGTGAGGGCAGATGCCTGCAGCAAACAGGAGTATAGCTCATTTAGGGGTGTCAGTGTGTCTCCCCATTCATTATATCTCATTCTTGTCAGCGTGTCTCATTCATGGCTCACCTGTCTGCTGGCAAACTGTCACGTCATTCAGGCTCTGGCTTAAAGGAGCTCTCTCGTGCTCTCTCTCTCTCTCTCTCTCTCTCTCTCTCTCTCTCTCTCTGTCTCTCTTTCTCTCTGTTTTTGTGTTTGTTTTTACTTTGTATTAACTAAATTTGTTCTTAAATAATTTCATACATGTATACAATGTATGATGACCCAGCTCACCCCAATTTACCCCCTCCTCCTCACAGATGTCTCTCGTTCATTTTTCTATTTGTTTTGTGACCCACTGAGTTTAGCTAGGGCAATGTACAACTATGTGTTTAGAGCTGTCCAGTTTATGATACATACAGGCTCAACAGTGGGTGCCCAAAAGGAGGCAGTGATCCCCCTGCAGAATCTGTTAATAGCCAATAGTTCAAAGCTAAATGATGGGGCCCAGTGAGCCCCTCCTCTTTCCGCAACTCATTGTTGATGGGGCCAGTCGTGTGGACCCAGTGTAGATAGCCACAGTTGTTGTGAGGTGCTTATCAGAATGTTTATATCGAATCTAAAGGATGGCATTTCACAGCCCTTCACCCTGTGTTCTTGCCTTTCCATACTGCCTTATTCTTCCTCCACAGTGTGCACTGAGCCTTAGGGGGAGAGGTGTAATACCTCATTTAGGGAGCCCAGAACCATCACTCACTTTCAGCATCTTGGGAAGCTAGGAGCCTCTGCATTCGCTTGCACTCAGCCTCAGCAGAGCTTCTCTGATCAAGACTGAGAGCAACTTTTGTCTGTGGCTGTCAGCACAGATACTTAGACGGCAGTTTGATTGTTATGTCCGTTTTGCTCAGGGGACAGGGACAAATGCCATATGTTTTTGTTTTTATGTGACAGTCTCACTGTGTACTACAATAGACTGGCCTTCTAGCTGATCTTTAAATCTGTACTTTTGTGGTAGTGAAGTCTTCAACTGCCGTAGTGTTTTACATACCTTCAAAATTTTACTAGCTAGAAACAGTTCCCATCAACCTAATTTCCCTTGGGGCAGCACTCTGTTAGTAAAGTAAGCTCTTGTTTTAGATTGCTTCATCTGAATTGTTACCTGGGTTGGTCAGACATGTAGGTTTCCCAGGACTTATTAAAGTGATAATTAGAGTTGGCAGGGGAAAGCTAAAATGTGAGTAAATTATGAACGTTCTGGAATAACCCAGCTCTCTCCAGGCAGAATGCCCTGTTCTCTGTCCAGTGGGGTCCTCACCCTGTACCTCAGGGTACTCTTTTTGGAAAGTGCTGGCTTAGGTCCCCTGACAGGTTGGGCAACATGCCAAGTGGCTCTCTGTGCCTTTGTCCTGCTACAGATCGATGCCTTCCAGCACATGCAGCATTTTGTCCAGACCATGCAGCAACAGGCCCAGCACGCCATTGCCACTGAGGACCAGCAGCACAAGCAGGAGCTGCATAAGCTCATGGCCAGGTAAGCCCTGCCTGCCATCCAGCGCTTCTGCAAGGGCACACTCATGGCACCTGGAGTAGCTGCTGCTGACCTCCCTCAATTTTCTGCAGAGGATCCCAGGCAGCCATCGGCTCATCTGCTGCAGTCTCTGCCCTTACTTCCCAGAGCACTCATGTGCTAGCCTCCAGCTGCCGTCCAGCTGTGGGATTCAGTGCCTTCCACACACATTTGCTAATTTTGCATTTATATATTTGTGTGTGTGTGTTTATGTATGTGTGTGTGTGGTTTGTGTGTACTCTCGAGTCACAGCATGCATGTGGAGATCAGAGGACATCTTGCAGAGTCAGTTCTCTCCTCCTCCCACCATATGAGTTCCAAAGATTGAACTCAGGTCATCAGAGTTGGTGGCAAATGTCTTACCCACTGAGCCGTCTCACTGACTCAGGTCAGGCTTCTTGTTTTAAAATGGTACCTACATTGCTGATTTGTGCATAGCCCTGACCCCAGGTAGGTTAGTCTCTGTGCCTCTTACTACAAGAGCACTATTTCCTAGGGTGATGAGAGGTGTAGCAGCCCAGCACCAAGCACAGAGAGCAGTGCCTAGAGTAGAGTGTCAATCAGCAGGTGCTAGCATTAGCATCGTTGCTGTCTGGAAAGGAGGGGAGGAGGAGGAAAAATCAATGAGAAAAAACGTAGGCAACTGCTGTCCTCCACAAAGCTTGGTTATAGAGTCACGCAGGTACACCTGTACCAGTACCTGATTCATGCTGTCATTGGAAGACACAGATCCTGAAGAAAAGACACTTCACTTCTAAGATTTTTCTACAGAACCCCTTCCCCTTCCTTTCATGTGGTTGAACATTCATCGGTTGCCTCTTGAATGCAAGAGTAAATGTTCGAAATCTTTAGGGCACCCCTAGCAGTCTACTGCTCTCCTTCAGGGCCTTTGATGGGAGGGAACAGCATAGGGTCTTGCTTCTCTCTTTTCAGATGTTTCCTGAAACTTGGGGAGTGGCAGCTGAACCTTCAGGGCATCAATGAGAGCACCATCCCCAAGGTGCTGCAGTACTACAGTGCCGCCACCGAGCATGACCGCAGCTGGTACAAGGTGAGGACGGGCCAGCACTGGCTCCCGGCCCCTCAGTTGTCCACACGGAGAGCTCTGAATCCTGCACCCTATTTGAGTTCTTCCATGATCTCATGGTCACAGCCAGGCTCCTGAAATGCCTGAAGTCTGTCAGAGGCCCAAGGAGCCTGTGCTTTCCCTCGTGAATCCCAGAGCAGCAAAGGTGCTGATTGAGGCTTTGGTTTAAGAAACACTTCCAGTGATGCCCTTGTTCCGAGTGGCGCTGGGGCCGCAGCTGTCGCCTATCATCCTAGGACCATCTGGGCACATGGCTGCTCTCCAGAACTGTCTTCCCTTGGGTCATCTGTACCCCGAGCTTCTTTGTGACTTCTGTCCCTGACTCTTCCTCTGCTGGGAATTTAGACTTTCGTTTTTACTGGAAAGATCTAGAAAATATCCTGTTATATTACCAGAAACCTTTCTGAAAGACAAACAGTTATAAAATGTATGACAGAAGTGGCTAGCTGGTGCAGGGGAATTCCTGCCTGGCTAGCTGGTGCAGGTGGTGTTCCTGACTAGCTTGTTGGTGCCGGGGGTGTTCCTGACCGGGTGCAGGATTATTCCTGGAAGCCCATGTTTTTGGGGAGCACATACTCTTTTTCTCCCCCACCTTTCTGATGGCTTCTGGGTAATAGCTTAGTTTAGCAATATCATCAATTTCTTTCCAAACTGCATATTTACTAGTAACTTATAAATTATTCCCTCTGGGATCATAGTTGATCTGAAGACCATAGAAAGATTTATAATAAAAAGTATTTATCCTGCCGGACAGTGGTGGCACACACCTTTAATCCCAGCACTCGCACTCAGGAGGCAGAGGCAGGTGGATCTCTGTAAGTTCAAGGCCAGCCTGGGCTACAGAATGAGTTCCAGGAAAGATGCAGAGCTACACAGAGAAACCCTGTCTCGAAAAACCAAAAAAAAAAAATTAAAAATTTATCCTCTGCAGATGTTTTATGCTGATCTGAAAACTGCACTTTGGCTGGGGATATATATAGCTCAGTGATTGTTTCCCTACCTAGCATGCACAAAGCAGTGGGATCCATCCCCAGCAACATATACATGCGCACGCACGCACGCACGCACGCACGCATGCACGTACATACACAGAGTGCTGGTCTGTGATAGGAATAATGATCCCCCTCCCCAGATAGCTGCATGTCCAAATCTGGAAAAGTAATCAAATGAAGTTTTGCTTAGTGAGACCTTGTTCATCAGCTCACAAACCACCTGTAACTCTAGTTCCAGGGGATCTGGTGTCCTCTTCTGATTTTCACAGGTACCAGGCATGCATGTGCTGCATATACATATATGCAGGCAAAACATCTAGTAACATAAAATAAATCGGAAGAAGATGAGCTAAAACTCAGGAAGCCTCCCTTTCTCCCAGATGAAATCGACTGCCTTGGCCCATCACGTCCACTCCACTTGGCCAGCTCTCTCTCTCCTCTGGGCCCCAAGCTGCAGGCACACACGTGTTTCCTAGGGTTCTTCGCTATGCCCTCCAGGCACCTGTCTTTTTTCTCCTGCCAGGAAGACCCCCCCCCCATCATCTCTCTCCTCCCCTCCTTGCCTGACTTCTGTGTAAGGCTAAGTCTCCTTTCTTTATGGAGCTCTTCAGATCACTGGCGTTCCCATTGCCACCTCTTCCACCCCATCAGCCTGCAGAGTCTGTAGGCCGTAAGGTTTGTAAGCAAGCACCCCTTGCCTCAATGTCCCTTGAGGCAAGCAGTGTGCACTGGCCGCCTCAGTGTCCCTTGAGGCAAGCAGTGTGCACTGCCCCTCTTGCTGTGACACAGTGCTTACTGTTAAGCTTAGTTCCACTGGTGCTCAGGAGATGGTTGAGTCACATTGGTCACAGGCCGCTTCCTGAGTGTCTGTAGATGTAGCGTCTCATCCTACTGATCTCAAGGCCCCATCCTCAGAACAGACTCAGAGTGTCAAGCTCTGCCTCCTCGACACTAGCCTTACACTTCTCTGAGCCTTGCACTGGATCAGAGCGACCCTTGTCTGCCCTTGACTCTCGCCCTGTGCTCCTAGGCTTGGCATGCATGGGCAGTGATGAACTTTGAAGCTGTGCTGCACTACAAACATCAGAACCAAGCCCGGGACGAGAAGAAGAAACTGCGTCACGCCAGTGGAGCCAACATCACCAATGCCACCACTGCTGCCACCACAGCCGCCTCTGCCGCTGCTGCCACAAGCACAGAGGGTAGCAACAGTGAGAGCGAGGCTGAGAGCACCGAGAACAGCCCCACCCCCTCCCCTCTGCAGAAGAAGGTCACCGAGGTAACCTCCTCCTCACTCAGAACTGGCCAGAGCACAGCTCTGCACTGTCTATCTGAGATAGTCGGGAAGCTCCGAGAAGCCTGAGGCTTTCTCTGAGGCAGGATGGGCCGGACACACTGCCTGGCTGGCCTTACTGTGTAGCAGAGGCTGTGCTCCGTGAGTGCATGCATGTTGGGGAGCTGCTGTCAGCTGAAGAAAGGCTCCTTGCTTCCCACAGAGATGAGCTCATCCCCTCCATGCACTGCCCTTGTGTGTGGGTGGCTACTACAGCTGCAGGGCCATTCTGAGGACAGAGCCTTGGGGATCTGTCCTCTGCCCTGCGCTTTCCATCTACCTCCCCTGGGCCTGTCAGTCCAGAATGCAACAGAGCAGCCAGCAAGTACAAAGAACAGCATGTTCAGGGCCTCTGCTCCACTCCTACTGCCCTGCTCAGGAAGCCACATTATGCCAGGATATGATTATGAAAACAGTTGCCACTGTGGAATGCATTCTGTATGTCATTAGCCCCCAAGCATAAGTGTTCTCACACTCCTAACTACCCTCCGAGGCGGGCGCCATCAGTGTACAGCTGTGCCCGCTTTGCAGATGAGAGAGTTGAGACCAAGAGTGTCAGTAATACACTTGTGTTTCAACAGGATTTGTCCAAAACCCTCTTGTTGTACACTGTCCCAGCTGTCCAAGGCTTCTTCCGTTCTATCTCCTTGTCAAGAGGCAACAATCTCCAGGATACACTCAGGTACGGAGTAAGGGGAGGGTGTTGCTCTGAAAGGCCTTATCAGTGGCAGGACATAAAAGCCACCCATCTGGTGTCTTCGTATTCCCCATCTGGTCGGGACAGTCCCGGTCAGCATATGGGCCTTTGTTCTCCTGTCCTTTGAGACATGACAGCCGACCAGGCCTCACACATGAGGCTGAAACCGTGGAGATGAAGGAGAAGTGAGAAAGGGGAGGCTGCCTGCCGTTCATCCTGGGGCCTGACTGGTCTGACTCGCCAGCCTCACTGCAGCACCTCCTTCCACGTGTCCAGACCCTGCCCCGCTCATCTCTGCAGCTGAGCTTGTACCTCAGTGGCCCTGACAGACCTGGGGTGAAACCTTGGGCTGATCGTTAGCGATCCCTCACAAGCTCTGCCACCCGTCAGCCTTAAAGGTGAAAGGCAGACAAGCTAGGAAACCTAATTCTGACTCTCTCCTGTCTCCCCAGAGTCCTCACCTTGTGGTTTGATTATGGTCATTGGCCAGATGTCAATGAAGCCTTAGTGGAAGGGGTGAAGGCCATACAGATTGACACTTGGTTACAGGTGAGAACCCGGTGACAATGAGGATGGGTCACAACCTCTCCCGCTTGTCTCCTCTTGAAGTCCCCAGTGGTCACAGTAGCAAGGCAGCCTGTGCTGTAAGCTATAAAGAAGCACAGCTTGGTCCCACGGTCCAGGGAACTGAGACCTGCTAGATCAAAGCATATGCCTGAAATCCCAGCACATGGGAGATTGAGGCAAAAGGATCATGACAAGCCTAGGCTGCATGAGACCTTGTCTCCAAAACAAAAAAAAAATCAGTCTTCTTTCCTATGCCTCACATGCTGTGCATCGTGTCTTCCTGCATACCAGGTTATCCCTCAGCTCATTGCAAGAATTGACACGCCCAGACCCTTGGTGGGCCGGCTCATCCACCAGCTTCTCACCGACATTGGTCGGTACCACCCCCAGGTACGTGCCAACATTTTCTCATGAAACCCCTGATGGTTGGTTTGGTGGCTAACCTTTCCTAAAGCTGCTCAAGAGACAGTGTGGGACTGGGAGCTAATGCGTCACCCAGTGCTGGCAGTGTCCAGCGAGCAGGGGCCTTCCTCTCCCGGTGCAGTGGCCCCTTCCCTAATGTCCACCAGCTAATGCTCTCCTCACCACTTCTTTGCCATGCTCCTCAAAATACACCAGGTCTTGTACACGTTGTCCTTTGCAAGTATCCCTCTGCTTGCTTTAGGCCCTCATCTATCCGCTGACGGTGGCTTCTAAGTCTACCACAACAGCCCGTCACAACGCAGCCAACAAGATCCTGAAGAACATGTGTGAGCACAGTAACACCCTGGTCCAGCAAGCCATGATGGTGAGTGTGTCTGGAGCCTCTCTCCCTCAGCGTGGCACCACCCTCTCCTTCTCTCCCAAGGGTAGCTTACCTGTGGCCTTCCTTCTTTCTCCCTCTGATCAGGTGAGTGAAGAGCTGATCCGAGTAGCCATCCTCTGGCACGAGATGTGGCATGAGGGCCTGGAAGAGGCGTCGCGCCTGTACTTTGGGGAGAGGAATGTGAAAGGCATGTTCGAGGTGCTGGAGCCCCTGCATGCTATGATGGAGCGGGGCCCCCAGACTCTGAAGGAAACATCCTTTAATCAGGTACAGGGACGTTCTCCTCCCCTCACCAGACTGCTTCCCCTCTGACCTTCCTACTGCCCTTAAAAGTTGCACCCAGCAGAGGTCACAGCATAGAAAACCATAATCCCAACACTCTGTGCAAGAAGATTGCAAGTTGAAGGCCAGCCTAGACATAGAACTCATGCCCAGAAAAACAAAGCAAAACAAAAATCTAGTTGTTGCAATGACCATATTTTTTTAAAAAAAAATTACTGGCTTTTTTTTAAGCTTTATTTATTTATGTATATGAGTGTTTTGTCTGTATCTATGTACACTAGAAGAGGGCATCTGTTCCCATGGGTACAGTTGTAGATGTTGTGAGCCTCCATGTGGGTGCTGGAAATTGAACTCAAGACCTGGAAGAATAGCCAATGCACTGAGCTCTCTCTCTAGCCCTTTAAATTATTGTCATTTTCTTGACATGCTGGGGGGCGGGATCAAACCCAGGGTCTCGCACATGACGGGCAAGCACTGCCCCACCAAGCTGCTCCTTCAGCTGCTGAACTTTGAACTGGAATTCCTCCAGGGGTCATCTTATTTCCTCTGCTGCTAGGCCGTTCCCTCCTGGAACCTTCACACCTCCTCAGGCACCCTGGGGGTCTGTGTGGTCGGCTTGGGGATTGAGTCTCCTAGGGTCATGGCCACTTGGGTGACTTGAAACTGTGTCCTGCTTCCCCCCTCAGGCATATGGTCGAGATTTAATGGAGGCACAAGAGTGGTGCAGGAAGTACATGAAATCAGGCAATGTCAAGGACCTCACCCAAGCCTGGGACCTCTATTATCACGTGTTCAGACGGATCTCCAAGCAGTTACCCCAGGTAGGCTCTTGAGGCTCCCTCCTGGGTTGTCTGTCAGCAGAGTGCCTTGTGAGCTCCTGGGCTCGTCCTGTGCATCTGGCTTCACTTGTGCTGAAGACTTTAGGGCAAGCAATTCCTTGTTGCTATTTAATGAAAGGAAAATACTTAAATTGTGCTTCAGTTCCCCTTGCGAGGTAGAAGTCTAAATCCTTTCCTAACTATTCACAGCTCACATCCCTGGAGCTGCAGTATGTTTCCCCCAAACTTCTGATGTGCCGGGACCTTGAATTGGCTGTGCCAGGAACATATGACCCCAACCAGCCAATCATTCGCATTCAGTCCATTGCCCCATCTTTGCAAGTCATCACGTCAAAGCAGAGACCCCGGAAGTTGACCCTGATGGGTAAGGACCAAGCACACCTCCTCTGCCCTGCCTAAGTTCCCTTTCTTCTGAAATGATTGCCTGCCATTTCACCTGCTGCAGCCCCCATCTCTGTCAGGAGAGAGGGAGGACAGTGAATCTGTTGGTTTTTTGCTCTTTTAGGGGGCCCGCCACCCAGCTCCCAAAAAATCACACATGGAGGCTTATTCTTAATTAAAAATGCCTGGCCTTAGCTTGGCCTGTTTCTTGCCAGCTTTCCTTAACTTTAAATTATCCCATCTATCTTTTGCCTCTGGACTTTTCTCTTACTTCTGTAAATCTTACTCTTACTCCGCGGCTTGCTGTGTGGCTGGGTGACTGGCCCCTGGAATCCTCCTCCTTCTCTGGCTACTTCTCCTTTTCCTTTTCCTCCCAGATTTCTCCTTCTATATATTCCCTCTGCCTGCCAGCCCCGCCTGTCCTCTCTCCTGCCTTGCTATTGGCCGTTCAGTTCTTTCTATCAGACCATCAGGTGTTTCACACAGGCAGAGGAACACAGCTTCATGGAGTTAAGCAAATGCAACATAAACAAAAGTAACACCCCTTAAAATAATATTCCCCAACAAATCTCCTCCTGTTACGTCTTCTAAGACTCCTTGTTTGCCCAGCACCTTCCTTGTTGAAGTGAAGCAACAGTTTGTTTGTTTATTCATTCATTCATGGATTTTTTTTTTTTTTCAAGACAGGGTCTCACTATGTAGCCCTATGTGTCCTGAAACTCATGATGTAGACCAGGTTAGCCTCAAACACTCAAGATCTGCTTACCTCTGCCTCCAGAGTGCTGGGATTAAAGGCATTCACTACTATGCCTGGCTTCCTTTCTCACTCTTTCTTTTTTCTTTAGGTTTTTCAAGACAGGGTTTCTCTGTGTAGTTTTGGTGCCTATCCTGGATCTCTCTCTGTAGACCAAACTGGCCTTGAACTCACAGAGATCCTCCTGGCTCTGCTTTATATAGACCTATAGGACTATATAAACCAGGCATGGTGGCACACATTTATAATCCGAGCACTCAGGAGGCAAGGGCAGGAGGATTACTACAAGTTCAAGGTCAGAATGGGCTACATGAGACCCTGTCTCTTTAAGAAAAGAGAAGCTTAAGAAGGAACTCTTAGCAGTGAGGCTCCTCCTCCCTCTCCACCCCAGACCCACTTGCCCAGCCAGCTATGGGCAAATCCCCTGACCTCTTCATGTTTCCTGGCACCCTGCTGGTTCTCCCATTGGGCATACTTCACTTTCATTAGGGGGCCCAGGTGACTGGCCTGGAGGAGTCAGGAAAGGAGAGTGGAATGGGGAACGGGGAACCTATAGACTCTCAACACGCAATCATTCTCGGTCCTCCTGAAATAGCTCTTGTTTTCATTAGAGCAGCATTGGTTGTTGGAGACCACTGAAAGCAGAGCTGTTCTTTCCCTCAGTTCAAGGGTACAGATGCGCTTGTCTGTAGGGACAGTATGACTAGGGGGGAGAGGATTCCGCAGCACCTTGGGCTAGCTGGTGGTATTGGATAGTAATGCGAGCAGCTCTGACCCATTTCAGTTGCTCCCCGTTTCTTGCAGGCAGCAATGGGCACGAGTTTGTTTTCCTCCTGAAAGGCCACGAAGACCTGCGGCAGGATGAGCGAGTGATGCAGCTCTTTGGCCTGGTGAACACGCTCCTGGCCAATGACCCCACTTCTCTTCGGAAAAACCTCAGGTATGCAGAACACTGAGAGGCGGAGCTCTCAGGGCCCTTCCCATTCCATCCTATGCTGTCCATGGAATCATGTGTCTCCACAGACTTTAAAATTAGGTGCCTGAGCTAGGTCTGGTGGCACATGCCTGTAATCCTAGAGCTTGGGAGGTAGAGGCACAAGGATCAAGAATTCAAAGCTAATCCCAGCACTTGAGAGGCAGAGGCAGGTGGATCTCTGAGAGTTCGAGGCCAGCCTGGTCTACAAAGTGAGTTCCAGGACAGGCTCCAAAGCTACCCAGAAAAACCCTGTCTCAAAACAATGCCCCCCGCCAAAAAAAATTCAGAGCTAGCCTAGTCTACATAGAGAGCTTAAGGCCAACCTGAACTGTTGTGAAAAAGAAATCCCTCTCAGTATGGTGGCACACTCCTGTAATCCCAGCACTTAGGAAATAGGCAGGAGCAGGAGGATTGCTGCAAGCCTGGTCTAACAGGTTCCAGACCAACCAGGGCTGCATAGAAAGACCTAGTCTCAAAAAAAAAAAAGTAAAACAAAACTAACATTCAATTAAAGTATCTGGCAAGGAGCACCAAGGTGCCCAACACAGGAAGATCCTCCAGACTTTTTGGTGTGCTCCCATTGTGAAATGCCTTTAGTGAGCTCAGAAGGTAGTGCCTCGAAGATTAGACTCAAGTCCACAAATGTGATGTTCCCCTGGGACCAAAGCCAGCAAAACACTTCCTGCTGTGTCTCTGCCTCTCAGCCCATGGCTGTTCCACTGAAGTTACTCTAGCTCTATAAGTAGTCATTTGATGAATTTATGAGCTAAGTTGAGGACCACTGTGGCTTCCATGGCATCTTCTGGGGTGCCTTCTTTACAGAGGCAGCAGGGAGCTCAGGAAAGGCATTGTGTGTCCTAAGCTGATCAGAGGTGTACTTGTGTTCACTGTGCAATGACTCTCCTTCCCTGTGGCCACCAGCATCCAGAGATACGCAGTCATCCCTCTGTCTACCAACTCGGGCCTCATTGGCTGGGTCCCCCACTGTGACACCCTGCATGCCCTCATCCGGGACTACAGGGAGAAGAAGAAGATCCTCCTGAACATCGAGCATCGCATCATGCTGCGGGTACGTGCCACCATCATGCCAATGCCCTGACCCTCATGTGTACCCACACTCCAGGGTACCCACACCTGTCTGGTGGGGTGTGGTCAGATTTTTCTTGGGGCCTCCAGCTCACAAATAATGACACAGAGTGCCGGGCGGTGGTGGCGCACGCCTTTAATCCCAGCACTCGGGAGGCAGAGCCAGGCGGATCTCTGTGAGTTCGAGGCCAGCCTGGTCTCCAAAGCGAGTTCCAGGAAAGGCGCAAAGCTACACAGAGAAACCCTGTCTCGAAAAACCAAAAAAAAAAAAAAAAAAAAAATAATGACACAGAGACTTATTATGAAAGCTCGGCCTTAGCTTAGGTTTGTCCCACTAGCTCTTATAACTTAAATTAACCCATTTATTTTTATCTACATTTTGTTGTGTGGCTTGTGACCTCATCTCTCCATACTGCTCATGCTGATTCCTCCCTGTCTGACTGGCGACTCCACCTTCTTCTTTCCAGAGTTCTCTCTCTGCCCGGAAGTCCCTCCTGTCTAGCTATTGGCCGTTCAGCTCTTTATTCCCCCAATCACAGCAGTGCATTTTCACACAGTGTACACATGTCCCACAACAGTGGGATGCCACTGAGAAAGCTGTCCAGGGAATCACATTAAGCCTGTGGAAAAGGCTTAATGAAGGAACTGATAGAGCAGATAAACGCTGAGAAACAAAAGAGGAGGGCGGGCAAGAAGGCTTATCGGGGGAAGGGGCCTGCTGTGCAGCCCACCTGATGGCCCCAGAACCACAATGAAATGAGAAGTGGCTCCCAGAAATTTTCCTCTGACCTCCACATACATACAAAATAATAATACATTTTTTTTTTTTTAAATTATAAAAGTTGTCAGGCAGTGAGTGACACTTTAATCTCAGCACTTGGGAGGCAGAGGCAGGCAGATCTCTTTGAGTTCAAGGCCAGACTGGTCTACAGAGTGAGTTCCAGGAAAGGTGCAAAGCTACACAGAGAAACCCTGTCTAAAAACAAAAAAGTGCTGGGCATAGTGATTCATGACTTTAATCCTAGCATTGGGAAGGCAGAAGCAAGTAGATCTCTGTGAGTTCAAGACCAGTCTGGTCTACATAACAAATTTCAGGACAACCAGGGCTACATAATAAGACCTTGTCTTAACAAAAAAAAAAAAAAAAAAATAGCCACCACATTGTTTTTTCCCTTTCCCATGTTATTTCCTTTCTCTGTTGGCATTGCTGGTGAAATCAGAACCCAGCTCTGCCTGGCCTCAGCCTGTTCTCCTAAATGTGGGCTGGCTGTTGTGGGCTCCTCTCTCACTGACTGATCATGTCCTGATTCAGATGGCTCCTGACTATGACCACCTGACTCTGATGCAGAAAGTGGAGGTGTTTGAGCACGCCGTCAACAACACTGCTGGGGATGACCTGGCCAAGCTACTGTGGCTGAAAAGCCCCAGCTCAGAGGTATGGCCCGGGGCTCTGCAGACATTCCCACCACCACCACAGACACCCACATTTGACAGGAGTAGACTCATTTTTGTTGTGGTTAGCTGAGGAATTTTCACAAAAAGCTTTCTGAAACCTGATTAAATTGAGAATGATGGTTCATGCCTGTAAACCCAGCATTTTGGAGACTGAGGCAGGAGGATCACCATGAATTTAAGTCCATCCTTTACTACATAGAGAATTTGAAGACTATCTGAGCTATATATGAGATCCTGTCTTGGGGGATGGGAGAGAGAGTACTAGAGATATTGTTCAGTGGTTAACAGCACTGGCTCCTCTTGCAGAGGACCTCACTTAAGTTCCCAGAACTCACATGGCATCTCACAACTGTCTGTAACTCCAGTTCCAGGCATCCAACATCCTCCTGCCCGTCATAGGCATCAGGCATAGAAGTGGTGCACAGACATACATGCAAGCAAAACGCTCACACACATATAAATAAATCAGTCTTTTTTTTTTTTTTTTTTCCAAATGAAATAAAACTGGACTGGAGAGATAGCTTGGCAGGTTAATTCACTAACAAGTTGACTTCAATCCCTGGTACCCACATGATAGAAGAAGAGAACCAACTCACACAAGTTGTCCCCTGACTTCATGAGTACTGTAGCACATGCACCTGCCTCCCTGACATACGCAAATCAATAAATATGGTTTTTTAAACGTGTGTAATGGTCAGCTACTAGCTCACTGTTTTTCAGAATATCTACCCTTCCCCACTCCTAAGACTGCCTTGCTTACACACTGATCTCAGTCTCCTGGGGATTCACTCTAGAGCCATCTCATCTCTCTCTGCCTATTTAATGCAAGCTTCTTCACATTGGCTAGTTCTGTTTTTGTTTTCTACCACATAAATTTGAGGACCATTGTACTGATGTATCAGAAACAGTGCTGTTGACATTTTTTAGAATGACATTAAATGTACCAAACAACTTGGAAAGATGGTTTGTCTTCATAGTCTCAAGTGGAAATCCTGAAATGCATATTTTCACTGACATCTTCATGTTCCTAAGGAAAGGCTCATTTATTCATCCAAACACAACACGTTTCTCATAAAGTTGATTTTTGAGGCATAGTTTATAATCATAAATGGGATCTTTGTTCCATTATCCATTCTAACTGGTTATGGTGGAATCTTAAGAACAGCTCTCCTGGACTATCTATGTTGAAACTACTGACTTATAGAATGCTGATTCACGTGTGCACTTGTGTTATAGGTGTGGTTTGACCGCAGAACCAACTATACCCGCTCCTTAGCCGTCATGTCAATGGTTGGATACATTTTAGGCCTGGGAGACAGGTGAGTGCATATAATTTGTATCTTTAAGTCTCTTTCTCCAGTTGTTTTGAATAGTTTCATTTTGTTTTCTAGTGAAATGACATGACCATTGAATAAATAACTTTTATTTTTCAAAGGGCAAGCACAAATAGTTTTATCGAGAAGTAGGGTGATTGTGCCTACAGCAGGGAGGGCTCACCAAAGTGATTTATTGATTTAACAAATTCATCAATCACCACTGTGCTAAGACAGATCATTCTCTATCTATAATTGAAACCAACCAAAGTAGAACCTTAGATTATACGAAATACACCTCTAAGTGTAGTAACCAAAGCAATAATTCAGGGCTGGGGATAAGACTCAGTGGAAGCAATTGAGCCTGTATTATGAGTATTCAGAGACGGGTAATGCCTGGGGGGGCGCTCACCAACCTAAGACAGAGCGCCTTTGTGGCCTGGGCAGGCTTCTCCATGACGGGTAAGGTGACCTGCTGACGTCCCACGCAACCTAAATCAGAAGCTCATTTTTTAGTAAAAGGGGGACCTGTAGGTCCCTGGCCTCCGTTTTGGGTAACTGTTGCCTTGCTTGCTGACCTTGATCTTGATATCCTCCCTATGCTAATTCCCTGCCAGGTTCCACCCTCCTGAATGCTTAAGGGAAGTTCCTTATCTGTGTATCCTGCATAATGGGCATTAACAGCTTAGATGCAAGATTGTAAAACATCTGTAGCGAACTTGTGCCCTCTGGGGTTCTCCCATTGTGCTGTAAGCCTGTATTTAAGACCTCTTCCCTCCTTCAATAAACAGCATTCGGCATAAAAAAATTTTTAAAAATCTTTAAAAAAGACTCAATGGAAGAGCACTTGTGTAGCTAATACAAAGCCTGGAGTTTGATCTGCGGGACCACCCAAAAAGAAAAAAAAAGGAATGTTCAGATAATGACTAACAAGAACATAAACAAAACGGATTATTTGGTATCTACTGCTTTTCTTTTGGAATTGTGTCTCATACATTTACTTAAGTAAAAATCATTTTGTGCCCCCTACCTCCAAAATAAAAACTCAGGGCTAAGAGCCAGGCTCTAATGTGTGCACCTATAGTCCCAGTGCTTGGGAGCTGAGATAGGAATGTTGCGTCAGCCTAAGATCCTTTTTTGTAAATTGGTCCTGAGCCTAAGATATGAAATGAACCTGGGAAGCAAAATGAGATCTCATCTTTAAAAAACAAGGCCAATCAAGGCTTGTTAAACAAGTCCTTGACTCCAGCACTCAAGAGGCAGAGGCAGGTAGATCTCTGTGAGATCTAGGACAGCCAGAACTACACAGTGAGACCCTGTCTAAAAAAAAAAAAATCCAGAGCGCTAGCTCCGCAGGTAGAAATGCTTACACCACAGGACGTGACAACCTGAGTTTGCTCTCTGGAGCCCACATGGGAGAATCAACTCCTGTGAGCTGTCCTCTAACTGCCAATCAAGAGCCATGGTGCGTACATGTGCACACACACTGTAAAACAAAATACAGAGCTCTGGAAAGCAGTGCTTTGAAACATGAAACCCTGGCAGAATGCCTTTGAGGAAGGACTGTCGACTAAGGCCTTAGACTGATCCAGAGGTTCACAGACAAGCCCCTGTGGTAGCTGCTTGGTGTGAATGACAGAGCTGGGCCACTCTTGACAGAAACTGTTTTCCTGGGGACCCAAGATTAGGCTTTGTGGGCTGTGTGACCTCTGCCGCAAGCACTCTTCTCTGCCTTTGTGGCCCCCCCCCCCCCCAAAAAAAAAGCAGCTTTCATCCGTGCAGAAACCAGTGAGTAAGGCTAGCTCCCACAAACCCCGAATCACACAGGCAGGTGGAGACTGGGTTGGCCCGAGTGGGCCTTTGCCAGCCCCTGGCCTGGAGCTGTCTCCTGGACTGATTCTTCCCTCCCTGCTCTCTCTCGTTTGTCAGACACCCATCCAACCTGATGCTGGACCGGCTGAGTGGAAAGATCCTGCACATTGACTTTGGGGACTGCTTTGAGGTGAACGCTGCAGAAAGCTAAGCCTCCTGACACTTTGGGCAACTCCAGCCCCAAAGGCCTTCCCTTACCCTCCCCCTACCCCTTAGCCTCTCAGCGCCTTGGGCAAAGACTCTCCCCACACCCTCTCAGAGAAGAGGGATGTCTTGTCCTCTGGCTGCATGCTAGCCAAAGCTAGGCAGTGAGCACCTGTCCTTTCTCTCGTTCCTGTTTTTGTTTTCTTAAGTCGTCTTTCAAATCCCTGTGATAAACACCCTCTCGCTGAATTCAGTCAGTCAGTGCACGTGATGTCAAGAGAAGCCACCCACCTTCACCTGGCCTTCGCTAGAGGATATGACCTAACTGTGGATTTGACTTTTCCTTTCATGACCCTATAGGTGGCTATGACCAGAGAGAAATTTCCAGAAAAGATTCCATTTAGACTAACAAGAATGTTGACCAATGCTATGGAGGTGAGTGGATTTGAAATGTAGCCAACCCAGTGATACCCTTCTCTGAGGACAGACGTGCTTGTTAGAGCTCTCCAGGTGCCCATGTGGTTTCTGTAACCATCTCTGTTACTGTGTCTGGCCTGGATTTGCCGATGTGAGGGTAACAGCCCCCCCCCCTTGCCTTGGTCATAAGGCACCAGTGAGCCACCATTAGTAACTACTGGCTGTGTGGCTCTGTCCCTTGTGCAGGTTACCGGTCTGGATGGCAACTACAGAACCACATGCCACACGGTGATGGAAGTGCTTCGGGAACACAAGGACAGTGTCATGGCCGTACTGGAAGCCTTTGTCTACGACCCTTTGCTGAACTGGAGGCTAATGGACAGTGAGTTTCACCTCTGTGGGATGAATTCTTTATATGTTCTAAGCCAGCCTGGACTATTTGACATAAGTGTATAAGTGTGTATATTTGTGTATATGGATGTGTCCCAAACACATTACAAAGCACCTCTAGGGGCTGGAGAGGAATTTCAAGCATTTTTATGAGCTATGGAACGCTCCCAATCGAGGCTTAGCTGTTTAGTGAAGATGTTTTTCTAGGTAAACTATACCTTCATGGGTTTCATTTGTTGGGCTGCAGAGTGAAGAAGCTAGGATTTTAGTAAGAAACACAGACAGTTGTGATTTGAAACCAACACTCACCTTGTCTAAGTCAGGTCTGCAGTGGAGAGCATCTAGGTTGCAGATCCTGACTCTCTCACTTGGTTTTGAATGATAGATCTTGTTCACTATTCAGCATTACAGCTTTTGAAAAAATTATGTTTTTATAATCATAAGGAAATACCTTTTCAACCAAGTTTCTTTAAAATCACAGTCTGAAGTACTTTATAACACTTTCTTTTCCTAGCAAATACCAAAGGCAATAAGCGGTCCCGAACAAGGACAGATTCCTACTCTGCAGGCCAGTCAGTAGGTGAGTACATCCAGGGAAGATGGCAGACTCCATTCCTTTATATCCGGAGTATTTGAGGTCATCTTACCTACATAGCAAGTTTGAGGCCAGCCTAGGGTATGAGACCCAGTATGAAAAAAAAGGGGGGGCAGGGGGGCTGTCAAGATGCTTGCCACTCAAGCCTGGGGACCTGAGTTCGATTCCCAGAACCCATGTAAAAGGTAGAAGGAGAGACTGACGCATTAGGTTGTCTTCTGACCACATGAGCTGTGCCATGCACTCCTCCCCGACACACATCGTACATACATTCACAGTTGCAGGCTGGTTTTTCTGTCCCACCAACCAGTTCCCAAATAACCACACTGAGACTTATTTTAAATTTTGAATGCTCAGAACATACCTCAAGCTTGTTACTAACTAGCTCTTACATTTTAAGTTAACCATATTTCTTATCTACGCTCTGCCACATTGCAGTGCCTTTTTTCAACACAGCAAGTCCATGTTGCTTCTCTCTGCCTCTCCTGGAGACTCCCCTTTCTTCGAGCTCTCTTTTTGGCTGCAAGTCCGACCTAACCCTCTACCTGTCCAGCTATTGGCCAGTCAGCTCCTTTATTAACCCAATCACAGTGACATATATTCACACAGTGTAAAAGAATATTCCACAGTTCCTCCTTTTTGTCAAGTTAAAAAGGAAGGTTTCAACTTTAACATGGTAAAATTATATACAACAAAAACAGTTATCAAATAAGAATTACAGTTATAGCCAGGCAGTGGTGGCGCATGCCTTTAATCCCAGCACTCGGGAGGCAGAGGCAAGTGGATCTCTGTGAGTTCAAGGCCAGTCTGGTCTACAGAGCTAGTTCCAGGACAGGCTCCAAAGCTTCACAGAGAAACCCTGTCTTGAAAAAAAAAAAAGAAAGAATTACAGTTACACATAATAGTAACAAATAGTAAATTTTTACAAGTATCTCTGTGAGTTTGAGGGCAGCCTGGTCTACGGAATGAGTTCCAGGACAGCCAGGATCGTTTCACAGAGAAACCTGTCTTAAAAAAAAAACAAAACAACAACAACAACAACAAAAAGAATTAGAAACTAATTTCTTTATATTACTCTTTTTTTTTAATCTTTAATCATTGTTTTATTTTTTTATTTATATGTGTATAGGTGTTTTGCCTGCACATATGTCTATACATTTGATGAATGCCTGGAGGAAGCCAGAAGAAGGTGTTGGATCACCTGGAACTGGAATTACAGATGATTGTGAGCCACCGTGAGGGTGGTGGGATCAAACCTAGGTCTTCTACAAGAGCTACAAGTGCTCTTAACCACTGAGCCATCCCTGCAGCCATGTTACTCTTTTCTGATGTCAGTGCTAAAGATGTAGCTTAGGAAAGTGCTTGCCTAACATGGATGAAACCCAGAGTTTAATTCCCAGGACAGCTCAGTGGCTAAGGAAGGTTCTTATGGCCAACCCTGGCCACCTAAGATGAGTGCCCTGGACGCACATGGTGGAAGGAGAGAAACAGCTCCTGAAATTGTTCTCTGACTTCCCATATATGCTCACTCCCTCCAGCACTCACATACACATAAATAAATATCGTTTTTATTTAAAAAAGAATAACAGGGTTTGGACAGTTGGCTCAGCAGTTAAGAGCACATACTGCTTTTCCAGAGGACCTGAGTTTGGTTCCCAGCACCCATGTCAGCTCTATCACAGCTGTCTGTAATTCCAACTCCAGGAAGATCCAACTCTTCTGGCCTTAGGCACCCACACCCCACATGTGTAGCTTGAATTTTCCTGCCTGGCCCACAGTCAGAACAAATCTTTGTTATCCGCTAGTCCCACAGCCGCTCAGACCAAACCAAGTAAACACAGAGACTTATGTTGCTTACAAACTGTATGGCCATGGCAGGCTTCTTGCTAACTGTTCTTATAGCTTAAATTAATCCATTTCCATTAATCTATACCTTGCCACGTGGCTCGTGGCTTCCTGGCATCTTCACATGCGGTTTGTCATTGTGGCGGCTGGCAGTGTCTCTCTGACTCAGCCTTCCACTTCCCAGCTTTATTTTCCTCCTTGTCCCGCCTACACTTCCTGCCTAGCCAATGGCCAATCAGTGTTTTATTTATTGACCAATCAGCAACACATTTGCCATACAGAATATCCCACAGCACACATGGGCATGCCCACATACATATACATACACATAATTTAAAATGAAATGAAAAAAAAATTGGGCTGGGAAGATGGCTCAGAGGTTAAGAGCACTGGCTGCTCTTCCTGAGGTCCTGAGTTCAATTCCCAGCAACCACATGGTGGCTCACAACCATCTGTAATGGGATCTAGTGCCCTCTTCTGGCCTGCAGGCATACATGCAGGCAGAACACTGTATACATAATAAATAAATAATTCTTTAAAAAAAAATTCAAGAGCCGGGCGGTGGTGGCGCACGCCTTTAATCCCAGCACTCGGGAGGCAGAGCCAGGCGGATCTCTGTGAGTTCGAGGCCAGCCTGGGCTACCAAGTGAGTCCCAGGACAGGCGCAAAGCTACACAGAGAAACCCTGTCTCGAAAAATCAAAAAAAAAAAAAAAAAAAAAAAAATTCAAGAGTGACAGCCAGGCATTGTGGCACATGCCTCTAATCCCAGCACTTGGGAGGTAGAGGCATGAAGACCAGCAATGTGAGGTAATCTTTACCTACATGGGGAGTTCAAGGGCAGCCTCCAATACCTGAGACCTCTCCAAAAAAAAAAAAAAAAAAAAAAAAGAATTAGAAAATAATGATATCTTAGTATTTGAATCATCTACTGATTGATTTTTTTTTTTTCCTAGAAATTTTGGACGGCGTAGAACTTGGAGAACCAGCCCATAAGAAAGCAGGGACCACGGTGCCAGAATCCATTCATTCTTTCAGTAAGTCCCTCTGAGGAACTGCGGCAGGGACTAGCTCACTGCACAGACAGCAGGCACACTGAACCCTAAGCCAGGAAGAGAGTCGACAGGGCAAGTCACAAAGCTGCCTTTGAGAGGAAAGGGTTGGTGAACTCCGCATTGTGTGCTGAGGACAGAGACGCATGGACAGGGTTGCTCACACTCACAGGTGTTTCACAAAAGCAGGGCAGCCTTGGACCTGTTGCTTCTACTCTTGTGTCTTTCAGTTGGAGATGGTTTGGTGAAACCAGAAGCCTTAAACAAGAAAGCTATTCAGATTATTAACAGGGTTCGAGACAAGCTTACGGGTGAGTGTTTGGGGTTAAAGGGTCAGACACCTGAAGAGGAGAGTGCTCTCTCAGTGGGTGGCCAGACCACTTCCTGGGATTCAATTCCACATGGCTCTTAAGTGGCTTCAAGGCAGCAGTGGAGCACTCCCACCCCCACCCCCATTCCCCCTCTGGCTCTTCTTGCTGAAGACCCTTTAATATCCCTTGACATCTCTTAACCTCATTAGCTCTGGGGATGAGGGAGGTTCTTTAGGAAATCTGGGTGGATTCCAGAACCAGCCACCTCCAGGGGCAAGTTACTGGCCTCATGGTGAGATACATGCCTGACCACTTGGACTGCAGTGGAAGGGTGGAAGAGGAGCCATGTTTGATTTTGGAAAGAAGCAGCCAACCCACGGTCATCCTCTTTCTTCTGTTGAGTGGATTATTACATGGAGAGTGGGAGCCAGTGGGAGCCAGAAAGCCATAGACCCTGTTCCACAGTCACTCACTGTGTGACCTCTGAACTCACGTCTCCATGGGGATGATAAGAAGCCCTGACAGAGGATGTGAACATCATAGGAAACGTAGGATGCCAGGCACTGGGTGTCAGCTGGTCGTTTTTGTAAGCAGAGGCGGTTAATCAAGTACTCATTTGTGCTGGATGCTAAAGGAACCACAATGGTAGAAACACACAGCTTCCCCGGCTTCTCAGGGCCCAGAATCTAAGAGGAACACTGCCACTAAAGGGAGGAGAGTTATCCAAGGCTATGGTGCCTTGGGATGGAAGGGTTTAATTTAAATTGGAAATTCCAGAAAAGTTTCCTAAGGAAATAACTGGAGTTCAAGTTTACAAGAGGAATATATTAGTTACTTTTCTATTGTTGGTAATAAGACACCATGACCAAGACAACTCATAAAGAAAGCATTTATTGGGTTGGGGATTTAGCTCAGTGGTAGAGCACTTGCCTAGCAAGCACAAGGTCCTGGGTTCGGTCCTCAGCTCTGGAAAAAGAAAAAAGAAAGAAAGAAAGAAAGCATTTATTTGGAGCTGACAGCTTTGGGTGGTTAGTTAGAGCCCATGACCATTGTGGTGGTGAGCACAGCAACAAGCAGGCAAGCATGGTACCTGAGCAGTAGCCGAGAGCTTACTTCTTGTTCCACAACCCTGAGGCAGAGAGAGCTAACTGGAAATGACATGGGCTTTTGAACCTCAAAGTCCAACTCCAGTGACACACCTCCTCCAGTACCACCACACCTCCTAATCCTTCCCAAACAGTTCCACCAGCCATGGACCAAGTATTCAAATATGTGAGCCTGTGAGAACCATTCTCCCTCAAACCTGCACAAGGAGTTAACTAGGTGGACGCTAGGCAGAAGGAGCAGAACCCTTTGTTGAGAGTAATGGCAAGAAAGAAGATCCTAGAGCTGGCATTCTGGCCAAGGGAAAACCAAGTATGTGATGAGGAGCTGGGCCAGGGCCTTGGGCTCACATCCTATATCCCGAGGGCAGTGGAAAAGCACCAGAGGCAATTAGGCCGAGTGGAGAGGAAAGAAGCCTGAGTTTCTGTGTTGTGAATACTCCCTGTGCTGACTGGGTGGACCCTGCATCAGGAGGGCCTGCAGGTGCTCTAGTATCCAGGCAGGACAACCATTGATGAAGTAAAGACCTCAGATGCAAGAGGTCTTGAGGAGGGCAAACCCAAGGTTGGCCTAGGGCTGTAGCTCAGTGGTAAAGTTCTTGCCTGACACTCACAAAACCAACTTAGAGTCCCAGTACCACCGAAAATAGAAAAACCCACAAAGACTGCTGTTAATGCATAAGACATGACTCCAAGACACTGGTGCCCATCTGTGTGTGGAGCCCCGTGACCAGACTGAAGCTGTCGAAGAGAATGGGATGTGGCAAGTTCTTTTTTTTTTTAGTATTTAGTTTTTCGAGACAGGGTTTCTCTGTGTAGCTTTGCGCCTTTCCTGGAACTCACTTGGTAGCCCAGGCTGGCCTCGAACTCACAGAGATCCGCCGGCCTCTGCCTCCCGAGTGCTGGGATTAAAGGCTTGCGCCACTGCCGCCCAGTGAGTGGCAAGTTCTTAAGCAGCTTCCGCGGAGAGGAGAGGACCAAGTGACAAGTAGAGTCTTCTGTGGACAGAAGTCTGCGATGATGCTGAGATGCACTCTGAGAACTGGTTCATGGTCCAGAAGGGCAGGGCAGGGGTCAGAGAAAGGAAGGAATTCCTTGGCATTCCTGGGAGAAGAGGGAATTGATGGAAATAAATCAGTCTGCACACTGCCCAGCACAGCCTCGGGCCCACAGCTGAAACCTAGGAGGTGAGGGCGTTTGGCCAGGGTGAGAAGTGGAGAAGCTCTGGCATTTGTGGAGACGGGAAGACTTTAACAGTTCGTGCTCCTTGTGGTACCAGGGCACCCTGCCAGCTCGGGGTGGTGGCTCACACCTGCAGTCCCAGTAGGAGGATGAGGCAGGAGGAGTGCTGAGAAGGAGAAGCCAGGCTGGGCTCTGCAGTGAATTCCAAGACAACAAAGAAGGGAAGGGGCGGGGGAGGAAAAGGAAAAAAAGAAACTGGTTACAGTGCTACACATCTACTATAATCCCTGAACTTGGAAAGTCAGGAGGATCAGGCATTCAAGACCAGCCTCAGCTACATAATTCAGGCCAGCTCAGGCTACAGAAGATCGCTCTCAAAAAACAGTAACAACAAAATACTTCCCCTGTCTTTTTTTTGTTTTGTTTTTCGAGACAGGGTTTCTCCATGCAGATTTGGCACCTTTCCTGGAACTCACTCTGTAACCCAAGCTGGCCTCGAACTCACAGAGATCCGCCGGCCTCTGCCTCCTGAGTGCTGGGATTAAAGGTGTACGCCACCACCCCCCAGCACTTCCCCTGTCTTAAAAGAAAATAAGAAGGGGCAAGTTGGGCCTGGAGAGATGGCTCTGTGGTTAAGAGCATGTTATCCCATGATTCCCAGCCCCCATATGGTGGTTCATGACCATCAGTGACTATAGCTCCAGGGGTCTGATACCATCTTCTGACCTCCGAGGGCACACACATGGTACACATACAGACATACGGGAATTTAAAAATCTTTACAAACAAAAAACCAGGCAGAATAGCCTCGCGGTGGTGGCGTATGCCTTTAGTCCCAGTACTTGGGAGGCAGAGATCCATCTGGATCTTTGTGAGTTCAAGGCCAGCCTGGTCTACAAGGTGAGTTCCAGGATAGTCTCCAAAGCTACAGAGAAACCCTGTCTCAAAAAAACAAATAAAAAATTAAAAAAAAAAAAAAAAAGGCAGGTTATCAAAGAAGCCACATTGGCTGGCCAGGCTGCAGAGTCTTTGTGAGGCCCGGATCTTAACTGTCCGGTGGAAACACTGATGGGAGCCTCTGGAATTCAAGCTGAATGGCCTTGATCGATTTTCAGATCATATTTTGAAATAGCTCCATTAGCCATATCTCTGATATCGTCACTGTCTTTGAACTGGGTCTATATTAAGAGACCCATGTGCCAACAGATGACAGACACAGAAGCGAATTTCTCAATGTGGGTGTTGTCAGTCCTTCATCCTCCAGTGAGAGTTGACTTCCTGTGGCTGCATAGACAGTGGAACCACACAGGAACATGGGATGTGCTGATGCCAGGTTCAGATGACAGTGTTTCTGTTTCTGCATCCTAGGTCGGGATTTCTCTCATGACGACACCTTGGATGTTCCAACCCAAGTGGAGCTTCTTATCAAGCAAGCAACATCCCATGAAAACCTCTGCCAGTGCTACATTGGGTGGTAAGCTTCACTGGCCCAGTGTGGTGGCACACGCCTTTAGTCCCAGCACTGGGGATGCAAGGGAGCTGGATCTCTTCAGTTCCAGGCCAGCCAGGGCTACAGTGGTAGAACCCTGTCTCAACCCACGTGAAGGCTCAAACCGAGACATAAAAAGATGATTTGATGGAGTGACCATATAGGACAGTTATGGGCTCATGTCTCTAGTTTAGAAGTTTGTGGTCTCTGAGAATGCTCCTTGTCTAACAGGAAAAAACTGAGAAATGTAGATCTGTGTTTGGAAGTTAAAACTGCTTTAAGAGCTATGGTTTAGAATGGGAAAGGTGCCTTATTTGTCTGTAGGTCTTTGGATTTTTGTTCACTCCAGAAGTGCAGAAGGGCACAGGAAAAGCCAGTGACTAAAGAGAGAACAGTGAAAAGAAAGATTGATAATCCTGGAGTGTCTGGACAGAAATTTGAGAGAGGGGCAGAACTGTCTCTTAGGGACCTCAGGGCATTAGCCCTGGACTGGAGATGTTGACTGAGTCCCACGGGGCTCAGACCTGCTCTCTGCACTAGAGTAAAGCTTGGAAGAGCTCTGATGACTGACTGCCTTTGCTGTCCACCTTTCTAGGTGTCCCTTCTGGTAACCAGAGCCTGGCAAACCACAGCATCTCCTCAGAGACTTTTGTACCTTGGTCTGTGCTTCCATAAAGTTGGACTTTGTTAAATATTTTGAAATGTATATGAAAAGAACTACTGTATATTCAAAGTTGGTTTGAACCAACCTCCTAGCTGCTGTTGAAAAGACACTGTCAGAAACACAAGGCTTGATTCAGTCCCCGGACAACAAAACACAGTAATCCTACAGAAACCAAGCCTTTGATGTGGGGGGAACAGAAGATTGGTAACTGAGAAATACGGGTTTTGACTTAGCTTACAAGAGAACTCATCACAAGCATTTGCTGACAGAAACATCTAGTCCATCCTCTCATCCCAGGGACAGTGGACTCAGCACAGTCAGGAATGCCCGGGGCCTAGAGAACACTGACCAGGGCCTCCAACACAAGGATGCAGACTTCAGCACTCCACCCATCCTGTTACCTCACCAGTCCCTGGACCGCAGTGGCAACCTTTGCAGAATGGGCCAAAGTGGGTGAGAAGATCTGTCTTCTGCTGAAATCACAAGACCTGACCTTCCAGGAGGGAAGATTGCTCAGATGCCTGGCCACCATGTGTGAGCAGGTGCGCCAAGGATCCCAGTGCAGATGGCCTGCACCATCCCTGTGTTTGATGAGGGATGAGTACATTGTGTTTGGAGCAGGAGCTCAGAACACAAGTGCTGTTGTAGAGGTGCTGATCACAGAGGGATAGACACACTAGAACAGGTCGGGAATTATGAGCAAAGTAAATATCCAATTAAATACACAAAGTATAAAGTGAAGCCACGTGTCTAGACACCATATTGTATCTGAGTAATTTTTGTGCCAATAAATGACATCAGAATTTTAAAAACATTTATGTATATGACTGGCTTTTTATTCATAATTATTTTGTAAATTCTGTCACTAGGCTAGGGATACAACTCAGTGGTAGGCCACTAGCTAACAGTCCCTGGCCCAGGGTTTGGTTCCCAACATCGCACAAAGAAAAAGGGATCTGCCTGGCGGTGGTGGCACATGCCTTTGATCCCAGCATGTGGGAGGCAGAGCCAGGCGGATCTCTGTGAGTTCAAGGCCAGCCTGGTCTACAGATCGAGATCCAGGACAGGCACCAAAACACACAGGGAAACCTTGTCTCGAAAAAACCAAAAAAAAAAAAAAAAAAAAAAGATCCAGGCACAGGAGCCTACATCGTTACATTCCAGTTCTAGAGAGGCCAAGATAGGGAAGCAGAGGCAGGCTTAGATCTCTTGAGTTCCAGGACAGCCAGGGCTACACAGAGAAACCCTGTCTTGAAAAAGCAAATTATATATATATATGTATGTATATACACACACACACACACACACACACACACACACACACACACACACACACACACACGTCATTTTTAGTTACATATGTGTATCTATGTCTGTATCTGTATGACACGTGTGCAGGTGCCTATGTCGACCAGAAGAAGTCCTCTGCTCCCTGAGAGCTTGACTTGCAGGTGGTTATGAACCTCAGGACTGAGTGCTGTGATCCTCTAGAAAAAAACGAGTGTTCGTAACTGCTGAGACGTCTCTTTTTTTTCCCCACCCATTTTTTTTTTTAACTTTAAATAGGAAAAATCCAGTCCAAGTGTGGTTTTGCACATCTTTATTTAGTCCCAGGACTTGGGAGGCTGAGGCAGGCCCATCTCTTAGTTCCCAGTCCTGAGATTAGTGACCTGAACCACCACGCCAGCAGAAAAAAGCTAACTTTAACTGTGATTAAAACCGTCATCAGCCGGCAGTGGTGGCACATGCCTTTGATCCCAGTACTTGGGAGGCAGAGACAGGCGGATCTCTGAGATCTCGGCCAGCCTGGTCTAGTTCCAGGACAGCCAGGGCTACACAAACCCCGTCTCGAAAAAAGAAAAAACAAAAACTGTATCCTCCAGTTCACACCCTAGACCACAGGTTTGTTAGGATGCTACAGTATCAAATCAAAAGCCTAAATTTCTTAATTGCAAGTTCGACGACTAGCTACAAGCCTGGGGGCGTGGGAGACACCGGTGCGCACGCGCGCTGGGCCCGCCTCAGTCGGCCGGAACAGTCTCGCGAGAAGAGCCGCCCTAGGACGGAAAGATGGCGCCTCCCAGTCCCCGGGAGCCTCAGGCCGCGCCAGTGACCAGCGCGGCCAAGCCTGACGAGGAGATGGTGCTGCCTGGCTTCCCCGACGCAGACAGCTTCGTGAAAGTGAGTTCGCGGGCCCTGGGGCACCCCAGGATCCCCCTGTTCGGGCCGGAAACGGGTCCGGGGCTGTGGAGCAGGCGCTGCGGGCTTCCGGCGCCCTCCACGGCGGCTTCTCGGCGCGCCGCGGGAGTAGCTGCCGCGGATCTGGAGCGGAGGGCGCCGCGCTTCCGGTGTGAGCGCGTGCCGCTTTGCGTGTAAAGCCGTGTCCGCGCCCTCGGAAGGGCGTCCTTGGCTTCCACGTGGCGCACCCTCCCCCTGCCCAGCAGCTGGGGAGCCATGGTACTCCCGCTGATGTCTGTAATCCCAGTTCTTGGGTTGAATGCCACTTGTCAGTTGCCATCGAGTCTCTGGAAGTGCCAAAGCGCATTCATTAGTACATCCTTGAGAAGAGCATAGAGGATTCATGCAAATTCTGTGTTCGTTAGCATGGACACTCATCCTTTACCAGTGACAGCCACTTCAGATTGTTAATCATTACTTCACAACAGTCTACCTGAACCACTGGTTATAAAACGGTCATCTGAAGGATCTAACCTGTGTGTTGTTGATGAATGTGCATTAAAACCACAAAAATACAGTAAATTATTATAGGACTCAAGTAATAGCATACATGTGCCAGTCAATGTTGTGATTTTAGTAGTTCATTTAATCCTCCCAATAACTAATGAGTAGGTACCTTTTACTATGCCCATTTTTCAGAGATGTAAACTAAGGTCAGTATAAACAAAATAACTTTATTCAAATCACAGTTCATGGTTTCAGAACCAAGACTAAAACCCAGGCCATAATAAACCTTATTCGTATTAGAAATGGTAGTTGATAGGGTGGCTGCCTAGCCTGGGGTTTCATTCTCAGCACTTCATAAAGTGTAAATGGTTTTACACACCTATAATTCCAGCACTCAGGAGGTGGAGGCAGGAGGATCAGAAATTCAAGGTCATTTTCAGGCTACAGGTGAAGTTGAGGCTAGCCTGGCCTATATAAAATATTCTGTGTCTAAAACAACAACAAAAAAAACTGACAGGACAGGAGATACGGCTTAGTTGATAGAATGCTTGTCTGTCATGATTTGATCCCCAACACCACATGAACAGATGTGACCCATTCCTATAATAGGGGGTAGAGGCCAGAGGATTAGAAGTTCAAGGTCATCCTTGGCTCCATAGTGAGTTGTAGGTCAATCTGAAATACATTCTTTTTATTTGTGTGTGTGTGTGGCGGGGGGGGGGGGGGGGGGGGGGGGGGGGGGGGGGGGAGGGGGGGGGGACACGACGGGGGACGGACGGGGGACGGACGACACGACACGGGACAGAGAGAATGCATGCTGAATATTTGCTGGTACCCATAGAGTCCAAAAGAGAGCCCTGGAGCTCCTGGAGCTCCAGTTGCAGGTAGTTGAGAGCAGCCCTGTATGGGTGCTGGGAATCAAACTTAGATCCTTCGCAAGAACAAGCGCTAAGCACTCTTTTTTTTTTTTTTTTTTAATTTATTTATTTATTATGTATACAGAAGAGGGCGCCAGATCTCATTACAGATGGTTGTGAGCCACCATGTGGTTGCTGGGAATTGAACTCAGGACGTCTGGAAATGTAGTCAGTGCTCTTAACCTCTGAGCCATCTCTCCAGCCCGCGCTAAGCACTCTTAACACTGAGCCATCTTGCCAGTCAGTGGTGGCACACACCTTTAATCCCAGCACTCAGGAGGCAGAGCCAGGCAGATCTCTGTGAGTTCGAGGCCAGCCTGGGCTACAGAGCGAGATCCAGCACAGGCACCAAAAACTAAACACTGAGCCATCTCTCTAGCTCCCGGGGATATCTATCGTTAAAATCCATGTTTAAAATGTCTTTTTCTCTGGATTTTTCAGTTTGCCCTGGGGTCAGTAGTAGCAGTTACCAAGGCATCCGGAGGCCTGCCACAATTTGGTGACGAGTATGATTTTTATCGAAGTTTTCCTGCCTTCCAGGCATTTTGTGAAACACAGGGAGACAGGTTGCTTCAGTGGTAAGTAGTATATATTGTTTATTATGTTGACTGAAAAAAATGAAAAGAAAGATCATTTTTCCTAAGAGTCCCATACCTCAGTGGTAGGGGCATAATAAGCATGATGGGGGTCCCTGGTTCTGAACCCCATACCAACCAACAAAGTGGTAGCATATGTCTTTGGTGCCTGCCCTAGATCTCACTCTGTAGACCAGGCTGGCCTCGAACTCACAGAGATACGCCTTTGCCTTGAATTCTTTTTTTTTTATTTTGTTTTGTTTTTCCCCCTTTTTAAAATTATTTTATTTTATTTTTCCTATTATCAGCTTGATACAGTACAAATTCTTATCCTAATAGTGAAGTGTTTTACTGAAGCTTGCCCAGTGATTGAGAAAAACCAAAACTTAGAAGCCACAGTCATCCTAGGGTCCCCCCTGCTATATAGCCTCCCTGGATCTGTGGATTGCAGTCTGATTGTTCTTTGCTTTATATCTAGTATCCACTTATGAGTGAGTACATATCATGTTTGTCCTTCTGGGTTTGGGTCACCTCACTCAGGATGATTTTTTCTAGTTCCATTCATTTGCCTGCAAATTTCATGCTGTCATTGTTTTTCTCTGCTGAGTAGTACTCCATTGTGCATATGTACCACATTTTCTTAATCCATTCTTCGGTTGTCACGCATCTAGGTTGTTTCCAGGTTCTGGCTATTATGAATAATGCTGCTATGAACAGAGTTGAGCATGTGTCATTGTGGTATGATTGAGCATTCCTTGGGTATATGCCTAAAAGTGATATGGCTGGGTCGATTCCCAATTTTCTGAGAAATTGCCATACTGATTTCCACAGTGGTTGTACAAGTTTGCACTCCCACCAACAGTGGAGGAGTGTTCCCTTTGCTCCACATCCTCTCCAACATAGACTGTCATTAGTGTTATTGATCATAGCCAGTCTGACAGGTGTAAGGTGGTATCTCAGAGTCATTTTGATTTGTATTTCTCTGATGATTAAGAATGTTGAGCATTTCCTTAAATGTCTTTCAGCCATTTGAGTTGCCTTGAATTCTTAAAGATCAGCCTTCCTCTGCTTCCTGAGTACTGAAATTATAAATGTGAACCATCACACCTAGCATGATCTGTGATTGTTAAAAATAAATTAGCCAGGCGTCATGGTGCCCGCCTTTAATCCCAGCACTCGGGAGGCAGAGGCAGGCAAATCTCTGTGAGTTCTAGGCCAGCCTGGTCTACAAAATGAGTTCCAGGATAGCCAGAGCTATTACACAGAGAAACCTTGTCTTGAAAAACCTAAATAAATGAATAAGCCGGGCATGGTGGTACCCGCCTTTAATCCTAGTACTCGGGAGGCAGAGGGAGTCAGAACACTGAATTTGAGGCCAGCCTGACCTACAAATCAAGTTCCAGGATAGCCAGAGCTGTTACAGAGAGAAACCCTGTCTCAAAAAAAAAAAAAAAAAAAAAAAAATCAGGGGCCAGCAGGATGGCTGGGCAGGTAAAAGGCCCCTGCTGCCAGGCCTGCTGACCTGAGTTTGAGCCCTGAGACTCCCATATAGAAGCACAGAATCCATCCTTCAATGTGCTCAGACCATACAGGTGGGTAGTCGAACTCACATGTATACACACAAAATACCTTTTTTAATTGAATTTTAATTTTTAAAGTTTTTTGCTGGATGTGGTGGCTCATACCTTTCATCCCAGCACTTGGAAGGAGAGGTAGGTGGATCTGTGAGTTCAAGGCCAGTCTGGCTTATGGAGCAAGTAGGACAGCCAGGGCTACACTTTTCGCATCTATTAATTGTTGGGAGAAACTATCTTGAAGCTATTATTTTATTTTATTGAGGAAAAAGTCTCACTCATTAAATTGCCCAGGTTGACTCCAAACTCACTGTACCCAGGCCTTGAATGTTCAAGCCTCCTGCCTCTGCCTTGCATGAAGCCATTATCTGAGGCCTACACCACCAGTCCTGCCTTTGGGTCTTGTCTCTGAAAGGTTGCTGTGAGAATGTACATTTCATTAATTTCATCTGTACTGCTGGGAACCCTGTGAGCCAAGCCCCTGAGTTTTTCCCAGATTGTAGATTGGTGGAATAAAGGTGTGTGCTCTGACCTCGGCTTTCCTTCTTTAGCATGAGTAGGGTAATGCAGTACCATGGGTGCCGCAGCAACATCAGAGATCGAAGTAAAGTGACTGAATTGGAGGACAAGTTTGATTTACTAGTTGATACCAACGATGTGATTTTGGAGAGAGTGGTGAGTGTTTCCCTGTCCACATAAGTGAGCTAACAGTTATAAAACTCAAATATTGCCGGGTGGTGGTGGCGCACGCCTTTAATCCCAGCACTCGGGAGGCAGAGGCCGGCGGATCTCTGTGAGTTCGAGGCCAGCCTGGGCTACTAAGTGAGTTCCAGGACAGGCGCAAAGCTACACAGAGAAACCCTGTCTCGAAAAAACAAAAAAAAAACAAAAAAAAAAAAAAAAAAACAACAACTCAAATATTAAAATACAAGGAGGAACTCTGGCATTATGGAAAATGAGAAGGAAGGAAGTTAGCCAGGCTTAGTGGCCATGCTTGTAATCCCAGCACTATGGAAGCAAAGACAGGTAGATCTCTGTGAGTTCTAGGCCAGGCTAGTCTACATAGTAAGACCCTATCTCTCTGTCTCTCTATATATATCCAGATAGATAGATAGATAGATAGACAGATAGACTATTATTATTATTAATTATGTGTATGAGTGTGTGTCCCTGGAGGCCAGAGGCCTTGGAGCCCACTGGAACTGGACTTACAGACAGTATCAGCCACCTAACATAGGTGTTGAGGGTAAAACACCAGTCCTCTGCAAGAGCCAGCCCCCATCCATGCTTTTCAAAAAAATTTTTTTTCTTAATATCTTTTTTTTTATTTATTTATTTTTTTTTTTTAGATTTGTTTATTATGTATACAATGTTCTACCTGCATGTATGTCTGCAGGTCAGAAGAGGGCACCAGATCTCATTATAGATGGTTGTGAGCCACCATGTGGTTGCTGGGAATTGAACTCAGGACCTCTGGAAGAACAGTCAGTGCTCTTAACCTCTGAGCCATCTCTCCAGCCCCCTTTTCAAAAAATTTAAAATTTTTCAGCTCTGGAGAGATGGCTCAGCAGTTCAGAGCACTGGCTGCTCTTCCACAGGACCTGGGTTCAATTCCCAGCACCCACATGGCAGCTCACAACTGTCTATAATTCCAGCTCCAGGGGCTCTGGCACCCTCAACAGACAAATAGGCAGGCAAAACACTGATGCACATAAAATAAACATGAATAAGTCCTTTATAAAAATTTAAACTTTTAATTTTATTTATTAACTTAAATTATTATTATTAAATATTTATTTTTATTGCTAAATAAATTATTATTATTAAATTTATTAAACTAAGTTAAAATTCAGCATGTGTACAGTATACAAATAATATTTTGATACATACATTTACCTTCTCTTTTGTGTATGTATTAACTACATAATTCTGTGAATGTATTGCTTGAAAATGTCAAGTAATTAAGTCTGTCAAAGGAAGATCCTGTCCCAATGCCTCATCTCCTCTTAGGGTATATTACTGGATGAAGCATCGGGTGTGAATAAGCATCAACAGCCTGTCCTCCCTGCTGGACTGCAGGTCCCCAAAACAATAGTGTCGAGTTGGAACCGGAAGGTGAGCAGACTTTGCAGACTGAATAGAGCTCCTCATTGGGCTTTCCAGGCCTGTCTCATTTTAATGTGCATTTCTGTTGTGACATACTGATGAAGCTGGGTACTTCCGCTTTCACATGGTCTCACAAGACACACATGAGTCATTGGAACCTCACATGCAGTAACATTGCAAATGTGTGGTTGCTGGGATGTTTTCTTTTCAGAAGACAAGTTTAATTGCTCCTTATGTGTTGGCCGCAGGCAGGAGAATATGGGAAAAAAGCAAAATCTGAGACTTTCCGACTGCTACATGCAAAAAACATCCTCCGACCCCAGCTCAGATTTCGAGAAAAGATTGATAATTCCAATACACCATTTCTCCCTAAAATCTTTGTCAAGCCCAATGCTCGGAAGCCCCTCCCTCAGGGTAAGTGGTGCAGTGTCCCTGCCTTTGAGTCCTTCCTTTTGACACAAAATGTAGGAAGGGGTAGAGTTTTCCCTCCACCTTCCTTTCCTCCTCCTCCTAAACTGGAAGGCATAGAGGTGTGTGCCTCCTGTGTGATGGTGTTTGTCGCTGCTTGGTCTCCAGCTCTCTCAAAAGAAAGGCGGGAACGTCCACAGGATCGTCCTGAGGACCTGGATGTCCCCCCTGCCCTGGCAGATTTCATCCATCAGCAGAGGACCCAGCAGGTTGAACAGGACATGTAAGTGCATGGGTCTGGGCTTTCTCCTCGACTTTCTGTCTTACTGGTTTCATTTGTTTGTCTGGAGACAGGGTCTCATATGATTCGGGCTGACCTTGAACTTGGCTTTCTCCTCACAGTACTGAGATTATAGATGCATGTACCATACCTGGCCCTTCATGCCTTTTTTTTTTTAATTTTTTATTTATTTATGTTTTTTAATTTTTTTTTTTTTTTTTTTTTTTTTTGAGGGGGTGTTCGTGACAGGGTTTCTCTGTGTAGTTTTGGTGCCTGTCGTGGAACTCACTCTGTAGACCAGGCTGGCCTTGACCTCACAGAGATCCACCTGCCTCTGCCTCCCAGTGCTGGGATTAAAGGTGTATGCCACCACCGCCCAGCTGCCTTTTTTTTTTATTAAGATTTGTTTGTGTGTGTGTGTGCGTTTGCAAGTCACCCTTGCACAGGAGCCATGCTGATCTTCTCCATTATTCTGCTTTTAGTAGACATGCTGCCCAGGTGAGCATCAGCCTGTGTAATCCTAAGTTTTTGTTTTTGGGGGTAGGTCACGTAAGACATGGTCTCACATATCTCAGGCTAGCCTCAAACTTCTATATCATCAAGGGTGACCCTGAACTTCGGATCCTCCTGCCTTCACCTCCCAGATGATGAGATTATAGATGTGAGCCCTCATCCTCAGGTTTATCTGGTACTGAGGCTGGATCCCAGGCTTCATTTGTGCTGGACAAGCGCTGTAACAGCTAAGCCCTTGGCCAGCCTACAGTTTGTTTGCACACACTGTATCTGAGCAGTTGTGTGCCCTTGGAATGATGGAATTCACCTGAAGATCTGTGCTGTGTTCACTCAGGTTTGCGCATCCTTATCAATATGAACTTGATCACTTTACTCCACCTGAGTCAGTGCTTCAGAAGCCGAAGCCCCAGGTCAGTGCCCAGCCTCTGTTTCCAAGCCAGCATCTGGGAGCCGGGCAAGAGCAAAGCATTGGTTGGTTTGGTGCAGTTTTCCTGCAGTAGCTTTGGGAGGCTGTGGTGTGGGGTCATCCCTTGGACTTAGAGTTCATCCTGTACCTTGTTAGGGTTGGTCTGTAACAGTAGAGTGTGGGGTCATCCCTTGGACTTAGAGTTCATCCTGTACCTTGTTAGGGTTGGTCTGTAACAGTAGCTTTGGGAGGCTGTGGTGTGGGGTCATCCCTTGGACTTAGAGTTCATCCTGTACCTTGTTAGTGTTGGTCTGTAACAGTAGCTTTGGGAGGCTGTGGTGTGGGGTCATCCCTTGGACTTAGAGTTCATCCTGTACCTTGTTTGGGTTGGTCTGTAACAAGCTCCTTTCTTGGTCCAGTTGTACAGACCTGTGGAAGAGACACCCTGCCACTTTGTATCCTCCCTGGACCAACTCGTGGAGCTGAACGAAAAGCTCCTGGGTTGTCAGGAGTTTGCAGTGGACCTAGAGGTACCTTGTAATTGACCTTGAGTAAAATCTTCATTTTCCTAAAGTTAGCGCTAAATTTAATCTCTTTTGTTCTTTATGTTCGGGGGCCTGACACAAGTATTGCACCATAGGCCAGGCTGGCTTTAAACTTACTTTGTAACCCAGGCTAGCCTCAAAATCAAACCCATCCTCCTGCCTTAAAAAAATTTTTTTCCTAAAAATTAGTCATGTAACTGATATAGCTAACTTTTTTTTTTTTTTTTTTTTTTTTTTTGGTTTTTCGAGACAGGGTTTCTCTGTGTAGTGTTGCGCCTTTCCTGGAACTCACTCTGTAGTCCAGGCTGGCCTCGAACTCACAGAGATCCGCCTGGCTCTGCCTCCCGAGTGCTGGGATTAAAGGCGTGCGCCACCACCGCCCGGCGATATAGCTAACTTTTAAAAACTGGTAGAGGAGGGTTGTGGGTACAGCTCAGGGCAGGATTCTTCAGTTTCATCCCCAGAATTTAAAAAAGGTAAAGGAATACCTACTAACTTGTCCCCTAACCTCCCTTTCTGTGTGCTTCAGCATCATTCGTACAGAAGCTTCCTAGGACTGACCTGCCTGATGCAAATTTCCACCCGAACAGAAGACTTCATCGTTGACACCCTAGAGCTTCGTAGTGACATGTACATTCTCAATGAGAGCCTCACAGACCCAGCCATTGTTAAGGTCAGCCATCCTGGCTCCTGCCTGAGGTGGGATTGCAGCACTTTTCAGAGTACCATCTTGTTCTTTCAGCCATGCCATTCCTACCCTGAGGTTCCGCAGACCTAACTGCTTAGTTAGGCCCATAGGGGCCTTTACCATGTAGCTTGTTGCTATCCAGAGACATAAATCATGTTAGTGACTGTTTCAGTGAGCCTGGTCAAGTGGCTTGCTTGAACTTAAGGACACACTTGGAGCTAATAGGGCTCCTCACCCATACCATGGCCCAAAAGCAGTTGCAGCCCTTAACAGTATACGGTTACAAGCCCAAAAGATGTCTGTGGCCTAAGTTAAAAGAAGTACTTAAAACCACACACACTGCCTAGCGGTGGTGGTGCATGCCTGTAATCCCAGTACTCAGGAGGCAGAGGCAGGAGGATCTCTGAATTCAAGGCCAGCCTGGTCTACAAAGTGAGTTCCAGGATAGCCAGAGCTATACAGAGAAACCCTGTCTGAAGAAACAAAACAAAAAGCTTACACACACCCTGGGTTGAGGATGTAATCCAGTGGTAAGGTGCTCCCCTAGCATATGCAAACCCCAGGGTTCAGTTTCTACCCGTTTTCTGATAGCCCAAAGGCGGGGCTAAGTAAGGAGACAGACAGATAGCCTGGTGCTTGCGTGAACTGCATGGCCTTGATTTTGTTTTCAGGTCTTCCATGGTGCTGACTCTGACATCGAGTGGCTACAGAAAGACTTTGGGCTCTACGTAGTGAACATGTTTGACACACACCAGGCAGCACGGCTTCTCAACCTGGCTCGTCACTCACTTGACCACCTGCTGAGACTCTACTGTGGTGTGGAGTCAAACAAGCAGTACCAGCTGGCAGATTGGAGGATACGGTCAGTCTGCCTGCAGTGGCGGAGATGTGTGGGTACAGGAAAGAATCTGGTAACTTGGAAATCAGTGCCAGGCATAGTGGCTCACACCTTTAATCCCAGCACTCGGGAGGCAGAGGCAGGTGGATCTCTGTGAGTTCAAGGCCAGCTTGGTCTACAGAGCCAGTTCCAGACATCCAGAGAAACCCTATCCTGAAAACACGTCAGTAATATTTGAAAACCACTTCCTTTTCAAACCTTTAGCCTCCTCTCAGCACCAGGCCAAGTGCTACAGGGACGCCATCTTGGTCATGCTCACAGCAGTCTTAAGAGCTTGTTCCCTTTCATAGCTGAGATAAGAAAGCACAGAGAAGGTAAGGACAGACAGGTGGAGCTTTAAGTCACCCCAGGACCATAGCACCCGAATTTTAACCTTCACATCACTCTGCCTCAACGTGCCGTGTTACATAATGGTTTGTCATCCTGAGATGCAGTAAGTGTCCATGTGTCATAGTCTGGGGAAGGAAGGAATCCGCACATAGACGGCTCGGATGGCCGTCCTTGGGGCAGTCACTGAAGCTGTGTTTCTTGCAACTCTAGCCCTCTGCCAGAGGAGATGCTAAACTACGCCCGGGATGACACCCATTACCTGCTGTACATCTATGACCGAATGAGGCTGGAGCTGTGGGAGAGAGGCAACGAACAACCTGTCCAGTTGCAGGTGGTGTGGCAGCGGAGCAGGGACATCTGCCTCAAGGTACCACATCACCAGAGCTACACAGACCCCCAGCACTCAGACTCTGTTTCTGACTAAGTTCTGTTTATTTCATTTTTTAATGGCTCTTGGGGCAGAGAGATGGCTCATTGGTAAAGAGTACTGTCTGCTCTTCTGGAAGATGAGGGTTCAATTTCCAGCACCCACATGGCAGTTCACAACTGTCTGTAGCTCCAGTTTCAGGGGATCTGACTCCCTCACCCAGACATATGCAAGCGAAACACCAGTGCACACAAAGGAAAGCCAGGCGGTGGATCTCTGTAGGGCAGCCTGATCTGCATGAGAGTTCCAGGATCCAGAGGTCACAGAGCAACCCTGTCTCCAAAAAAAAAAAAAAAAAAACAGAAAAATGGCTTTTATCATGGCGGTTTGGTTTTGTTTTGTTTTGTGTTTGTTTTGTTTTGTTTATTTTTATTTTCCAGAGCTGAGGACCAAACCCAGGGCCTTGTGCTTGCTAGGCAAGCACTCTACCACTGGGCTAAATCCCCAGCCCCTATCATGGCGTTTTTATACATATGTGTCATTATACTTTTTCTTTATCCTCTTCTCCTGCCCTTCCCTATTACCCCCATCTGACTCTTGCTGGTTGAAATGAATAAGAGGCGCTGGTGGAGGTGCTGGTTATTGGCAGAAAGGTCATGGTCACACAGAACCCAGTTACTTAGTAGCAGAGAGCTTTAGTGGGGGGCAGGGGACCAGACCTGGGAAAGAGCACGTGCAGAGGGCAGAGAGAAAGATGGGAGGAGGGGGAGAGAGAATAAATGGGTGGGGTCTGCATCCGGCTTTACAAGGGCTCCCCGTATGGAGCTACACCAAGCATGCACTGATTGTGTGACCACTGGTGCGCAGGTAGTCGCCAGCACACACTGATGATGTAAGACGCAAGACCTTTTGCTTAACTCCTGAACTGCACATGTGCGGTCATGCAGCCGGAGTGAGGGCAGAATCCTAACACTGGTCCCCTCCTTTTTCCAAAGTAGTACCGCCTGTCTATGTCCCCCTCCCCCTCAAGCTCTCTTTCTCCCCTCTAATGGTCACTTTCTGCTTTGGTGACCTGAACACACCGTATAAATCTAGGTTCTGCATATTCGGGAGAGCTTTCAGTTCCTATCCAGAATCTGGCTTGTTTTAACTGGCTGAATAAAATTTCATTCTGAGGCTGAGACAGAGAGGGTGACCAGAACCCCATTTAAAAAAACAAACTAGTGATGGGCATTGTGGTGCGTGCCTTTAATCCCATTTAATCTCATTATACAGAGGCAGAGTCAAATAGATCGCCATGAGTTCAAAGCCAGCCAGGTCCACATAGTGAATTTCAAGAGAGCCAGGGCTATAGAGTGAGACTCTGGGGTGTGGGAGTGAGGAGTACTTGTTGCTCTGCCAGAGGAACCTGGTTCAATTTCCAGCACCCACGTGATCGGTCACAACTGTCTATAGGACGTCTGTGGACACTAGTAACACACAAGGTGTACAGACATGCAGGCAAAATACCCAAACATAAAGTAAAAATAATTTGCATTTTTCGGGTGGGGAAGAATGTTGAGCACTTTTTCAAACACTAGCTTATTTCTGTTTCTCTTGAGAACTTTCATCAGTTCACTGGCCCATTTATTGATGGATTTGGATTTGGATTTTTGATGTTTCAGCTTTGCGATTCCGTAAAAGCACAGAATGCTCATGACTTTTGGTTTCATCCTCATCCAGAATCTGCAGTGTGTGTGCTACCACAGCAGACTTGCTGGGTTTCCTTTTGCATTTTGTTTTTGTTTGGTTTTCCTTGCAGGGATGACAATTCAGTCCAGAACCTCACACACACCGAGCAAGCACTCTCCCACTGAGCTCTATATCCAGCCTTTGTTTCAGGTGGTTTGTTTGTTTTTTGGTGTTTTGTTTTGTTTTGTTTCAGGGCAGGGTTTCTCTGCACAGCCCTGGCTGTTCTGGAACTTGCTCTGTAGCCCAGGCTGACTTTGAACTCACAGAAATCCACCTGCCTCAGCCTCCATGTGCTGGGATGAAAGGCGTGCGCCACCGCCGCCCGGCTTTGTTTCAGTTTTTTAAGGCAAGGTCTCACTAGGTAGCCCAGTCTGACCTCTTTGCTTGTAGTCCTGTGTTAGCTTCTCAAGTGAGCCACCAAACCCAGCTTTTCCTTTGTCCGTTAATGCAAGAGCCAAATATTTTTGAAGAGCCCAGGGCACGATTTTTATTCCATTGATGTTCTTCCTTTTTACAGTGCTGAGAACAAACCAGAGCTTCCTGTGTGTTGGGCAGGTGCTCACCCACTGAGCCTTTTCCACACTCCTTGATCTTGAATGTTCTCTTAACGTTTTACAGAAATTCGTCAAGCCTATCTTTACGGACGAGTCTTACCTCGAGCTGTACCGCAAGCAGAAGAAGCATCTGAACTCACAGCAGCTGGCGGCCTTTCAGCTGCTGTTTGCCTGGCGGGATAAGACAGCTCGCAGGGAGGATGAGAGCTACGGGTGAGGGTTGGGTTCCTTTAATGCTTATGGCCCAGCGGGTCTGATGTGAAGGCTGACTACAGTCTCATTCATTATAGCATCTAGTGGATCTTACTAGTTGAACATAATGTGATTCCATTCTGTGTTTTGTTCCAGATATGTTCTACCTAATCACATGATGCTAAAGATAGCTGAGGAACTGCCTAAGTAAGTCTCAGAGCTGAATGACATGCTCTCTCTTCTCAGTCGCTCTCAGTCCTTCACAGCCGGGCATTCTGATTGCAGCTGCCTGAGGCTGTACTCATAGAGGTTAGTACCCCAAGCTTGAAGGTGGCAGGGCCCAGGGAGCCACAGTCCTTGCCTGAGGGCTCCTGGGTAAGAACTAAAACTTCTGAACTGGCATATTTCCATGGCTAGTCCCAAGCCTGCTGCAGTTCCTTAGAGATGAGAACTAACCCACATTCTTTCTTCTGTCTGTTTCTCTAAATTAAAGCCTGGAGATTTTTAAGAATGTTGTTGTAATGATTGGAGCATAAACAGGAATAAGAAGTGGAAACCAGCTTTTCTTGAGGCTTGTGTCCAGCTCTCTCAATTTGTAAGACAACCAGAGGAGGGCACTAAGAGTTGGTTCAGTAAAGGTCACATGTGTAGGTGGCTGGCCTGGGCTGCTAATGTAATCTTTTAGATCTTCTGTGGCCTTTGTGTAGGGGTTAGGGGGCTAGGTCAAGGGGTCCTAACTCCATGACCAAGGCTGGCCTGGAACTCACTACCTTGAACTTCTGCTCCTCCTACTTCACAGATGTTGGACTTACAGACCTGTACCACCATTCTTGGTTGATAGTGTGCTGGGGATAGAACCCAAGGCTTTGAGCATGCTAAGCAAGCACTCTGCTAACCAGGCTACAGCCTGGCCTGCCCAGTCATTGCTGTCAGGAAGCCTTGAAGAGCTGTATCTCCATGATGAGCTGAGTTTTTGTCCTTGTTTTCAGGGAGCCTCAAGGCATTATAGCTTGCTGCAACCCAGTACCACCTCTTGTGCGGCAGCAGATCAATGAGATGCATCTTTTAATCCAGCAGGCTCGAGAGATGCCCCTGCTCAAGGTATGCAGTGTTTCATCCAGCGGGCCCAACCTTCAGCACTTCCCTCCTGTGGCCTCCTAAAGCCCTGAGCTGCTCTCCTGCTCTAAACCACCCTGAGGAGTAATGATGGCTTGGAAAGCCACTATCCTGTTAGATTTAGCTGCTTTTGTGTTACTGGTTTGGGGTTTGAGGTATGGTTTCATTTTTTGATGCTATTGTTCAAGCCCAGGTCTTCCCCATGCTACACAAGTACTCTTCTGCTGAATTATTACCCAAGCCCATGCATTTTTATTTTATTTTATTCTATTTATTTATTTTGGTTTTTCAAGACAGGGTTTCTCTGTGTGACAGTCCTGGCTGTCCTGGAACCCACTTTGTAAACCAGGCTGTCCTCGAACTCACAGAGATCCACCTGCCTCTGCCTCCCGAGTGCTAGGACTAAAGGTGTGTGCCACCAACGCCCAACTTTAATTAAATTTTTATGTATTTTTATATATGCATGTAGGCATATGTATACCAAAGTGCACTTGTCTGGGCCCAAATACACACTTGTAGGTGTCAATTCTTTCCTTCCACTACTTGGGTCTTGGGGATCAAACTCAGGTTGTCATACTTAGCAGCAAGAGCCCTCTCACAAGCAACTGCATTTTTTTTATTTATGACAGTCATAAACTAAGCCTTATCCTTTATATTATATCCTTTATATGGCCTTTTTGATAATTTGATAACAAATAATGGGGCCATTTAATGGTTGTGGTAAAGCAGTTAATCTGGTTTTAGTCTATGAAATGAGTTGGAGTAGGGATCCTGGTGCAGAGACCTGGCAGGGGAACCCAGATCCGAAGCCTGAGTGCACATGTTTGGATCACTGTGGAAGCGGCTGGTAGGGAAGGCTCCTGGCATTTAGGTCAGAAAGTGCTATCAGTTACTGCTGAGCCTCTGGCTGTAGAGGAGCCGCCCACCTGGACAGCAGTTAGATTGCAGATAGTAGAGGCAGGATCCAGGAGCACAGACTAAAGTCAAAGGGAAGGAGGAGAATCATGGCTGGAATGGGAATTCAGAAAAGTCAGTAAATACTAAAGTGTGCATAAACATGGATGGAAGTGGGACATCCCACAGAAAATAGAGGCATAGCTGGGCATGCAGTGCACACCTATAATCCCAGCACCTGCATGCAGAGGCAGGAGGGTCAGGAGTTCAAGGTTGTCCTCAGCTATCTATTGAGTTTGAGGCTAGCCTGAGCTATCACCAGGTGGTGGTGTTGCACACCTGTAATCCCAGTACTCAGGAGGCAGAGGCAGGAGGATCTCTGAATTCAAGTCCAGCCTGATCTACAGAGTGAGTTCAAGGGCAGCCAGGGCTACACAGAGAAACCTTGTCTCGAAAAGCCAAAAGAAAAAACAAAGAATTGTCAAAATAAGAAGGTAAAAGCGCTTGCCACTAGTGTGGTAACCTGAGTTCAGTCCCCAGGTCCTATGGTTGAAGGAAAGATTCAGCACCTTTAAGTTATCCTCTGGCCTGTTTGCCATGCTTGAATGAATGAGTGAATGAATGAATGTAATAAAAAGAAAGAAGAAATACAGACATGTGTCTTTGTGGGAATGTCTGTGCTCTACATAGGTAATAAAACTTGTTACAATTCAACTTACATGGTTTCTTTTTGGAGTATTGCTTTAATTCTTTTCCTTCCTTTTGAGATAGGGTCTTACCATACAGGGTCATTTCTAGGCCAACCTTGAGCTCAACTGTGTGATCCTGTAGCCCAGGCAGGCTGGAACTTTCAATCCCCCTGCCTCAGCCTCCCAAGTAACTAGGATTAGACTTACACCACCACATCCACCTTTCTTAGGACAACTTTGAATGTATTGACTTGGTAGTGATATAAATATGTGATGAATCATTTTTCATCTTTTGAAAGATTATTGACCCAAAAGACTTAAAATGAAAGAAGAAAGTGAATTGCAGCTGTCATGTTAAGATATCCTTCTGCAGCCAGGCCGTGGTGGCGCACGCCTTTAATCTCAGCACTTAGGAGGCAGAGCCAGGTGGATCTCTGTGCGTTTGAGGCCAGCCTGGTCCAGAGCCTGGTCCAGAGCGAGTTCCAGGACAGCCAGGGCTATGGTGGTGGGGGGAAGGTGGGGGGGGGGTCCTCTTGGAACTGAGTAATAAATACCTCACAGGTACTGTGTACGGTGTTTGCCTCTTGTGTGAGGCCCTGGTATCCCAGCACCACACATATACACTAAAAAAGGCTTCCTTAGTTTTCTGGTTTGTATAAATAAAAAGCATGCTGGCTGCCTGAGAAGTCTCCTCCAGGCTCACTGGAAGCAATTGCATCGTGCAGCCTCCTGACTAGACAGTGCTTGAGCATAACATAATTGGCAGTGCCAGGGGCTGAAAGGGGTGAAGGGTGAAAGATTATCTCCTGGCCCTTGGGAGACAGACTCATGGAAGAGTACAGTCTGCTGAGTAAGCATGTGTCCTTGACTTTACACAGCTTTCCTCAGTTTCTTTTTTTTGTTTTTTGTTTGTTTTTTGAGACAGAGTCTCAAGTAACCCAGGATGGCCTTGAACTTCTGATCCTCCTGCTCCCATCTCTGGAGTACTGGAATTATAGGCATGTGCAATCGCACCCACTGGGGAGTCACACCCAGGGCTTCCAGCATGGTAGGCAAACACTCTGCCAACTGAACTACATCCCCGGCCCTACTCTTCTTTCCTCCTTAGTCTGAAACTGCAGCTGGAGTGAAGAAGAGCGGACCACTGCCTAGCGCCGAGGTACAGTGTCACGGCTGCTGTCTCACCTATGGGAGGGGTGGAGACCACAGTCCCTGACAGGTCAGTGCTCTTCCACTGGCCAAGAGCTCCTGGCTGGCTTATGAGTTTTACATGTGGTCTGCTGATTTCTCTTTGATGCAGAGATTGGAGAATGATCTCTTTGGACCCCATGACTGTTCCCACGCCCCTCCAGATAACTACCCGATCACCCCAACCGATGGTAAGCTGGAGGCCCTCTGAACTTCCAGAGCGAAGGAGGCAGTTTCCTGGACCCAGACCACATGTCTTGACCTGGCTGACTTCTGTGTCTCTAGGGTCTGTGCCACTTCAGAAACAGCCGAGCCTCTTTGCTGAGGGCAAAGAAGAAACCCCTTTGGATGCCAGATGCCTTCTTGCCACAGCCGTCATCACCCTGTTCAGTGTGAGTAGCAAGACCATTCCCCAAGCTCATTCAGGTTCCTGGTGTCGGGTGCTCTTCTCACATGGGCCGCCTGCCTGGAGGGGTGCATGTACATCTGAGACCAGTGCCAAGGTAAAGCTAGAGAGGGGTGTGGACAGGTGAGCTCTCTAGGAAGAGAGGAGTGTCTCATGAGCACTGTATGTGCAGAAACCCTAGAGGAGGGGCTGAAGCCATGGCTCAGGTTACGTGCACTGGCTGCTCTTCCAGAGGACCTGAGTTCAATTCCAAGTACCCACATGATGGCTTACTGCTGTCTGTAGTTCCAGTTCCTGAAGATCTGACACCTCCTGACCTGTGTGGGCATTTGACACATACATGGTGCACATATGTACACACAGGCAAAACACTCACACATAAATAAAACCTTGGTTTTTTTCAAGACAGGGTTTCTCTGAGTAATAGTCCTGGCTGTCCTGGAACTTGCTTTGTAGACCAGGCTCTCCTCGAACTCACTGAGATCCACCTGCCTCTGCCTACAAGTGCTAAAATAAAGATGTGTGCCACCACTGCCCAACAAGTCTCTTTAAAAAAAAAAGAAGAAGAAGCCAGCAGTGGTGGCATACATCTTTAATCTCAGCGCACAGGAGTCTGAGGCCGGCCTCAGGATCTCGGAGTTCTCCTGGTCTACAGAGTGAGTTCCAGGACAGCCAGGGCTATATAGAGAAACTTTGACTTGAAAAAAAAAAAAAATTAAGATTAGGTCTTACTCTGGTGATTCATGAAGAAGAAGGTCGAGGAGTCTTTGTTGGCCACCGGCTAACAGAATCTGGTGTGATTCAGCAACCAGATCCGTGGACAGAGACTGCCTTTCCTTTCCCTTTTTCTTTTTAATCGAGATCTCATCCTGTAGCCCAGTGTGGCCTCAAACTTGCAGTTCTTGCTGTTGCTCTTCTAGAGGACCTGCGTTTGATTCCCAGCGCCCACATGGCATCTCACAGCCATCTTTAGCTGCAGTTCCAGGGGATGCAACACCTTCTTCTGACCTCTATCAGCACCAGGCACACATGTGGTACACATGCATACATACATACATACATACATACATACATACATACATACGTGCAAACAAAGTGCTCATTCATATAAAATTAAAAAAAAAAAAAAGATTTGGGTTTTTCCTGCCTCAGCCTTCCAGTGTGTGGATTCCAAGCGTGTGCCCGCTCCTAGCTAGTGTTCATGACCTTGAGGCTGCACTGATATGAGAGTTCTATGTTTAGTCAAAGAAGGCTGCACTATCTCTGTACTGTGTTAGAAGCAAACATAACTTTAAGAGAGAAATCGAGTTTATGAATCCAGTTGGAAGCAACGTTCTGTTGTGTGTGTTCATTGGTTCCCTGTCAAAATCTATAATGTTACATTCCACATTTCATGTGTCAGTTAAGACCTCAAGCTCTTGGGCCAGATAGACCTGAGTTTTCATTCCTGCTCTTCCCATCTTAGTGGTAGGGTTCTCCAGGAGCAGAAGACGGTAGAAAAACCACAGGCCTTGGAGGCTGTGAAGGCAGGAAGAATTCATTAGATCACTTGCGGAGTGTATCAGCTCACGCCTTTAGTCCAGAAGCAGGGGGATCCTTGTGAGTTTGAAGCCATCCTGGTCTACATAGCTCAAAAAAACAAAGAATTCATCAGTTCAAGAAGTTAATCCTCCCTGTTGTGGGCCCATCCTGATGCACAGTTAGAAGGGTCTTGGTCTGTCCTTGCAGGAGCCTAACGCTGAGGAAAGTGGAAAGACTCCATTGACGGTTGCGCAGAAAAAAGCCCAGAACATAATGGAGTCCTTTGAAAACCCATTTAGGATGGTGAGTAGTGCACTGCACAGGCCGCCAGGAGCTGCAGGGAATTCTGCAGCCACGCATCCTTTCCCCCGGGAGGAGAGCAAGACTGTGGAGGGGGAGCCCAAGTCCAGCCTGTCAGTCGTCCAGGTGTCCAGGTCGGGACTCTGGAGTTGGCCTTGTGGGACCACACTGGCAAGAGTAGTTAGTGCCTCTGACAGGCGAGGTGCCTGCTCTCGGCGTTTGTAGTGACTCTTTCCCCTTCTGCAGTTCCTGCCTTCTCTGGAACACAAGGCCCACATCTCTCAAGCAGCAAAGTTTGATCCTTCTTCAAAAATCTATGAAGTAAGTAGCTTCTCACGCTTTGGAGCAGTAGCTGTCAAGGGGCTTCTGTGAGGGAGGCTCCCATCTCAGGCGGTCTTCAGATCCTTTGTGGGCCACTGAGAACAGAGGAGAGGCCCTGTCCATCTAATCATGCTTCTAGGAAGAGGCCAGACTTGGAAGCCGTGGGGTATCTCTATAACAAAAGTTGGGGGCTGGGGACAGAGCTCGGGAGTGGCATGCTTGCCTGGCTTGTATGGAGCCCTGGCTTGATCCCCAGCACCACATAAAGCTGGTGTGGAGATGCACACCTGTAATCTCAGCACATGGGAGGTGACAGCAGGAGGATCAGAAGTTCAAAGTCATCTTCAGCTACATAGTGTGTTCTAGGATAACCTGGGGTCTAATGAGGCCCTGCCTTAAAAATTAAAAAAAAGAAGCAACAGCAGCCTGCCCCGGTTCATGGGCATATCCAAGTAGGATAATGTTTGTCTAATGTATGATAGCCTAGGTTCAAATCCAGCACTGGAAAGAAAAAATAACAAAACTGTTTTGTGTTTTTCTAATGGAGTAATTTATATGTAATAAAGTACATAAATAATATAGTTTATAACACTTGTACATGTGTATGTTGCTTCAAGGCCCTTAAAGGACCAGCTTGATCTGAAGAGGCACTGGCTTATACTGTGGACAAAGTCCACTCTGTCTGGGAGGCAGCACGTTGATTCAAAGCCTCCGTTTGCCCTGTAGGAAGGCTGTGCTGTGATGACACCCAACACCACATCCCTGTACTGGACAGCACTCTGACAGGCCTCAGAACTGTGCAAAGGGGTTTAGCCTCCTACTTTCAGGAATGGGGAGTCCCAGGGCCACAAGATGGCTCAGTGGGTAAAGGAGCCTACCACCATGCCTGAAAAGCTGAGTTAAATTCCAGGAACCTACATGGTGGAAGGAGAAAACTGACTCCAAGTTGTGTTTTGACCTCACACATGCACAGTGGTGCACACACACACACAATAAGTGAATAAATTTTAATGAAAACAGCCAGATGGCTGGGTATGATGGTGTGTACCTTTAATCTCAGCACATGGAAAGCAGAGGCAGGTAGTTCTCTATGATTCTGAGGCCAGCCTAGTTTACATATCAAACATGATGAGGTTCTGCCTTCAAATAATAAAAATAATAACAACAACATTAAAACTAGAAAAGAAGGGCTGGAGAGATGGCTCAGAGGTTAAGAGCACTGGCTGTTCTTCCAGAGGTCCTGAGTTCAATTCCCAGCAACCACATGGTGGCTCACAACCATCCATAATGAGATCTGGTGCCCTCTTCTGGCCTGCAAGCATGCATGTAGGCAGAACACTGTGTACATAATAAATAAATAAATCTTTAAAAAAAAAAAAAAAAAACTGGAAAAGAAGAAATGGAAAGTCCTGGACTTGGAGACTTGGCTCAGTGATAGTGAACTCTCTTAGCAAGCACAGGGCCCTGGGTTCAGACCCAAACCAGGGAGGAAAAAAAAAAAACAGGCTGGGCATAGTGCTACATCTTCAATCCTAGCATTTCAGAGTCAGAAGCAGGTCGATCTCTGAGTTCAGGGTTAGCCTGGTCTACATAGCAGGTTCCAAGCCAGCCAGGGCTACATCGGGAGACCTCCTCACCCTCCAAAAAAAAAGAAAATGAGGGTGGGGGACTAGAAATACAGAGTCTGTAGTGTGCAACTGTAAACCCAGTACTGGGGCAATGGAGGCAAGAAGATGAGGTGAAGGTCGTCGTTGGTCACAAAACCTTTGAAGTTAGCCTTGACTCAAAACCAAAATAAAAAGACAAAGTGTGTTACCTTTTCTTTATCTCTTGCCCCTGTGGCAAACCCTTCTGCTTTCTGTCCCCCCCTTGTGCTCATTTGGGTCACCTGATGTGGACCAAGGTCACAGCTAGAAGTGGGACAAAAAGGGAAACACAGGACCAGGAGGAGACCCATCTTGAGCCAGGCTTTGTTTACTAACTGGGCCACTGGGCAAGTGACTAAGGCTTCCTGTTCTGGAGGGTGGACTGGACTAAATGAGATGTCTGGTGTGAGCACATACAGCCTGGTGCCTGGGGTTCAGCCGTATTTTATCCTCCTTAATAAGCCAGCAAAAGGTGGTGTATTTAGATTTGGGGTGTGTGGCTTAGAATGTGTATCATTTTTAGGTTAGCACCCCTCAGTTGCCTCTGAATGAGTAGGCACTCCTGAGTAGCTGAGTTTAGGCAGGTTTTTTTGGTTTTGTCTTTGTTTGCCATTGTCTGTTTTCATTATAGATCAGCAACCGCTGGAAGCTGGCCAGCCAGGTCCAGGTCCAGAAAGAACCTAAAGAAGCAACCTCGAAGAAGGTAGCTGAGCAGACAGGTAGGGTCTTTTGTTGGGGTGTTTTGTGTTGCGTGGGTCACTTAAAGAGATCACTCCAAGATGAAGTTTAAGGCCTGTGTGGCAGCAGGAAGGTCCAGTCTCTCTGATGAACTGAACCTCCAACAGCTGTATTGATTGATTGTTACACAAAGTTTGTTTTTAGGTGAAGTATTTCCTCATACCAAGGCCCTAATCGAATCCATGTGCCTCTCTGAAGGAGAGCATCACGTGCCCTCGTGACTTTAGTCCTTTTTTTTTCTTTTTCTTTTTGGCTTTTTGACTTTTTGAGACAGGGTTTCTCTGTGTAACCATGTAGCCTTGGCTGTCCTGGAACTCACTCTGTAGACCAGGCTAGCCTCAAACTCACAGAGAGTGCTGAGATTAAAGATGTGCACCGCCACCGCGCACCTTTAATCCCAGCACTCGGGAGGCAGAGCTAGGCAGATGAGTTGTGAGTTCGAGGCCAGCTTGGGTTACCAAGTGAGTCCCAGGAAAGGCACAAAGCTACACAGAGAAACCCTGTCTCGAAAAACCAAAAAAAAAAAAAAGATGTGCACCACCACCACTGGGCGACTTTAGTCCTTTATTGGGTATCACTTGCAATACATGATAATCCAAGAGTCTCAGATGTGCCAGGGACATCTTGTGACCAAAATCACATGAAGGCTGCAACGCCCCTTCAGAAAAACAATTCCACAAATCACAGATAACAATCACTGGTTCCACAAGATTCTTTATTGTTTACCACCATGATTCTTCAGGGTCAAAATACTTTTAGAAAACAACTAGTCATTCTAATATCTGCCCCAGATACAGCGGCTCTGCTACATTCTACAACAGTCTTTGAAGAGACAGCCCTAACATATCAGTCTGGCTGAGGACGTTGACTGACAGGTGTCTAGTAGGGATCCAAGCCCTCACTGACAGACAGGGCAGTGGGCAGAACAGACCCAGACCCAGCCTCGTTAGAGTTCAGCGTCTACTGGGGATGGCACATGGTCACTGCCTGTGTGCTCTGCCCTATAAAGCAGGGGGGTGTAGAGAGGGAAGAGGTAAAGAATGCAGCCGTGTGGGTGCTGGTGAGAAAAGGCAGCCTAGGTCACCTGAAGTGACAGAGGCTGGCATGGATCCTGGGAGAGAGTGGACTGAAGCAGAGTCCAAGGTCCCGTGTGGTAGCTGGCTGGCATGTCAATAGAACGGCAAGGCAGGACTGCCCAGAGTACCCGGGGAAGAGGGCAGGTACGCAGGCAGGGCCTCCGTGAGGACTGGCTGCCTGGCTCTGAGTCAAAGTAGAGAGGGGCATGAAAGCCTGAGGAGACCCACCAGTAACAGCTGACGGGTTTGCTGTCAGAACCCGGACTCACCCTTTCTTAGAGCCAGCACTTAAGCTGAGGCATGGCAAAGGAAGGTGTGGGTGGCAGAGGGTTGGTTCTGAGCAATTAGGAAAATGGGGTTGCTGGCTGTAAGAGAAGGCCATCTTTAAAAGGAGCCCCAACTCCTGGCCACTGATACTAAAAGTGTCAGGGAAGCTGCTAGGTGCTTGGCCTGGCTTCCTGAGAGGCACAGGCAGGGTTACATTAGATTAGAGCCTGCAGGTAAGGCCAGAGAGCACTGAGCTGAGTCCAGTGGACAGGTGGAGGGAGGGGCAGCAGTGCTGGCCCTTGTGCCCAGGTTGGGTAGACAAATGGCAGGAAGTTCATAAATGGTTCTCTCTCGCAGGTGCCCGGAAACAGGCAAAGGAGGAGTCTGAAGTGACTTCAATGGAGCAGGCCATCCCAGTGCGGCAGCAGGCCGCGGTATGTGCTCCCTTTCTCCCTTTTCAGAAATGAATGCCCCTGCTCATGTTCAGGGGTTTCCTGGACTGTTGCCGGAGGGCTCACTCTACGTCCCAGCTTTTGAATAGTTTCCCCCAACCCCGCAGCTGAAACTGGGCTTATCAGTCAGTGCCCACCTGTTTTCTCGATCAGGTGATATTAGAAATCTTTTATGATGTCTTTGTGTCTTCGGTAAACCCTCACAGCACTGGGCTAGCCTGGCAGGGTACAAAGCACAGAGACATTGCTGTGCCCCCGTCTACCCTAGAGAAACCTCTTTGTTCTTCCAGGGGGAGGGGGATGGGTGGGTGTCGTCATCTCCCACCCCCATTCCACAACTCCCTGAGACAGGGTTTCTCTGTTTAGCCCAGGCTGGCCTTGAACTCAGAGGTCCACCTGCCTCTGCCTCTGGAATGCAGAAATCAAAGGTGTGCACCACTATGCCTCATGAGACCTCTTTGTTTTTACCACACCCAGACCATTCTGGAATTCCATTCTGTTTGTTTGTTTGTTTGTTTGTTTGTTTGTTTCAAGATGGGGTTTCTCTGTGTAGCCTTGGCTGTCCTGGAACTCAGAGACTCCTACCTCTGCTGGAATTAAAGGAATGTACCCCCACCGCCTGGCTAGAATTCCATTCTTAGCTTCTGTCAGTTATGAACTTGCTCCAGCTAATATTAGCTGAGTATGATTGTCCCTAAATTCCAGTCTCATCTCCCATCCCTGCCACTGAAGCAGCTTGAGTCCCCAGCTAGCACAGGTTGAGCATCCCACTCAGATACCCAAAATCTGAAATGCCCACTTTCCAAAACTTTTCTAAGTGCTGACACAACACCACAAGTAGAAGATTCCATGCTGCACAAAGTTACTTCAAGGTGCATGGAACAGCCTGCAGGCTGTATGGATAAGCTGTAAGTGAAGAGGAGTGAATCTCACATGTAGACTTGGGGCTGGCCTGAGGAACCGCACACAGTTGCAGACGGTGTGGAAGCCCAGGAGCTCTGCTCCTACGTTCTCATGCTTCCCTCCCTGCTTGTTCTCACCTTGCAGCTAGAAAATGCTACTAAGAAGAGAGAGCGAGCCACCAGTGACCTGAGGACCACGGAACAAAAGCAGGAGAAGAAACGACTAAAAAGCTCCAAGAAACCCAAGGATCCCGACCCCCCAGGAAAAGATTTCAGTCCTTATGACTACAGCCAGTCAGACTTCAGGGCCTTTGCTGGTAAGGACAGGGAGGACACGAGGAGACATAGGACCGTTTGAGGTGGGAGAGCTGCAGAGTGCAGGGAGTGCAGCTTCCCTCTGAGCCCTGCCCAGACACAGGACAAGCAGTGGCACACAGAGAAGCCTACCTGCTCTCCTTGAAGCAGATTTCAGGAGCCATTGTCTGCGGCTCTGCAGGACATCCCCCAGTGTGACACATAGTTAGGTTCCCTCCCACATCCACAGGATCAAGACTGAGTTGAGGGCACTATTCACAAAGCCCACGGAGTGACCTCTTGTGACCCTTAGCCTAGGTCTCTGTGCTGTGAAGGGTATGCATAGCACTGTAGCAGCCTCTAGAACTTGGAAAAGGGAAAAAGCAGGACTGGAGAGTCCACACATTGAATGCTGTCTGGAGTGTTACCTCAGCCCACATTATGCTGAGATCTTATTGATCCTGAAAATGGACCTGCCCTTCCTAACCTGGGAACAGACCTGTGGATGACATAGTCTCTGGACGGACGGACGGACGGACGGACGGACGGACGGACGGCAGCTCCTGGAGCACAGGAAGGGTGGCAGGCTGATGCAGATGCTGCCTGAAGCCCAGAGCCCTGGCTGTGCGCCTCTGTGCTCGCTCAGTGCCATCACTTTCACTTTCAGGGGACAGCACGTCCAAGGCCTCCCCCCAGTTTGACCCGAATAAGCCGGCACCTTCTGGCAAGGTAAGGCTGCAGACGACACCTGGGGCCTGCAGTGTCCTTGTCCTCCTTGGCTCAGGTGACCATCGGGAAGCCATTGTACCCTTCCTCACCTCATTTCTTCTCAAGTGTAGACACTGTTGCCGGTTGTTTCCACAGTAATTTTTTGTTTTTTAATTTATTGTTAACATGTAACAGTGCAAAAAAGAGGCCAACTTTTGGGAGTTCCGGCCTTCCACCGTGGGCTCCAGGGCTCCAGCTCAGGCCACTGGGCTTGGGTGGCAAGTGCCTTATCTGCTGAGCCATCCTGCCGGCTCCTGTGTCAGCGATTTAACTAGTACAGGTTTCTTTTTTGGTGGGGGTGGGGATAGTATGGTTTGCTTTTTGTTGAGATGGAGTCTTGCTTTACAGCCCAGGCTGGCCGGGCGGTGGTGGCGCACGCCTTTAATCCCAGCACTCGGGAGGCAGAGCCAGGCGGATCTCTGTGAGTTCAAGGCCAGCCTGGGCTACCAAGTGAGTTCCAGGAAAGGCGCAAAGCTACACAGAGAAACCCTGTCTCGAAAAACCAAAAAAAAAAAAAAAAAAAAAAAAAAAAAACAGCCCAGGCTGGCCTAGAACTCACGATCCTCCTGCCTCCATCACTCAAGTGCTGTGATTACAGGTGTGTGCCTCTGCCTGATGTGGCATGCCACTGCACAGGGTGTTATTCAGTCTGCCACCAGGGCCTGAGGTGTTGCCCTGCGCAGTGAAGGGGCTGTGCGTGTAACTCCTGACTACATAGGTCTGTGCTAGTCAGGCTGAATTTGAAGTGTAGTAAGCGGTGGCAGCTGAGCCTGTCAGGCCACGTGCTGGGGTGAGAACTGACTGCCCAAGCTCAGGTGTCTTCCCCAGGACTGGGGGTCGAGGCTGGTCTAAGCGTACATAATTCTTCTCTTTCAGAAATGTGTTGCAGCCAAAAAATTTAAACAGTCGGTGGGAAACAAAAGTATGTCCTTTCCAGCTGGGAAGTCAGACAGGTAGGTGGCGTGGCCGGGCCAGCAGGAGAGCCAACCACCATCCCTGGGGGCAGCAGTAGAGTGCAGTGCCAGGGTTTCAGTGGGACAGATAGAGGGGGAAATCCACCGAGTCTGCTTAAAGGGCAAAGGAACTTATTAGGGGAGAAAACTCACTGTACAGAACAGAATTGTAGCAGGTTCTGGAATGCTGGGGCACACGTGGTCCAGTCCCATGAGGGAGCAAAGAGGAGAGTCCTAGTGCATCTCAGGTCTTGAGGGTCCATGAGGCCACGCCCCAGGGGCATGAACTTAAATGGCATAGGCCGGTAGAGCAGTTACCTGCTGCATGTCTAGGGGCAATGCTTCAAGGTCATAGACAGGACAGCAACCCACTACATTAAGACCTCTCTGTTACCCAGAAAGCGGGGACAGACATGACCTGCTTCCTGTCAAGTTCACACTCACATGACGGTGATGATGTCCTGCATCCCAGACCTCAAATCCCATCTTTTTCCCATTTTCCTTTCTTTTCTCTTTGTGTTTTTTTTGAGACAGGGTTTCTCTGTGTAGCTTTGTGCCTGTCCTGGAACTCACTCTGTAGACCAGGCTGACCTTGAACTCACAGAGATCTGCCTGCCTCTGCCTCCCGAGTGCTGGGATTAAAGGTGTACACCACCACCGCCCGGCTCGTTTCCCTTTCTTACACTGTGGTTTCTCACTGGGTGCCCTCACTCAGAGCACACGGGTGGGAATTTTTCCCACACCAACTTTTTTCTTAGGGATAAGAGAAATTAGCAAGTGGATCACTGGTGAGTGTTTTCATAGCATGAACTTGAGGTCAGGTTCCCACATGTGAAGCAGAACAGGCCTGCTGCCGCAGACCCCACACAAATCAGTGCCCAAGCACAGGCCTCCTGCTGCTCTCCTGCTTAGCCCTCCCTTGCTGTGTGTTACTGAGATTTATACAGCTCCTAAACCCAAAGAAGTAACTCTGGTTCCCTTTATCTCTGCAGAGGCTTCCAGCACAACTGGCCAAAGAGATAGTGCTGGAGAGACTCCTGGGACTGCGGGCAGTGCTACTTTGTACAAACCCATTTTAAAATCATTAAAATTCATTCCTATTGGAAGAAAGCTGGTTCTGGTTTTGTTGTTGTTATTTTGTTTTGTTTTATTTTTTGCTTTCACCCCAACTCTGGCAGAAAAGACTGTCACCCCGTTCAGAGACTGGGAAAAGAGCATGCCAAAGAGGGTGCCCAGAAACCCAAGGCCACACACACAGGAGTACCACCCAGGAGCAGCAAAGTGGTTGGCCCTCTACATCTAGAAGGGTCTGAGGGCTGGTGGTGCCAGTGTGGTCTAGAAGGGTCTGAGGGCTGGTGGTGCCAGTGTGGTCTAGAAGGGTCTGAGGGCTGGTGGTGCCTGTGTGGCCTTGGTACAGCTCTCCCTCAGCTCTTGACTTGAGTGGGGGGACTGAGGCATGTTCTTACTCTGTCATCCAGTCATGGCTGGCCTAAAACTTAACAGTCCTCCTTGTTATGCCCAGATCTCGGAGACCCCCCAAAAGACCACCATGGAGACCGAATCTCGTATGTAAAAGCAAAGAGCCTTTATTCTCTTCAAGCTCCAAGCATGGTCTCTCTGTCTGTCTGATGCAGCGGTGAGAGCAGAGAGCCCTGAGCTCAAGTGGGGTAGAGTTTTGTTTCTTTGTTTTTTGTTTTTCGAGACAGGGTTTCTCTGTAGCTTTGGAGCCTGTCCTGGACTAGCTCTGTAGACCAGGCTGGCCTCGAACTCGCAGAGATCCACCTGCCTCTGCCTCCCGAGTGCTGGGATTAAAGGCGTGTGCCACCACCGGTAGAGTTTTTATCATAGCAGAGGTTGGGGTGAGGGGATTTCCAGGGTCCAGGACCCTGATTGGCTGACAATTGTCTAGGGGTATCTGTAAAACAAAAAATAGGTGTGCGCTAGACTCGGGGACATCTGGCCACCTTATCTAATGGTTAGAATGTTTGGGATGTCAGGTACTTCCCCTTTGATGGGTGGGGTCAGCTTATGGCTTTTCCTGGGTCTGGGTGTTGCCTGTCAGTAAGCCAGTCATGGCAGCTGTGTGATCAAGCTGTTTTGGGGGCCCCTCTACACTCCTGCCTCACTCTCGAATGCTGGGCTCCAAGTGTCTGCCACTCCATCTGGCAGTACTGTCTCCTCTCAGACAAGGTCCGACTGTGTAGCTACTAGCTAGCTTCAAACTCGTAGGCTACCCTTCTGCCTTAGCCTCCAGAGCATTGTGATAGCAGGTGTGTGCTACCACACCCAGCTCGCTTCAGACTTAAGTCTCACACTGCTAGGCAAGTGGTCCACTGAGGAACAGTCCTAGCCCTTTTGCATTTTTTACATTATTTATTATGTGTGTGTGTGTGCCATCTAGTGTGGGGGTCAAAGGACAATTTATGGGAATTGGTTCTCTCCTTCCACTATGTGGGTCTTGGAGATCAAACTTGGTTTGCCAAGCTTGGTGGCAAGTGCCTTCACCAAATGAATCATCTCTACAGCCCAAATTTGTTTAATTCTTTGAGATAGGGTTTTAAGACCCAGGTTGGTTTCAAATTTGCTGTGTATTCAAGAATGACCCTGAACTCCTGATTCTCTTCCTCCATTTCCTGAGTGCTGGGACATTTTTTGTACTATTCATAAAGTAATATTGAAAGGCTTTTCTGGGGGCTGGAGAGATGGCCCAGTGGTTAAGAGCACCAGCTGATCTTCCAAACGACCTGTGTTCAATTTCCAACACCACATGGCAGCTCAGAACTGTCTGTGATCTGGCACTGTTGCTCAGACATATGTGAAGGCAGAAATGTCAATGCACACAAAAATAAATTTAAAAACAAAAGGCTTTTCTGAATATATATATATGTGTGTGTGTGTGTGTGTGTGTGTGTGTGTGTATGTGTGTATGTATATATATTTATGAGTGCTCATGTCAGAAGAGGACCTCAGATCCTATTATAGATGGTCATCATGTGGTTGCTGGGAATTGAATTCAGGACGTCTAGAAGAACAGCCAATGGTCTTAACTGCTAAGCTATCTCTCCAACCTAAGGCTTTCTCTTTCTCTTTCTTTTCTTTTTTTGGAGGCAGGGTCTCTCTGTGTAGCCTTGGCTGTCCTAGAACTCACTCTGTAGACCAGGCTGGCCTTGAACTCTGCCACCTCTGCCTCCAAAGGCTGGAATTAAAGGCGTGCGCCACCACTGCCCAGCTCAAAGCTTTTCTTTTAAAAAAATGTTTTATTATATCTATTGTGCGTGAGCCCTGCATGCCACAGTTCACGTGTAGTCACAGGACAATTTGTGGGAGTCTTACTCTCTACTTTGTGGGTCCCAGAAATCAAACTCAAGTCTCTAGCCTTGGTGACAAGTGCCTTTACCAACTAAGCCTTCTGGCTTGCCCTGCTTTTTCTGTAATCTGTGAGCAGATATTGGATTTCTCAGAACTTCTCATTCTGGTCCTGAGATGAGCTGCTAAGTGAGGAGAGCACCTCCTTCTGTCTCTGCCATGTTCGCCTTGTGCTCCCTGAGCGTCGATCTGACGATGAGCCACGGCTCCAGTCCAGCCGTCCAACCAGTACATTTTCACAAATTCTCAAGCTACAGCCCTTCTCTGGAGTGGGTGTAGTATGCACATGCATGAAGGTCTGAGGAAAACTGCCTGAGTTGGTTCTCTTCTTCTACTATGTAGGGTCCAAGGACTGAACCCCGGGTCTTCAGACTTGGTGGCAGATGTCTAACCACTGAGCCACCTCACAGGCCCTTCTCTGAAATTTATCCCACAAATCATTAAGAAGGCTGACTGCAGGACACCCATGAGAGCTCCACTCCACAAGAGCAGAAGTGTTAGGGTTGGAGAGATGGTTCAGAGGTTAAGAGCACTGGAAACTCTTCCACAGGACCCAGGTTCAATTCCCAGCACCCACATGGCAGCTCACAACTGTCTGTATCTCTGCTTCCAGGGGATCTGACACCCTCACACAGACATACATGTAGGCAAAACAATGCACATGAATAAATAAAGAGCAGTGGTGGTATGGAATATTAGTTGAAGATGTGTTGCATTTGTTTATGCTGTGGACCATTTGCTTAATGATGCAAAGATGTGTTGCATTCTTTTATGTTGCATTTGTTTAACTCTGTGAAGCTGTGTTACTGTGCCTGTCTAAAACACCTGATGGTCTAATGAAGAGCTGAACAGCCAAGAGCAAGGCAGGAGAAAGGATAGGCGGGGCTGGCAGCAGAGAGAATAAATAGGAGAAATCTGGGATGAGAAGATCAAGGAGCAAGAAAGGAGAGGAGGACTCCATGGGCCAGCCACCCAGCTACATAGCAAGCCACGGAGTAAGAAGTAAAGAAAGGTAAAAGCCCAGAGGCAAAAGATAGATGGGATAATTTAAGAAACCTAGCTAAGGCTGGACATTCATAAGAAACAATAAGCCTCCATGTATTTATTTGAGAGCTGGGTGGTGGGCCCTCAAAAGAGTAAAAAACAACCAACTACACAACAGCCCTGACATCAGTGGGGGGGTCTCTGGTTGGTCTTTCTCTAACTGAAACAGGGCTTCCAGAGCTGAGGCATACACCTGTAATCACAACACTCAGGAGGCAGAGGTAAGTGTGTATCTGAGCTTAAGGCTAGCCTGGTCTACTTACTGAGTTCCAGCCCAACCAGAGCTATACAATGACACTCTGTCTCAAAAAAGGAAAAAAAAATCAGGCGGTAGTGGTGCATCCCTTTAATCCCAGCACTCGGGGGGCAGAGGAAATCAGATCTTGTGAGTTTGAGGCCAGCCTGGTCTATAGAGTTCCAGGACAGCCAGAGCTACACAGAGAAACCCTTTCCAGGGATAAGAAAGAAAGAAAGAAAAAAAAAAGAAACAAAATAGTTTGTCCAGCCAGTCCAGGATAACTGCCTGGTTCTTGCGATTACATCCTCATGGCTAGAAGCGAAAGTGAAGAACAGCTTGTGCATATACTTGTTCATGGGGGGGGTAGAGCCACACACATGCCATATTTGGAGGACAGAGGACAGTGTTCCAGCATTGGTCCTTACCTTTTTTACCTTGTTAGAGACAGTCTCTCCACTGCTACATTAGCCGAGCTAGCTCCTGTCTCCCCCACCCATTTCTGGAGACTCCTGTTGCTGCCACCCATTTCCTAATAGGGCACACTGGAATTACAGGTGCTTGCACTGTTCTGTTCAACTTTTTTTTTTTTTTTTTTTGGTTTTTTGAGACGGGGTTTCTCTGTGTAGCTTTGCACCTTTCCTGGAACTCGCTTTGGAGACCAGGCTGGCCTCGAACTCACAGAGATCCGCCTGGCTCTGCCTCCCGAGTGCTCTGTTCAACTCTTACATGGGTTCCAACAATCTGAACTCATGTCAGCTGAGTTGAATAGCAAGCACTTTTACCCATTATCCTGGCTAATTTTATGTCAATTTGACACAAGCTAGAATCATCTGAAAGGAGGGAACTTCAATTGAGAAAATGCTTCATAAGATCCAGCTATAGGGTTTAGTCTAATTAGTCTTTAAAAAAAATTCTATAGCTGTAGAAAAGAGTAAGAAATGAGCTGTAGCAGTACTTTTTTGTTGGTATTAACAACCCCCAAATAACATGGAGACTTATTATGTAAGCTTGACCTATAGCTTAGGCTTGTTCCTAATTAGTTCTTATGTTGTTGATTGGTCTTTAGTCTTTTTCTCTTTGGGGAGCCTGACACCCAGCTCCCAAATAAATCACACATGGAGGCTTAGTCTTAATTATAAATGTCCAGCCTTAGCTTGGCTTGTTTCTTGCCAGCTTTCTTAACTTTAAATTATCCCGTCTGCCTTTTCCCTCTGGGCCTTTCCTTTTCTATTCCTGTATACCTGTCTTCGTTTCTTACTCTGTGGCTTGCTGTGTAGCTGGGTGCCTAGCCCCTGATGTCCTCCTCTCGCTCTCTTTTCTCCTCCCAGATTTCTCCTGCTATTTATTCTCCCTGCCTGCCAGCCCCACCTGTCCTCTCTCCTGCCTTGCTTTTGACCGTTCAGTTCTTTATTAGACCATCAGGTGCATTAGACAGGCACAGTAACACAGCTTCACAGAGTTAAACAAATACAACATAAACAAAAGTAACACACCTTAAAATAATATTCTCCAACATTTCTAACTTAAATTAACCCATTTATATTAATCTACATTCTACTACGTGGTGTTAGCTCTCTTTCATCTTGCCCCTCCTATTTCCTCTTTGTGTCTCCTGGCATCTCCTCCCTTCTTCTCAGAGTATTCTGGCCCTGGAAGTCCTGCCTAACCTCTTCCTAGCTATTGGTCATTCAGCTTTTTATTACACCAATCACAGCAATACATCTTCACACAGTGTACAAAGAACATTGAAGAGCAAGAAGCACATAATCTCTGCTAAACCATGGCAGTCTCTGCTCTAAAGATTAGGTGGAAATTTAGTGGTAAGCAGTTTTCATTGAGAGTGGCTGAGGCAGGGGTAGGCTCAAGAAGATGGCACTGGGCTGTGGCTAGAAGTGGAAGGGAAGAAGTCAGGCCTGATTGTAGCAGAATATTTTAAGGTGTGTTACTTTTGTTTATATAGCATTTGTTTAACTCTGTGAAGCTGTGTTACTGTGCCTGTGTAAAACACCTGATGGTCTAATAAAGAACTGACCAATAGCTGGGCAGTGGTGGCATACGCCTTTAATTCTAGCACTCTGGAGGCAGAGCCAGGAGTTCCAGGAAAGGCACCAAAGCTACACAGAGAAACTCTATCTCGAAAAACAAAACAAAACAAAAGGCAGGGCTAGCATGCAAAGAGTCTATATAGAAGGAGAAAACTGGGGGGAGAGATCTAAGATCTAGGAGCCAGAGAAGGAGGAGGACTCTAGGGGCCACCCAGCTACACAGCAAGCCACAGAGTAAGAGTAAGATTTACAGAAGTTAGAGAACAGGAAAAGCCCAGAGGCAAAAGATACATGGGTTAATTTAAGGAAAGCTGGCTAGAAACTAAGCCAAGCTGAGGCTGGGCATTCATAAGTAATAATAAGCCTCCGTGTGTGATTTATTTGGGAGCTGGGTGGCGGGCCCCCCAAAAGAGCAATCCCCCCCAACAACACCTGATGGCTGTAATCTTAGGCCTCAGGAGGATGAGGCAGGAAGATCATTAGTTCCAGGACAGCCTGGTCTACAGAGGGAAACCCTGAGGAGAGGCTAGCTCAGTCGGTAGAGCATGAGACTCTTAATCTCAGGGTCGTGGGTTCGTGCCCCACGTTGGGCACCAAATGTAGATGTAACCAACGGTCTTATTAAATAAGAAACACAGAGCCAATTCAGAGAAGAAAGCCAAGAGGTCAGAGTTAAGAGCCTCACCCTTCCTGATTCAGGGATCCTCTTCAGCTAAGAGAGCTCTCCGAAAAGGGGGCCTACTTCCTGTGTGTATGTCTTTATATAGTCTAGCTGTTCTGCCTTCTCATTGGTTGTAAACCCAAACATGTGACTGCCTCATCACTGCCTGAATGTACCGCCCTCCAGGTCCTTAAAGGCGTGCGCCACTGCCGTCACGCACTTGCTATGGCTCTAATAGCTCTGACCCCCAGGCAACTTTATTTATTAACATACAATTAAAATCACATTTCAGTACAAGTAAAATACCACCACATCTCTGTGAGTTCAAGGCCAGCCTGGTCTCCAAAGCGAGTTCCAGGAAAGGTGCAAAGCTACACAGAGAAACCCTGTCTCAAAAAACCAAAAAAAAAAAAAAAAAAAAAAAAAAGGAAAGAAAATACTCCACAGGCCATTCTGGTGGGGGGGTGTGCTCTCAACTGAGATTCCTTCTTACCAGATGACTCCAGCTGTGTCATCTAGATAGCTAGCCAGCACAGACAATAAAGTTTTTAATTTTTCCTTTCTCACAAAAGGTGGGCAAGGGGAGGGAGCCCTGGGCAGCTTGAAGAAACAGCTTTAGCACTGGCCACTGAAGCCAAGGCCCAGGCTCCACTTTAACAGACCTAGGAGGACTGAGTTGGAGGAAAGCAGTAGGTATAGACCCTGACATGCTGGAGAAGAGGGACCTAGTGGCCCACAGGGTACTGTGGGCAGGAGAGTGCCAGACAGGTCCTTTGCTCACAGAGCACTTCAAGCAGCTTGCCATAAGCATTTTCAGCCAAGTCACACCAGGAAACCGCCCATATGCTCCCATTCAGTTGCAGCTATTTCCCAAAGCTGTGTGGGACGGCACACACCTTTAACTCCAGCACTTAGGATGGAGAAGCTGGCAGATCTTTCTTGGGTTCTCCAGTGGTGACTGCCTCGCCAGTCTCCACAGTGACAGGCACCGCCTGGCAGCCCCATGGCCAGCAGCCGCTATTCATCGACAGGCTTACCTTGCCACTGCCTCGGCCTGCCTTCTCTCCCTTTGTACACGTCAGCTCCTGGGAGCAAGCATGGCTGAAGATTGTGTTCTGAATAAGGAGACAATCTGTTTCCTGCTTGGCTTCTGATTTTCAGTATCACTGTGGTTTTACCGGGACTGGGTAGTGAGATTAAAGGCAAAACCACAGCCTTCCCTCCTGTTGCCGTGCTTCTGGGCCACGATGCATTCATTGAGGTTTTTATTTTTTTAGGTTTTTGTTTTGGGGAGGGGGGTTGGTTGGTTTTGGTTTTTTGGTTGGTTTGTTTGAGACAAGGTCTCATATGCATCTCTGGTTGTCCTGCGCACTCTATGTAGACCAGGCAGGCCTTGAACTCAGAGATTCAAACCTGCCTGTCTCTTAAGCGCTCGTATTAAAATCGATATGCCACCATGCCTGGCTTTACTTGTAGTTTTCTCAGTACCTCTTACCGTCCTAAACCTGAAAGGCATGTGCCTGGAAGGTACACGCTGGAGCAACTTCGTTCCCCTCCCTTGTTCCTAGGGCAGGGATGGGAGGAACTCAACTCAGGGTCATCAGGGTCTGCCATCTCCAGGAACCATCCCTAGCCTTGTGGCAATCTGCATACTGGCTCAGGGCTCCTGGCAAGTAAACTGCCAGTTATCTATCGCCCGGAGACCGAATTGCCATGCAGACACTCTGACCGAGTACAGGCTGTCCCAGTCAAGCCTGTGAAACTGGACACAGTATCTCCATCTGAACCACTATGATCCTTCATTTGGATGCCGTGGCAACTTTCTAGAACTCCCTTCCTCACTCCTCCGTGTAGGAGCTTGAAGTCAGCCAAGGCACGGACAGGTTTGAGGCTGCAGCTCCGAGCAAGCAACAGCTCGTGCCCCTCAGCCTGTGCGTTATGACAAGGGAGCACGCTCCCACTCCAGGTGGAGGCTGCTGAATGTCAGTCAAAACCCATCCTGACACCGTGTCAGGAATAGCTTATTCCGGGTTCATCTTCCTTCCTTGGAGTTCAAATTGTGTATGGAGCAATTAGCATTTAATATTTCGTAATTAGCATGCTTAATGTGAGTCTGATAAGTTCCTTGACATTTTCATAAAAACAGCACGTTCCCTCCCACCCTTCAAGAAGCAAGACCCAGTTTGTCAAAAAAAAAAAAAAAAAAAAAATGCGCGCCAGTCTTTTTTGGTTCTGAATATGCATGTGTGGGGCCTCTTCCTGGGCTCTGCTGGTAAATTTAGAAACTCTTTGGGAAAGAGGCCCATTCTTATTCCGCAGCCACCCGCTCCTGGCTCACAAATCAAAGTAGCCAAATGGCGCGACAATCCTCGCAAGTAAATAAAAGTCCTCTAGGCGCCCGGACTAGACTCACGATCTGCTCAAACCCAGTGAGCAGCCAAGGCTGAGGCCCCGGCCCTCGAACCCCTGCGCCGGCGCGGCCCGCCCCGGAACCCTCCCGCCGCCTGGGCCCCTCGGCCCCACGTGGCCCGGCAGCCGGCCGCACTACCCTGCTGCCGCTGACGGACAGCACGCCCAAGCCAATCACCGCTGGTTGCGGCCCGGCGGCCAATGAGCACCTGGTGAATCCGCGGGCCGGCCCACGCCGCCATTGGATGGCCTGGGCTCCGCCCCTCGCTGTGGGCCCCGCCCCCGGACGGGTTAGGTTGTGGCGCGGGCGGCGGGCAGAGCTGGTCCCGTTGTGCTGCGGCTCCGCGCGGCCTGCAGTCCCGGGCCCGCGACGCGCGCCGCCTGCCATGGAGCCCGGCCCAGACGGCACAGCCGCGCCCGGCCCCGCCGCCATCCGCGAGGGCTGGTTCCGAGAGACCTGCAGCCTGTGGCCTGGCCAGGCCCTGTCGCTGCAGGTGGAGCAGCTGCTGCACCACCGGCGCTCGCGGTACCAAGACATCCTCGTCTTCCGCAGGTACCGCCCGCCGCGCGCTGGTACAGCTGTCAGAAGTTCTGCGCTAGGCCCGGCTCCCGCGTCCACGTGTCACTCCCAGGACACGTCAGCCGAGGGGACCCCGAGGCCCACCCAGCCCCCACTCGTGGTCGGCCTGCCACGTGTCACCCTGACGGCCCAAACCGGGACCCCCGTGTCGGCCACGGTGCGCGCCCAGGGCGGGCTGGGACCCGTTCTCCCTGTGCCCCTGAACCCACATCCCCGACTGTCACTCTGCCCGCAGTAAAACCTACGGCAACGTGCTGGTTCTGGATGGCGTCATCCAGTGTACTGAGAGGGACGAGTTCTCCTACCAGGAGATGATCGCCAACCTGCCGCTCTGCAGCCACCCCAACCCGCGGAAGGTACCGCAGTCCCCCGGGTTCGGCCCTGAGCTCAGGCTCCCAAAAAGCAGGTCTGGCAGTAGGTGAGGTGTGGGGCCAGATGCCACCCAGATGGTTGTCAGAAAATGCCAGTCAGGATGAGTGGAGCCCTTGGGGGACCTGGTCTCTTGAGAAGCCCTCAGGGGGAACCGGGGCTGCCAGGACCCCGAGGCACAGAAGGGTTCCTGAGCGTAGAAAATGACTCAGACCTGTAGCCGGGAGGAGCATTGACAGCTCTAGGTTCTGTGGGAGTGGACCTGCTCAGTCCTGACTTGTCCTTCCCTCACCCAGGTGCTGATCATCGGGGGTGGAGATGGGGGCGTCCTACGGGAAGTGGTGAAACACCCCTCTGTGGAGTCTGTGGTCCAGTGCGAGATCGATGAGGTGGGTGCTGTACAGGAGGCCTGGGTTTGAGTCACCAGGGTCAGCTCTGTCCCATCCTGACTCTGCACCTGAGACGCAATGTTCTTACCATCCCTGGCCTGTTTCCTCAGTCTGAAAAGATGATTCAGTAGGAAAACCAGATAGTTAAAACCTGGCACACACAGCACCATGGATGTTAATTCTTAGTACGTTCAGAGCTGGTTTCTGCCTTAAGGCCCAGGCAGGGTGTGGGAGCCCGTTTTCAGGATCCTTGGGGCTTTACTCAGCAGGTCCGCATAGAGAGGATGTTTGGACCACGGGCCTGAGTGCAAGTGTCTGAGATGGTCTGCACTTGGCTGTGCTGGGGGGAGGTCTTTTGTTCCACCCTTTGACATTTCTATAAATATCCTAGGGCAGAGACAGTTAGGGCCATTGGAATAGGCTATCCTGTATTTTCTGTTTATTTCCACAATCTAAATCCTTCTATCTAATATCTGCTGCTCTCACTCAAGAAAACTCTGGGGAACTGTGGAGTTGGTAGGTAAACGCCCCGCAGAAGGATCAGGGACATTTCCAACAACTAAAGCATCTGTCCTTTATACCCAATGTGGTTTTAGTTAGCACTTGCTGTATGCTGAGCATTGCCCAAGGTTCTGGGATGATACAGTGACGGACAGGTGAATCTCTGAACATGCAGCTGATGTTCTGGGTTGGAGGAGACTTCGCAGAGTGACCTGATGAGGCTAGACAGGGGTAGAAGGTACAGAAGACACAGGAGGGTACAGGTTAATAGGGAGTCTATGGCCACACATACCTATAACCCCAGCACTTAGGAGACAGGAGCAGGAAGAGATCTAGAGTTTGAGGTCAGCCTGAGCTACCTGAGACCCTGTCTCAAAAATATAAAAGAGAGCCAGGCAGTGGTGGCGCATGCCTTTAGTCCCAGCACTCAGGAGGCAGAGACAGGTGGATCTCTGAGTTCGAGACCAGCCTGGTCTACAGAGCGAGTTCCAGGACAGGCACCAAAGCTACACAGAGAAACCCTGTCTTGAAAAACAAAACAAAATAATAATAAATAAATAAAAGGGTCAAGAAAACCCCACTCAAATGGGACAGTTGGTCTGCAGGAAGATGAAGCCTGAGTGAGCACCAGGCAACAGCCAGCCAGCCCCCTGAAGAGCTGAGGTGCCAGAGTCCCTCCCATTCTACAGCTCTGTGGAAACTAAGGTTCCAAAAGGGAAGGTTCCAAGGAGACCCAAGCAGGAGTCCCTAACCTCTGGCCCAGCCCGGTCCTTCCTGTCCCCCTTTCCAGGATGTCATTGAAGTCTCTAAGAAGTTCCTGCCTGGTATGGCCATCGGCTACTCCAGCTCAAAGCTAACCCTCCATGTGGGCGATGGCTTTGAGTTCATGAAACAGAACCAAGATGCCTTCGATGTCATCATCACCGACTCCTCAGACCCCATGGGTGAGCCAGGGCAAGCCCCACACCATGCAGTAGCCCCCAGGCGCCAGTGCTGTGTTCTCCCTTGACACCACAGATGAAAGTGCGGCCTGGCTTTGGTCCATAGCAACCTCAGTTTCTTCCTCAGCCTCTCCACTGCTTTTGATTGCCCAGCATCTAGGTGTGGTGTGATGTGGTGGGAGTGGGGTTAAATGCAGGGCCCCCCAGATGTCAAGACAGTAGGCTCCACATTCCACAAACTTGGGTACAACACCAGCTCTGCCACTGAGCAACTATGTGGCTGTGTCATGGGTGACTGTGGCCTGGATGTCTCAGCCAGGGTGGCCGTGGTCTCTGCCCCTCTAGGTCCTGCTGAGAGCCTCTTCAAGGAGTCCTATTACCAGCTCATGAAGACAGCACTCAAGGAAGATGGCATCCTTTGCTGCCAGGGTGAGCATGGGCACAGTCGGGTGAAGGGTGGGCCAACTGCCCTCTCTGTGGCAAGGCTGACCCACAGCCTCCTCCACAGGTGAGTGCCAGTGGCTGCATCTGGACCTCATCAAGGAGATGAGGCACTTCTGCAAATCTCTCTTCCCTGTGGTGGGCTATGCCTACTGCACCATCCCCACCTATCCAAGTGGCCAGATCGGCTTCATGCTATGTAGCAAAAACCCGGTAAGCTGGGGGCTACCTGCATGGTAGGGAATGGGCAGGCATAAGAGCCCCGTCTTGATGCCCTTTGGTGCCTGGCCCCCAGAGCACCAACTTCCGGGAGCCCGTGCAGCAGCTGACACAGGCCCAGGTGGAGCAGATGCAGCTGAAATACTATAACTCCGACATGCACCGGGCAGCCTTCGTGCTGCCCGAGTTCACCCGCAAGGTGAGTGGCCTGCCAAGCTCCCTTCTGTGCCTCCTTGTCCTGCACATCTTACACATTTTCCTGACACCCTTCATGTCCCACTAGGCCCTGAATGACATAAGCTGAGCCTAGGTGCCACTGCAACACCACCCGAGACCTCAGTTGGACTGGACCAAGGAGCTTCCAAGGTGTCTGGGGCCCCACCAGCCCTGGACCAGACTCCCAGATGACTCTTGCCCACCAACCAAGTGTTACAGTCCCCAGAATGCTGCCTGGCCTGCCCTGCTGGGTGGACTCAGTCTCTGTGTCTGTCTGTCTGTCTATCTCTGTGGCGTTCGGCCCCAAGCCTATACCAGCTCTGTACAGCACCATCTATGCCCTCTGTCACCCAAGAAAAAACGTGTATTTATAACAAGCTCACTCGTGACCCTTGACCTTTTCTGGTCCCACCAGTGCTACCGATGAATGTGGGGGTGTTGTGTGGTCTCTGGCAGAGAGGGAACCCAGCAGTCATAAGACCAGTCCCCAGATCTCTCCTGAGAACCTGATGGGCAAGGTGTTAGAGAACCTTCTCTAGGGCCCAGTACTGTGGTGTAAAGGATCCAGGTAGGATCATCTTACAGGATTGAGGCAGGGTGCACCCTGGTACTAGAAGCAGTCCCAGAAGGGACTAGTAAGGACCCAGCCATAATCATCACCTGGAACATATTTTATCACATCTGCTCAGTCTGGCAATGCAACTGTGGATCTAAACCTGAGTTCAAATCCCGCTTTCAGGTTCCAAATGTGGGGCTGTCCTCTCTCCAAGGTGCTGAACCTGACCTTCAGCTCAGCACCACCTCTTGCTCATCAGAACCAGGGCTCTAGTTTCTGGAGAGAGAAGCCAGGTACAGGTGTCCACTCCCTGCTCAGGAATGACCCACAAAGCTTGCTAGAGTGGGAGTTACCTACCCTTTTCCTACCCTGGCCAAGGGGCAAGGAAAGGGGAGCTTATGGGAAAATTATAGGCTAGCAGGGGCACTAGGCAGTTGGTCCCCTACCAGAGTGACACTACAATCTCTTCCCTCACTTGAGCAGCCACAGAGGGTCCTGTGTTCACAGGAGTGATTCTGGGCTAATGAGAGTGGGGACCCAGTGTCTGGCACACCCAGACCATGTGCCAGTGAGCTGATTGGCCTCACTGTGTACTGGCCTTATCCTAACTTCTTAGGTGCCCATTCCCAAAGCTCTCCTATCACATTGGGATACTCCTGGCTGCTCTCTTGTCTGCCCAGCCAAGTGGAGGGCAGAATTGCTCTGCTGTGGGCCAGGGGTCAGGAAGTCAGTCTCTGAGTACCCAACACTGCAGGCAGCGTCTCCAGCTCAGACCAATTTCTTCAGCTCCCAGAAAGATATCCATGGACCACCATCTTCCAGCCTGAGGCAGGTCTAGCTTGAGACCCAGGCAGGACTGGTGGAGGGGGCAGGTTGGACAACCTTCCGATCCCTAAGTTGGGTGTCTGGAACCAGGCTAGGGTCCAATCTCTATCTATCACCCACTTTCACTGTTGACCTGAGTTCCCTTCATTTTGCCTGGTGCCCTGACCTCCAGGGCTGTGACTAGAGCCACGTACCAAAGCTCCCTGAACCAAGTGTTCTAAGTTGGAGCAGAGGTAGCAGACCCAAGAGAACCAGTTGCAAAAACCAAGGGCCTCCTCCAGTACTACTTGGTCCCTGCTCTGACAGCCCTCACCTTCAGCAGCAGAGAGGCCTGGAGTCTGCACTATTGATGCAGAGCCTTGGGAGGGAGTCCCAGGGGTCCACCGGCTCGTTCTGGGAGCAGAGGAAATCTGATTGGCTGGTTTTTCCAGGAGGGTTTCTCTGTAGACCTGGCTGACCTGGAACTTACTTTGTAGACCAGGCTGGCCTTGAAGTCCTTTTTGAGATCCTCCTGCCTTTGCCTCTGAAGAGCTGAGCTTAAAGGTGTGCATCACCAAGCCGGGCAGTGGTGGCGCACGCCTTTAATCCCAGCACTCGGGAGGCAGAGCCAGGTGGATCTCTGTGAGTTCAAGGCCAGCCTGGTCTCCAAAGCGAGTTCCAGGAAAGGCGCAAAGCTACACAGAGAAACCCTGTCTCGAAAAACAAAAAAAAAAAAAAAAAAAAAAAAAAAAAAGGTGTGCATCACCACACCTGGCTGGAAATTTTACCTAGAGTTTTAAAATTGTCAAATTAGCAATACTATTTAAGATTTCATAAATTATTTATTTGGTCATTGTCCCTAATTATAGTCATAGCTCTTAAAATGCTTGAAATTTCTTGATGGGAGTACTATGTCATTTATAATGGGTTCCTTCAATGACACCTGACTTGCTAATGAGGTGATTTGGTTGGGTCACCCAGCCTTACACTCAGGTCACCAGGTACTTAGTGCAAGACAGGTCAGTGACCTCCAGGGGAGGGGCTAGAGGAGTGACCATAGTCCTTTGTAGACACTGCGAGCAGAGACGGGAGAGTCCGGGTCGCTGAAGCCTGGGACGGTGACCAGAGGGACCTAGGTTGTGTGCCGGCCCACTGCCTCTGCCCTCTGCAATGTGCTCCAATGAGTGTGTTTCCTTGGGTTCTGTGAATGGAGCCTGAAGGGGGCGGTTCACAGGGACCCTCATTGAGAAGTTGGTCATGCCGGAAGGTGGTGGCACATGCCTGCCTTTAATCCCAGGCAAAGGCAGGCAGATCTCTTGAGTTTGAGGCCAGCCTGGTCTACAGAGTGAATTCCAAGACACCCAGGGCCACACAGAGGAAACCCTGTCTCGAAAAGGAAAGAGAAAAGTCAGTCATAAATCACTCTACTTGTGACTGCTGTCCGAAGTGAAGCTCGTCTTGTGAACTCACCCCAGATCTGCCGCCACCACCACACATGTGTCAGGCAGGCTAACGTGGGAACAGCTAACACACTAATCCACAGAGTCTTCTGTGGAGTGGTAGACCAACGGTTTGTGTGTTTTCTCCTCTTCGTCTCTAAATAACAAATCCACATAACTGCTTCTGGACTTGGCCATGTCTGCCATCATTGATCGGTTGTTTACTGTGAAGATTAGCGGTTGGAGATACTGTTCGGTGATAGAACACTTGCTTGGCATGAACAAGGCCCTGGCCTCCATCCCAGCACTGTAGAAACAAGGAGTTAACTCCTCCTCTTCTGCCTGCCTGCCTGCCCACCTTGGGAAGCAGCCTTTCATGTACAGCATGCTCACAGCTGGGACAGGAAGTAGCCCAGTGTGGTTCTATCTCCTACAAAGTGAGTTTTTCCCAAGATGTTGATTGGTTATCTTGCTTTTTTCCCTATAATTTGTACATTTTTATTTATCTACTTATTTCCAGGACAGGGTTTCTCTGGGTAGCCCTGGCTGTCCTGGAACTCCCTCTGTAGACCCGGCTGGTCTCAACCTGCCTCTCCCTCCTGAGTGCTGGGCTTAAAGGCATGCACCACCGCCTACTGTGTTTGTTGTTTTAAAAGACATTATCTCAATACGTAGTCCAAGCTGGTCTAGAATTTAGAATCCTCCTGCCTCAGTCTCCTGAGTGCTGGCATCGCAGTCATGGCTGCCATGCCCAGCTACAGCCACTTCATGAGGTAGCTGGAAGGTGAGTTCAGAGACGCAATATAGACAACATACTCCAGCCAGCAGTACAGACATCAAAGCACTCAAGTCCACCTAGCACCGAGCACTACGTCCCAACGTAGAAACAACAGTCCCAGAACCTCCAGGGATAGAAGTCCTCTGTGCCTGGGTCCCTCTGGAATAGCTGGTCTGACTCTGCTTCTGTTTCTCTGGTTTTGCATCTGACACACTTCACTGACCCTGGGCTGACCCTGTGCACGGGGCAGGGAGAGGATTTAAGCTCAGGGACTCACAGTCCAGGCTGGGTGATGAGATCAGCTCAGCTTCAAGGGAGACACATCCTCCCAACAACCCACCTGAGACCAAGAGTGTGGATTGCCAGCTCTGCCCTTCCCGTCCCATAGGACTGAGGTGCTGTGTTCCCTCAGCGCTTGGGAGAGCAGAGGCCTGGGGACTGGCTTGAACTCGCTGGGCCTTAAATCTTGGCTTTCTGCCTATAGAAGGGAGATAACTATCCCCTCGGGGTTGGGAAGATGAAGGAAGATGGTGGTGAATTACTGGGACCAGTATAAAAGGAAGAGGTAAAGGATGAGGTCAGGGAGTGTGGGAGTTTGGGAAGAGACAAGAAGAGGAGAAAAAGGAAGAGAGGCAGGGAGAGAGAGAAGAAGGGGAAGCCATCACGCCGATCCTCAGGCACAGCTCTGCCCAAGGCTGCTCCCCCACATACATATTAAGGCTACTCACACATTCCTTCTGCATCCTGCTGACACATCTACCAGATGTGGCTCAGGTTGCCAACAAGAGCAGCTGTCCCCCGACGTGCCCAGCTGCAAAATGAGGTCCTGGAGATGGCAGAAAGGACACAGAAGAGAAGAGGCCAGAAGAACAGCAGTGCCGGGAAGTAACCGCAGTCGTGGGATCCCCTGCCTGGGCCTCAGTCTTGCTGCTTGCTGGAAGAGGCTAGATGACCTGGCGACCCGGGCCAGAGGATGCCAGGGCTGTGGTGTGTCTGCAGCCCCTAGTCCTGCCCCCTGGATCTTGTCCTAGAAAGTCTAGGTGTGACTCTCCCTCCTTGGGGCTGGTCCCTGTAGTTTCCTGAGGCAGGCCATATTCAACTCAGACAATCTGAAGTTCAGTCAAGTTGAATATGAACTTCGCCTTAGACCAATTCTCTTGGCAATGACTTTCCTAAAAAACATGTGCAGAGATATTACAGTAGCTGTGTTCAAGACCTTGGGTGAGACCCCACGGACCAAAGCAGAAAGACGGGATGCTCACCATGGGGAGGACAGAGGTGAGAGTGGCAGACCTCAGTTTGAACCTGCTGCACTATCATTTCTATGATCTTGAGTGCCATGACATCTCTGACCCTCAGTCTTCACAACTCTAAAGTGGGAAGAATGTGAAAATGAACCTGGGCTACAGAATCAAATTCCCTGACTTTGACTCCTCAGTTTATCTGCTTGGTGACCTGAAGCCACTAGTTACTCCTCCTCTGAAAATAGATTAACAAGAAGATTCACTTCGTGGGAGGGAGAGGTCTTGAGTCAAGATATATGTATACAGGGCCTGGCACCCAATCCATGGCAGCCATTGGCTAGGATCAGGACAGATATGGTTGGCAGCATTCTTGTTGCCTAAAGGGCATCTGCCCTGATAAAATACAGATTTGTCCACCAGCCCTCCACTCCACTCAGCACTCTACCACTGTGCTTTTGAATAGCGTGCTCTGCACCCTGCCCATACAGTAGAAGGAGAGAAGCAATTCTGGCAAGCTGTCCTCTGACTTTCATGCTTGTGCACACACACAACAAATAATAAAACAAAGGGAGTTTAAATGACTTAGTGAAGCTGGGAGGTGGTGACACACACCTTTAATCCCAGCACTTGGGAGGCAGAGGCAGGATCTCGGTGAGTTTGAGGCCAGCCTGGTCTACAGAGCGAGTTCCAGGACAGTCAGGGCTACACAGAGAAACCCTGTTTCCAAACCAAAAAGAAGGAAAAAAGAAAAGAGAAACAAATGAACTTGGAGGTTATGTAGGAAACATTCTTACTTGTGTTTGCCTGAAACTATCTCAAAAGACACTCCCAGAGACACAAGCTCCCAGAGGCCACAACTTCACACATCTGTAGCAGCTGCCTGCTTAGCTCCATGTCACTCTTGTTATTAGTCATTGTGGCCAAGGATTATTGTTTTAAAATATTTGATGGCAGCATCTTTATCTTTAAAAACATTGCACAAGCTCTGTGACTACACCCATAATTTATGATGGCATGTGTGTTGCCACAGCAATGCCCTGCTGCTCCCAAGTAAACATTAAATGGCAGAATTCCTTAGATGATCTCTCTCTGATTTTTTTTTTTTACTTGATACTGAGGATCACACCCGGGCCAAGTATGCGCTGTGCTGCTGAACTACCACCTATTGACTGTCTTTGATTTTGGACTTGAGGCAGTGAGGCAGATAGAGAAAGGATTTTTTTTATATAATTTATTAAACTTTTATGTACACTGGTGTGAAGGTGTCAGATCTCTTGGAACTGGAGTTATAGACAGTTGTAAGCTGCCATGTGGGTGCTGGGAATTGAACCCAGGTCCTCTGGAAGAACAGTCAGTGTTCCTAACCCCTAAGCCATCTCTCCAGCCCAAGAAAGGATTTTTATATTATGGTCTGGACTGGCCTTGAACTCAAGATCCTCCTGCCTCAGCCTCCCAGTGCTAAAGTGTGGCTGTGTGCTCTTGTTTATATGAGCTGATTACTCAAGGATTGTGGGGTTGTTTCTCAAACATGATTACATACACACAAGATTATGATTTAAATATAAAATGTCCCCACAGTGGGGTTGGAGACATAGCTCATCAGTTAAGAGTACTTGCTGCTATTGCAGAGGACCCAAGTTCAATTCCCTGCACCCACATGATGGCTTACAACCAATCTGTAACTTCAGTTCCAGGGGATCTGATGCCCTCTTCTGGCCTCTGAGGGTACCAGATACACACACAGTTCACTTACATACATGCAAACAAAACACTCATACAGTACAAAAAAAAAAAGAAAGAAAAGAAAAAGAAAAAAAGTACACACAGGCTCCTGTGTTGAATGCTTGGCTCCACAACTGACATGCTATTTTTGAAAATTTTCAGGTTCTGCTTGAGGAAGTAAAAGACTCCACCTCACAGAGGAGAACAAAGTGAGCCTGGAAAGCTGATGGAAGCAGAAGGTTTGAATACAAAATCCAATATGGCTTGTGAATTTTACTCTTACTGTGAGCAACATGGCTAGGCCTTTGCTTCTATAGCCTTAAGGATCCCATGTTTGGGATCCAGAAGAAGAAAAGGAAGAGGAGGAGGAAGGGGGGGGAGGGAGAGAGAGAGAGAGAGAGAGAGAGAGAGAGAGAGAGAGAGAGAGAGAGAGAGAGAGAGAGAATGAGAACGAACGTTGGGCCGCCGTTCTGTCATACCTTCTGGAAAAATGCAAACGCCCATTTGCTGGATGGCGGGTGTGGCTCTGTAGTTGGGTATATACTTAGCATGAGGGGGTTCCAGGGTTCATTCCCCAGCACAGAAAACAGAAACTTGCATGGCCACCGCTCTTGACAGTGATGTGTCCTTACCTGGCCTGTGACCCTCCTTTTTCCTACTCCCCGCCAAGAACACAGTGGAAGTAGCCCTGGTCTCCTTTCTTTCGCCAAGTCTGCTTAAATTTTTCAGAAAGGTTTATGTGTATGAATGTTTTGCCTGTACCTGTCAGTGCACCATGTGCCTGAAGAGACCGGAGAAGGGCGTCAGATCCTCTGGAGCTGGAGTTGTTAGTGGCCCTGTGGGTACCGGGAAAGGAACCTGGGTCCTCTGCAAGAGCAGCCAGTGCTCTTAAGTGCTGAGCCATCTCTCCAGGCCCTCTACTTCTTTAGTATTTTTCTTTCACAACTTCATTCACACATATGATGGACTTGACCACATCCACCTATAATGCTCTCATCTCCTCTCTCTATCACAGGACCCCTTCTTCTTAACACGACCCCCTTATACTTTTAAGTCGTGTGTGTGTGTGTGTGTGTGTGTGTGTGTGTGTGTGTGTGTGTGTGTGTGTCTCCCAGGCCCACTGTATTTAATTAACCCTACTCACACAAGTGTGTGGAGGGAGTTATTTACTTGAGCAAGGGCAGCTGTTGTGTGGCTCTCCTCTGAGCCAAGCAAGCACCATGCCATTTGGGGGAAGTCAGCTGCACCTC